>NW_027094179.1:0-291808 GCF_029207755.1 Chamaea fasciata
GGGGCCCTGGCTGTCCCCTGGCTGTACCTGGGGGTGCCCTGCCTGTCCCCTAGGTGTCCCTGGGGATGCCCTGGAGTCCCTGGGGGTGCCCTGGCTGTCCCTGGGGGTCCCTGGCTGTCCCCTAGGTGTCCCTGGGGTGCCCTGGCTTTCCCTGGGGTGCCCTGGCTGTCCCCTAGGTGTCCTTGGGGTGCCTTGCTGTCCCCAAGGCGTCCCCTGGGGGTACCCTGGCTGTCCCCCTAGGGGTCCCTGGGGGTACCCTGGCTGTCCCTGGGGGTACCCTGGCTGTCCCCTAGGTGTCCCTGGGGGTGACCTGCCTGTCCCCTAGGTGTCCCTGGAGGTGCCCTGGCTGTCCCCTTGGTGTTCCTGGGGGTGCCCTGGCTGTCCCATAGGTGTCCCTGGAGGTGCCCTGGCTGTCCCCTTGGTGTCCCTGGGGGTGCCCTGGGTGTCCCTGGGGTGCCCTGGCTGTCCCCTAGGTGTCCCCGGGGATGCCCTGGCTATCCCTGGGGGGGCCCTGGCTGTCCCTGGGGTGCCCTAGCTGTCCCCTAGGTGTCCCTGGGGGTGCCCTGGCTGTCCCCTTGGTGTCCCTGGGGTACCCTGGCTGTCCCTTATGTGTCCCTGGGGGTGCCCAGGGTGTCCCTGGGGTGCCTTGCTGTCCCCTAGGTGTCCCTGGGGGTGCCCTGCCTTTCCCCGAGGTGTCCCTGGGGGTGCCCTGGCTGTCCTTGGGGTGCTCTGGCTGTCCCCTAGGTGTCCCTGGAGTGCCCTGACTGTCCCCTAGGTGTCCCTGGGGGTTCCCTGGCTGTCCCCTAGTTGTCCCTGGGGGAGCCCTGGCTGACCCTAGGGTGCCCTGCCTGTCCCCTAGGTGTCCCTGGGAGTGCCCTGGCTGTCACCTAGGTGTCCCTGGGGGTCCCTGGCTGTCCCCTAGTTGTCCCTGGGGGAGCCCTGGCTGTCCCAAGGGTGCCTTCCCTGTCCCCTAGGTGTCCCTGGGGTGCCCTGGCTGTCCCCTCGGTGTCCCTGGGGGTGCCCTGGGTGTCCCCTAGGTGTCCCTGGGGTTCCCTGGCTGTCCCTGGGGTGCCCTGGGGGTGCCCTGGCTGTCCCCTAGGTGTCCCAGGGCTGCCCTGGCTGTCCCATAGGTGTCCCTGGGGGTGCCCTGGCTGTTCCTTAGGTGTCC
This sequence comes from Chamaea fasciata, assembly GCF_029207755.1. Taxonomy (NCBI): domain Eukaryota; kingdom Metazoa; phylum Chordata; class Aves; order Passeriformes; family Sylviidae; genus Chamaea; species Chamaea fasciata. The sequence goes on from NW_027094179.1 coordinate 1,169, forward strand.
CTGGGGGTGCCCTGGCTGTCCCTTAGGTGTCCCTGGGGGTTCCCTGGCTATCTGTGGGGTGCCGTGGCTGCCTCTGGGGTGCCCTTGATGTCCCCTAGGTGTCCCTGGGGTGCCCTGAGTGTCCCTGTGGGTGCCCTGGCTGTCCCCTAGGTGTCCCTGGGGTGCCCTGGCTGTCCTTTAGGTGTCCCTGGGGGTGCCCTGGCTGTCCCCTAGGTGTCCCTGCCTCGCTCGTATCCTCGACTCCGCCTCCGGCGCCATGGTGACACCCCTCCCAGTCTGGACCGGTGTGGCCACACCCCTTCCCCTGGGGCCATTAGACCCATCGCAGTACAGACCAGTAAGGCACCGTGTGCCCACCATGGACCCCCACACGCCTGCCAGTTCGTCCCAGTCCACTCCCCGTCCATCCCAGTTCTCTCTGATCACCCTCCCAGTGCTCCCAGTCCATCCCAGTCCCGCAGGTGCTGGTGCTTGTGGCTTGATCAGCTGGTGCCTGTCCGCAACGTGGAGCGGGTCAAATGAGGCCTCAGGGGGAGGGGGGGCGGATTTTGGGGGGTCCTGGGGGTCCCGAGTTGTCCTGGAGGGGTTTGGGGGGTCTGCGGGGAGTCTCAAGGGGCTGCTGTGGGTGTTTTTCGGGGATCTTCGGGAGGTTTGGGCGGCCCATTTGAGGCATCAAAGGAACCTGAGGAGGGTTTTGCGGGCTCCTGGAGGTCGGGGGGGCCCTGGGGGTGGTTTGGGGGGCACTGGGGGGTTCCAGCCCGTGACCCCCCCCCGTTTTTGACCCCCCCGCCCCCCCGAGCTGTTTCGGTCTCATCGACGCCCTCCTGAAGCCCAAGGGGGGGTGGGCGCTGGGCCCCCCCCGCTGCCCCCTCCCCCTGCCACCCCCGCGACGCCCTGCAGGTGAGGGACCCCCAAAAACCCCTCCCCAGACCCCAAATTCACCCCTGGGACCCCAAAAAACCCCCAAAACCTCTCCCCGGACCCCAAATTCACCCCTGAGGCCCCAAAAAACCCCCAAACCCCTCCCCATGAACCCCAAATCCACCCCTGGGACCCCCCAAAACCTCCCCAGGACCCCAGATCCACCCCGGGACCCCCAAATCCATCCCTTGGACCCCCAAAAACCCCCAAATCCATCCCTGGGACCCCCCAAAACCTCCCTTCAAACCCCAAATTCACCCCTCGGACCTCCAGAATCCTTCCACAGGACCCCTCAGGGGTCGTTCCCCACGAAAAAGTGCGGGAAACGTGAGGGGAGAAAAAGGGCGGGAAACGTGAGGGGAGAAAAAGGGCGGGATCAAGTGGAGGGGATCAATGGAATTTTGGGGGGGGTCAGCGACGCTGAGGAAGGATCAATGGAATATTGGGGGGGCATCAATGACATTGGGGGGGTCAGTGACACTCGGGTGGGGATCAATGATGCTGTGGGGGGGTCGATATCAGCTCGAGGGGCGGCCATGGGTTTTTGGGGGGCCGCAACGCAGGCATCCGTGCTGGGTTTGGAGCGGGGGGGCCCCTTCAACCTCTGGGGGGGCCCTGGCTGTCCCCTGGCTGTACCTGGGGGTGCCCTGCCTGTCCCCTAGGTGTCCCTGGGGATGCCCTGGAGTCCCTGGGGGTGCCCTGGCTGTCCCTGGGGGTCCCTGGCTGTCCCCTAGGTGTCCCTGGGGTGCCCTGGCTTTCCCTGGGGTGCCCTGGCTGTCCCCTAGGTGTCCTTAGGGTGCCTTGCTGTCCCCTAGGTGTCCCTGGGGGTGCCCTGCCTTTCCCCGAGGTGTCCCTGGGGGTGCCCTGGCTGTCCTTGGGGTGCTCTGGCTGTCCCCTAGGTGTCCCTGGAGTGCCCTGACTGTCCCCTAGGTGTCCCTGGGGGTTCCCTGGCTGTCCCCTAGTTGTCCCTGGGGGAGCCCTGGCTGACCCTAGGGTGCCCTGCCTGTCCCCTAGGTGTCCCTGGGAGTGCCCTGGCTGTCACCTAGGTGTCCCTGGGGGTCCCTGGCTGTCCCCTAGTTGTCCCTGGGGGAGCCCTGGCTGTCCCAAGGGTGCCTTCCCTGTCCCCTAGGTGTCCCTGGGGTGCCCTGGCTGTCCCCTCGGTGTCCCTGGGGGTGCCCTGGGTGTCCCCTAGGTGTCCCTGGGGTTCCCTGGCTGTCCCTGGGGTGCCCTGGGGGTGCCCTGGCTGTCCCCTAGGTGTCCCAGGGCTGCCCTGGCTGTCCCATAGGTGTCCCTGGGGGTGCCCTGGCTGTTCCTTAGGTGTCCCTGGGGGTGCCCTGGCTGTCCCTTAGGTGTCCCTGGGGGTTCCCTGGCTATCTGTGGGGTGCCGTGGCTGCCTCTGGGGTGCCCTTGATGTCCCCTAGGTGTCCCTGGGGTGCCCTGAGTGTCCCTGTGGGTGCCCTGGCTGTCCCCTAGGTGTCCCTGGGGTGCCCTGGCTGTCCTTTAGGTGTCCCTGGGGGTGCCCTGGCTGTCCCCTAGGTGTCCCTGCCTCGCTCGTATCCTCGACTCCGCCTCCGGCGCCATGGTGACACCCCTCCCAGTCTGGACCGGTGTGGCCACACCCCTTCCCCTGGGGCCATTAGACCCATCCCAGTACAGACCAGTAAGGCACCGTGTGCCCACCATGGACCCCCACACGCCTGCCAGTTCGTCCCAGTCCACTCCCCGTCCATCCCAGTTCTCTCTGATCACCCTCCCAGTGCTCCCAGTCCATCCCAGTCCCGCAGGTGCTGGTGCTTGTGGCTTGATCAGCTGGTGCCTGTCCGCAACGTGGAGCGGGTCAAATGAGGCCTCAGGGGGAGGGGGGGCGGATTTTGGGGGGTCCTGGGGGTCCCGAGTTGTCCTGGAGGGGTTTGGGGGGTCTGCGGGGAGTCTCAAGGGGCTGCTGTGGGTGTTTTTCGGGGATCTTCGGGAGGTTTGGGCGGCCCATTTGAGGCATCAAAGGAACCTGAGGAGGGTTTTGCGGGCTCCTGGAGGTCGGGGGGGCCCTGGGGGTGGTTTGGGGGGCACTGGGGGGTTCCAGCCCGTGACCCCCCCCCGTTTTTGACCCCCCCGCCCCCCCGAGCTGTTTCGGTCTCATCGACGCCCTCCTGAAGCCCAAGGGGGGGTGGGCGCTGGGCCCCCCCCGCTGCCCCCTCCCCCTGCCACCCCCGCGACGCCCTGCAGGTGAGGGACCCCCAAAAACCCCTCCCCAGACCCCAAATTCACCCCTGGGACCCCAAAAAACCCCCAAAACCTCTCCCCGGACCCCAAATTCACCCCTGAGGCCCCAAAAAACCCCCAAACCCCTCCCCATGAACCCCAAATCCACCCCTGGGACCCCCCAAAACCTCCCCAGGACCCCAGATCCACCCCGGGACCCCCAAATCCATCCCTTGGACCCCCAAAAACCCCCAAATCCATCCCTGGGACCCCCCAAAACCTCCCTTCAAACCCCAAATTCACCCCTCGGACCTCCAGAATCCTTCCACAGGACCCCTCAGGGGTCGTTCCCCACGAAAAAGTGCGGGAAACGTGAGGGGAGAAAAAGGGCGGGAAACGTGAGGGGAGAAAAAGGGCGGGATCAAGTGGAGGGGATCAATGGAATTTTGGGGGGGGTCAGCGACGCTGAGGAAGGATCAATGGAATATTGGGGGGGCATCAATGACATTGGGGGGGTCAGTGACACTCGGGTGGGGATCAATGATGCTGTGGGGGGGTCGATATCAGCTCGAGGGGCGGCCATGGGTTTTTGGGGGGCCGCAACGCAGGCATCCGTGCTGGGTTTGGAGCGGGGGGGCCCCTTCAACCTCTGGGGGGGCCCTGGCTGTCCCCTGGCTGTACCTGGGGGTGCCCTGCCTGTCCCCTAGGTGTCCCTGGGGATGCCCTGGAGTCCCTGGGGGTGCCCTGGCTGTCCCTGGGGGTCCCTGGCTGTCCCCTAGGTGTCCCTGGGGTGCCCTGGCTTTCCCTGGGGTGCCCTGGCTGTCCCCTAGGTGTCCTTGGGGTGCCTTGCTGTCCCCAAGGCGTCCCTGGGGGTACCCTGGCTGTCCCCTAGGGGTCCCTGGGGGTACCCTGGCTGTCCCTGGGGGTACCCTGGCTGTCCCCTAGGTGTCCCTGGGGGTGACCTGCCTGTCCCCTAGGTGTCCCTGGAGGTGCCCTGGCTGTCCCCTTGGTGTTCCTGGGGGTGCCCTGGCTGTCCCATAGGTGTCCCTGGAGGTGCCCTGGCTGTCCCCTTGGTGTCCCTGGGGGTGCCCTGGGTGTCCCTGGGGTGCCCTGGCTGTCCCCTAGGTGTCCCCGGGGATGCCCTGGCTATCCCTGGGGGGGCCCTGGCTGTCCCTGGGGTGCCCTAGCTGTCCCCTAGGTGTCCCTGGGGGTGCCCTGGCTGTCCCCTTGGTGTCCCTGGGGTACCCTGGCTGTCCCTTATGTGTCCCTGGGGGTGCCCAGGGTGTCCCTGGGGTGCCTTGCTGTCCCCTAGGTGTCCCTGGGGGTGCCCTGCCTTTCCCCGAGGTGTCCCTGGGGGTGCCCTGGCTGTCCTTGGGGTGCTCTGGCTGTCCCCTAGGTGTCCCTGGAGTGCCCTGACTGTCCCCTAGGTGTCCCTGGGGGTTCCCTGGCTGTCCCCTAGTTGTCCCTGGGGGAGCCCTGGCTGACCCTAGGGTGCCCTGCCTGTCCCCTAGGTGTCCCTGGGAGTGCCCTGGCTGTCACCTAGGTGTCCCTGGGGGTCCCTGGCTGTCCCCTAGTTGTCCCTGGGGGAGCCCTGGCTGTCCCAAGGGTGCCTTCCCTGTCCCCTAGGTGTCCCTGGGGTGCCCTGGCTGTCCCCTCGGTGTCCCTGGGGGTGCCCTGGGTGTCCCCTAGGTGTCCCTGGGGTTCCCTGGCTGTCCCTGGGGTGCCCTGGGGGTGCCCTGGCTGTCCCCTAGGTGTCCCAGGGCTGCCCTGGCTGTCCCATAGGTGTCCCTGGGGGTGCCCTGGCTGTTCCTTAGGTGTCCCTGGGGGTGCCCTGGCTGTCCCTTAGGTGTCCCTGGGGGTTCCCTGGCTATCTGTGGGGTGCCGTGGCTGCCTCTGGGGTGCCCTTGATGTCCCCTAGGTGTCCCTGGGGTGCCCTGAGTGTCCCTGTGGGTGCCCTGGCTGTCCCCTAGGTGTCCCTGGGGTGCCCTGGCTGTCCTTTAGGTGTCCCTGGGGGTGCCCTGGCTGTCCCCTAGGTGTCCCTGCCTCGCTCGTATCCTCGACTCCGCCTCCGGCGCCATGGTGACACCCCTCCCAGTCTGGACCGGTGTGGCCACACCCCTTCCCCTGGGGCCATTAGACCCATCGCAGTACAGACCAGTAAGGCACCGTGTGCCCACCATGGACCCCCACACGCCTGCCAGTTCGTCCCAGTCCACTCCCCGTCCATCCCAGTTCTCTCTGATCACCCTCCCAGTGCTCCCAGTCCATCCCAGTCCCGCAGGTGCTGGTGCTTGTGGCTTGATCAGCTGGTGCCTGTCCGCAACGTGGAGCGGGTCAAATGAGGCCTCAGGGGGAGGGGGGGCGGATTTTGGGGGGTCCTGGGGGTCCCGAGTTGTCCTGGAGGGGTTTGGGGGGTCTGCGGGGAGTCTCAAGGGGCTGCTGTGGGTGTTTTTCGGGGATCTTCGGGAGGTTTGGGCGGCCCATTTGAGGCATCAAAGGAACCTGAGGAGGGTTTTGCGGGCTCCTGGAGGTCGGGGGGGCCCTGGGGGTGGTTTGGGGGGCACTGGGGGGTTCCAGCCCGTGACCCCCCCCCGTTTTTGACCCCCCCCGCCCCCCCGAGCTGTTTCGGTCTCATCGACGCCCTCCTGAAGCCCAAGGGGGGGTGGGCGCTGGGCCCCCCCCGCTGCCCCCTCCCCCTGCCACCCCCGCGACGCCCTGCAGGTGAGGGACCCCCAAAAACCCCTCCCCAGACCCCAAATTCACCCCTGGGACCCCAAAAAACCCCCAAAACCTCTCCCCGGACCCCAAATTCACCCCTGAGGCCCCAAAAAACCCCCAAACCCCTCCCCATGAACCCCAAATCCACCCCTGGGACCCCCCAAAACCTCCCCAGGACCCCAGATCCACCCCGGGACCCCCAAATCCATCCCTTGGACCCCCAAAAACCCCCAAATCCATCCCTGGGACCCCCCAAAACCTCCCTTCAAACCCCAAATTCACCCCTCGGACCTCCAGAATCCTTCCACAGGACCCCTCAGGGGTCGTTCCCCACGAAAAAGTGCGGGAAACGTGAGGGGAGAAAAAGGGCGGGAAACGTGAGGGGAGAAAAAGGGCGGGATCAAGTGGAGGGGATCAATGGAATTTTGGGGGGGGTCAGCGACGCTGAGGAAGGATCAATGGAATATTGGGGGGGCATCAATGACATTGGGGGGGTCAGTGACACTCGGGTGGGGATCAATGATGCTGTGGGGGGGTCGATATCAGCTCGAGGGGCGGCCATGGGTTTTTGGGGGGCCGCAACGCAGGCATCCGTGCTGGGTTTGGAGCGGGGGGGCCCCTTCAACCTCTGGGGGGGCCCTGGCTGTCCCCTGGCTGTACCTGGGGGTGCCCTGCCTGTCCCCTAGGTGTCCCTGGGGATGCCCTGGAGTCCCTGGGGGTGCCCTGGCTGTCCCTGGGGGTCCCTGGCTGTCCCCTAGGTGTCCCTGGGGTGCCCTGGCTTTCCCTGGGGTGCCCTGGCTGTCCCCTAGGTGTCCTTAGGGTGCCTTGCTGTCCCCAAGGCGTCCCTGGGGTGCCCTGGCTGTCCCCTAGGTGTCCCTGGGGGTGCCCTGGCTGTCCCTGGGGGTCCCTGGCTGTCCCCTAGGTGTCCCTAGGGGTGCCTTGTCTGTCCCTGGGGGGGGCCCTGGGTGTACCCTGGTGTCCCTGGGAGGGCCCTGGCTGTCCCCTAAGTGTCCCTGGGGGTGCTCTGGTGTCCCTGGGGATGCCCTGGCTGTCCCCTAGCTGTCCCTGGGGGTGCCCTGGGTGTCCCTGGGGTGCCCTGGCTGTCCCCTTGGTGTCCCTGGGGGTGCCCTGGCTGTCCCCTAGGTGTCCCTGGGGGTGCCCTGGCTGTCCCCTTGGTGTCCCTGGGGGTGCCCTGGCTGTCCCATAGGTGTCCCTGGAGGTGCCCTGGATGTCCCCTTGGTGTCCCTGGGGGTGCCCTGGGTGTCCCTGGGGTGCCCTGGCTGTTCCCTAGGTGTCCCTGGGGTGCCGTGGCTGTCCCCTTGGTGTCCCTGGGGGTGACCTGCCTGTCCCCTAGGTGTCCCTGGAGGTGCCCTGGCTGTCCCCTAGGTGTCCCTGGGGGTTCCCTGGCTGTCCCCTAGGTGTCCCTGGACGTGCCCTGGATGTCCCCTTGGTGTCCCTGGGGGTGCCCTGGGTGTCCCTGGGGTGCCCTGGCTGTCCCCTAGGTGTCCCCGGGGATGCCCTGGCTATCCCTGGGGGGGCCCTGGCTGTCCCTGGGGTGCCCTAGCTGTCCCCTAGGTGTCCCTGGGGGTGCCCTGGCTGTCCCCTTGGTGTCCCTCTGGGTACCCTGGCTGTCCCTTATGTGTCCCTGGGGGTGCCCAGGGTGTCCCTGGGGTGCCTTGCTGTCCCCTAGGTGTCCCTGGGGGTGCCCTGCCTGTCCCCTAGGTGTCCCTGGGGGTGCCCTGCCTGTCCCCGAGGTGTCCCTGGGGGTGCCCTGGCTGTCCTTGGGGTGCTCTGGCTGTCCCCTAGGTGTCCCTGGGGGTTCCCTGGCTGTCCCCTAGTTGTCCCTGGGGGAGCCCTGGCTGACCCTAGGGTGCCTTCCCTGTCCCCTAGGTGTCCCTGGGGTGCCCTGGCTGTCCCCTCGGTGTCCCTGGGGGTGCCCTGGGTGTCCCCTAGGTGTCCCTGGGGTTCCCTGGCTGTCCCTGGGGTGCCCTGGGGGTGCCCTGGCTGTCCCCTAGGTGTCCCAGGGCTGCCCTGGCTGTCCCATAGGTGTCCCTGGGGGTGCCCTGGCTGTTCCTTAGGTGTCCCTGGGGGTGCCCTGGCTGTCCCTTAGGTGTCCCTGGGGGTTCCCTGGCTATCTGTGGGGTGCCGTGGCTGCCTCTGGGGTGCCCTTGATGTCCCCTAGGTGTCCCTGGGGTGCCCTGAGTGTCCCTGTGGGTGCCCTGGCTGTCCCCTAGGTGTCCCTGGGGTGCCCTGGCTGTCCTTTAGGTGTCCCTGGGGGTGCCCTGGCTGTCCCCTAGGTGTCCCTGCCTCGCTCGTATCCTCGACTCCGCCTCCGGCGCCATGGTGACACCCCTCCCAGTCTGGACCGGTGTGGCCACACCCCTTCCCCTGGGGCCATTAGACCCATCGCAGTACAGACCAGTAAGGCACCGTGTGCCCACCATGGACCCCCACACGCCTGCCAGTTCGTCCCAGTCCACTCCCCGTCCATCCCAGTTCTCTCTGATCACCCTCCCAGTGCTCCCAGTCCATCCCAGTCCCGCAGGTGCTGGTGCTTGTGGCTTGATCAGCTGGTGCCTGTCCGCAACGTGGAGCGGGTCAAATGAGGCCTCAGGGGGAGGGGGGGGCGGATTTTGGGGGGTCCTGGGGGTCCCGAGTTGTCCTGGAGGGGTTTGGGGGGTCTGCGGGGAGTCTCAAGGGGCTGCTGTGGGTGTTTTTCGGGGATCTTCGGGAGGTTTGGGCGGCCCATTTGAGGCATCAAAGGAACCTGAGGAGGGTTTTGCGGGCTCCTGGAGGTCGGGGGGGCCCTGGGGGTGGTTTGGGGGGCACTGGGGGGTTCCAGCCCGTGACCCCCCCCCGTTTTTGACCCCCCCGCCCCCCCGAGCTGTTTCGGTCTCATCGACGCCCTCCTGAAGCCCAAGGGGGGGTGGGCGCTGGGCCCCCCCCGCTGCCCCCTCCCCCTGCCACCCCCGCGACGCCCTGCAGGTGAGGGACCCCCAAAAACCCCTCCCCAGACCCCAAATTCACCCCTGGGACCCCAAAAAAACCCCCAAAACCTCTCCCCGGACCCCAAATTCACCCCTGAGGCCCCAAAAAACCCCCAAACCCCTCCCCATGAACCCCAAATCCACCCCTGGGACCCCCCAAAACCTCCCCAGGACCCCAGATCCACCCCGGGACCCCCAAATCCATCCCTTGGACCCCCAAAAACCCCCAAATCCATCCCTGGGACCCCCCAAAACCTCCCTTCAAACCCCAAATTCACCCCTCGGACCTCCAGAATCCTTCCACAGGACCCCTCAGGGGTCGTTCCCCACGAAAAAGTGCGGGAAACGTGAGGGGAGAAAAAGGGCGGGAAACGTGAGGGGAGAAAAAGGGCGGGATCAAGTGGAGGGGATCAATGGAATTTTGGGGGGGGTCAGCGACGCTGAGGAAGGATCAATGGAATATTGGGGGGGCATCAATGACATTGGGGGGGGTCAGTGACACTCGGGTGGGGATCAATGATGCTGTGGGGGGGTCGATATCAGCTCGAGGGGCGGCCATGGGTTTTTGGGGGGCCGCAACGCAGGCATCCGTGCTGGGTTTGGAGCGGGGGGGCCCCTTCAACCTCTGGGGGGGCCCTGGCTGTCCCCTGGCTGTACCTGGGGGTGCCCTGCCTGTCCCCTAGGTGTCCCTGGGGTGCCCTGGCTTTCCCTGGGGTGCCCTGGCTGTCCCCTAGGTGTCCTTGGGGTGCCTTGCTGTCCCCAAGGCGTCCCTGGGGTGCCCTGGCTGTCCCCTAGGTGTCCCTGGGGGTGCCCTGGCTGTCCCTGGGGGTCCCTGGCTGTCCCCTAGGTGTCCCTAGGGGTGCCTTGTCTGTCCCTGGGGGGGCCCTGGGTGTACCCTGGTGTCCCTGGGAGGGCCCTGGCTGTCCCCTAAGTGTCCCTGGGGGTGCTCTGGTGTCCCTGGGGATGCCCTGGCTGTCCCCTAGCTGTCCCTGGGGGTGCCCTGGGTGTCCCTGGGGTGCCCTGGCTGTCCCCTTGGTGTCCCTGGGGATGCCCTGGCTGTCCCCTAGGTGTCCCTGGGGGTGCCCTGGCTGTCCCCTTGGTGTCCCTGGGGGTGCCCTGGCTGTCCCATAGGTGTCCCTGGAGGTGCCCTGGATGTCCCCTTGGTGTCCCTGGGGGTGCCCTGAGTGTCCCTGGGGTGCCCTGGCTGTTCCCTAGGTGTCCCTGGGGTGCCGTGGCTGTCCCCTTGGTGTCCCTGGGGGTGACCTGCCTGTCCCCTAGGTGTCCCTGGAGGTGCCCTGGCTGTCCCCTTGGTGTCCCTGGGGGTGCCCTGGCTGTCCCATAGGTGTCCCTGGACGTGCCCTGGATGTCCCCTTGGTGTCCCTGGGGGTGCCCTGGGTGTCCCTGGGGTGCCCTGGCTGTCCCCTAGGTGTCCCCGGGGATGCCCTGGCTATCCCTGGGGGGGCCCTGGCTGTCCCTGGGGTGCCCTAGCTGTCCCCTAGGTGTCCCTGGGGGTGCCCTGGCTGTCCCCTTGGTGTCCCTGGGGTACCCTGGCTGTCCCTTATGTGTCCCTGGGGGTGCCCAGGGTGTCCCTGGGGTGCCTTGCTGTCCCCTAGGTGTCCCTGGGGGTGCCCTGCCTTTCCCCGAGGTGTCCCTGGGGGTGCCCTGGCTGTCCTTGGGGTGCTCTGGCTGTCCCCTAGGTGTCCCTGGAGTGCCCTGACTGTCCCCTAGGTGTCCCTGGGGGTTCCCTGGCTGTCCCCTAGTTGTCCCTGGGGGAGCCCTGGCTGACCCTAGGGTGCCCTGCCTGTCCCCTAGGTGTCCCTGGGAGTGCCCTGGCTGTCACCTAGGTGTCCCTGGGGGTCCCTGGCTGTCCCCTAGTTGTCCCTGGGGGAGCCCTGGCTGTCCCAAGGGTGCCTTCCCTGTCCCCTAGGTGTCCCTGGGGTGCCCTGGCTGTCCCCTCGGTGTCCCTGGGGGTGCCCTGGGTGTCCCCTAGGTGTCCCTGGGGTTCCCTGGCTGTCCCTGGGGTGCCCTGGGGGTGCCCTGGCTGTCCCCTAGGTGTCCCAGGGCTGCCCTGGCTGTCCCATAGGTGTCCCTGGGGGTGCCCTGGCTGTTCCTTAGGTGTCCCTGGGGGTGCCCTGGCTGTCCCTTAGGTGTCCCTGGGGGTTCCCTGGCTATCTGTGGGGTGCCGTGGCTGCCTCTGGGGTGCCCTTGATGTCCCCTAGGTGTCCCTGGGGTGCCCTGAGTGTCCCTGTGGGTGCCCTGGCTGTCCCCTAGGTGTCCCTGGGGTGCCCTGGCTGTCCTTTAGGTGTCCCTGGGGGTGCCCTGGCTGTCCCCTAGGTGTCCCTGCCTCGCTCGTATCCTCGACTCCGCCTCCGGCGCCATGGTGACACCCCTCCCAGTCTGGACCGGTGTGGCCACACCCCTTCCCCTGGGGCCATTAGACCCATCGCAGTACAGACCAGTAAGGCACCGTGTGCCCACCATGGACCCCCACACGCCTGCCAGTTCGTCCCAGTCCACTCCCCGTCCATCCCAGTTCTCTCTGATCACCCTCCCAGTGCTCCCAGTCCATCCCAGTCCCGCAGGTGCTGGTGCTTGTGGCTTGATCAGCTGGTGCCTGTCCGCAACGTGGAGCGGGTCAAATGAGGCCTCAGGGGGAGGGGGGGGGCGGATTTTGGGGGGTCCTGGGGGTCCCGAGTTGTCCTGGAGGGGTTTGGGGGGTCTGCGGGGAGTCTCAAGGGGCTGCTGTGGGTGTTTTTCGGGGATCTTCGGGAGGTTTGGGCGGCCCATTTGAGGCATCAAAGGAACCTGAGGAGGGTTTTGCGGGCTCCTGGAGGTCGGGGGGGCCCTGGGGGTGGTTTGGGGGGCACTGGGGGGTTCCAGCCCGTGACCCCCCCCCGTTTTTGACCCCCCCCCCCCCCCGAGCTGTTTCGGTCTCATCGACGCCCTCCTGAAGCCCAAGGGGGGGTGGGCGCTGGGCCCCCCCCGCTGCCCCCTCCCCCTGCCACCCCCGCGACGCCCTGCAGGTGAGGGACCCCCAAAAACCCCTCCCCAGACCCCAAATTCACCCCTGGGACCCCAAAAAACCCCCAAAACCTCTCCCCGGACCCCAAATTCACCCCTGAGGCCCCAAAAAACCCCCAAACCCCTCCCCATGAACCCCAAATCCACCCCTGGGACCCCCCAAAACCTCCCCAGGACCCCAGATCCACCCCGGGACCCCCAAATCCATCCCTTGGACCCCCAAAAACCCCCAAATCCATCCCTGGGACCCCCCAAAACCTCCCTTCAAACCCCAAATTCACCCCTCGGACCTCCAGAATCCTTCCACAGGACCCCTCAGGGGTCGTTCCCCACGAAAAAGTGCGGGAAACGTGAGGGGAGAAAAAGGGCGGGAAACGTGAGGGGAGAAAAAGGGCGGGATCAAGTGGAGGGGATCAATGGAATTTTGGGGGGGGTCAGCGACGCTGAGGAAGGATCAATGGAATATTGGGGGGGCATCAATGACATTGGGGGGGTCAGTGACACTCGGGTGGGGATCAATGATGCTGTGGGGGGGTCGATATCAGCTCGAGGGGCGGCCATGGGTTTTTGGGGGGCCGCAACGCAGGCATCCGTGCTGGGTTTGGAGCGGGGGGGCCCCTTCAACCTCTGGGGGGGCCCTGGCTGTCCCCTGGCTGTACCTGGGGGTGCCCTGCCTGTCCCCTAGGTGTCCCTGGGGATGCCCTGGAGTCCCTGGGGGTGCCCTGGGTCCCTGGGGGTCCCTGGCTGTCCCCTAGGTGTCCCTGGGGTGCCCTGGCTTTCCCTGGGGTGCCCTGGCTGTCCCCTAGGTGTCCTTGGGGTGCCTTGCTGTCCCCAAGGCGTCCCTGGGGGTACCCTGGCTGTCCCCTAGGGGTCCCTGGGGGTACCCTGGCTGTCCCTGGGGGTACCCTGGCTGTCCCCTAGGTGTCCCTTGGGGGTGACCTGCCTGTCCCCTAGGTGTCCCTGGAGGTGCCCTGGCTGTCCCCTTGGTGTTCCTGGGGGCTGCCCTGGCTGTCCCATAGGTGTCCCTGGAGGTGCCCTGGCTGTCCCCTTGGTGTCCCTGGGGGTGCCCTGGGTGTCCCTGGGGTGCCCTGGCTGTCCCCTAGGTGTCCCCGGGGATGCCCTGGCTATCCCTGGGGGGGCCCTGGCTGTCCCTGGGGTGCCCTAGCTGTCCCCTAGGTGTCCCTGGGGGTGCCCTGGCTGTCCCCTTGGTGTCCCTGGGGTACCCTGGCTGTCCCTTATGTGTCCCTGGGGGTGCCCAGGGTGTCCCTGGGGTGCCTTGCTGTCCCCTAGGTGTCCCTGGGGGTGCCCTGCCTTTCCCCGAGGTGTCCCTGGGGGTGCCCTGGCTGTCCTTGGGGTGCTCTGGCTGTCCCCTAGGTGTCCCTGGAGTGCCCTGACTGTCCCCTAGGTGTCCCTGGGGGTTCCCTGGCTGTCCCCTAGTTGTCCCTGGGGGAGCCCTGGCTGACCCTAGGGTGCCCTGCCTGTCCCCTAGGTGTCCCTGGGAGTGCCCTGGCTGTCACCTAGGTGTCCCTGGGGGTCCCTGGCTGTCCCCTAGTTGTCCCTGGGGGAGCCCTGGCTGTCCCAAGGGTGCCTTCCCTGTCCCCTAGGTGTCCCTGGGGTGCCCTGGCTGTCCCCTCGGTGTCCCTGGGGGTGCCCTGGGTGTCCCCTAGGTGTCCCCTGGGGTTCCCTGGCTGTCCCTGGGGTGCCCTGGGGGTGCCCTGGCTGTCCCCTAGGTGTCCCAGGGCTGCCCTGGCTGTCCCATAGGTGTCCCTGGGGGTGCCCTGGCTGTTCCTTAGGTGTCCCTGGGGGTGCCCTGGCTGTCCCTTAGGTGTCCCTGGGGGTTCCCTGGCTATCTGTGGGGTGCCGTGGCTGCCTCTGGGGTGCCCTTGATGTCCCCTAGGTGTCCCTGGGGTGCCCTGAGTGTCCCTGTGGGTGCCCTGGCTGTCCCCTAGGTGTCCCTGGGGTGCCCTGGCTGTCCTTTAGGTGTCCCTGGGGTGCCCTGGCTGTCCCCTAGGTGTCCCTGCCTCGCTCGTATCCTCGACTCCGCCTCCGGCGCCATGGTGACACCCCTCCCAGTCTGGACCGGTGTGGCCACACCCCTTCCCCTGGGGCCATTAGACCCATCGCAGTACAGACCAGTAAGGCACCGTGTGCCCACCATGGACCCCCACACGCCTGCCAGTTCGTCCCAGTCCACTCCCCGTCCATTCCAGTTCTCTCTGATCACCCTCCCAGTGCTCCCAGTCCATCCCAGTCCCGCAGGTGCTGGTGCTTGTGGCTTGATCAGCTGGTGCCTGTCCGCAACGTGGAGCGGGTCAAATGAGGCCTCAGGGGGAGGGGGGGGCGGATTTTGGGGGGTCCTGGGGGTCCCGAGTTGTCCTGGAGGGGTTTGGGGGGTCTGCGGGGAGTCTCAAGGGGCTGCTGTGGGTGTTTTTCGGGGATCTTCGGGAGGTTTGGGCGGCCCATTTGAGGCATCAAAGGAACCTGAGGAGGGTTTTGCGGGCTCCTGGAGGTCGGGGGGGCCCTGGGGGTGGTTTGGGGGGCACTGGGGGGTTCCAGCCCGTGACCCCCCCCCGTTTTTGACCCCCCCGCCCCCCCGAGCTGTTTCGGTCTCATCGACGCCCTCCTGAAGCCCAAGGGGGGGTGGGCGCTGGGCCCCCCCCGCTGCCCCCTCCCCCTGCCACCCCCGCGACGCCCTGCAGGTGAGGGACCCCCAAAAACCCCTCCCCAGACCCCAAATTCACCCCTGGGACCCCAAAAAACCCCCAAAACCTCTCCCCGGACCCCAAATTCACCCCTGAGGCCCCAAAAAACCCCCAAACCCCTCCCCATGAACCCCAAATCCACCCCTGGGACCCCCCAAAACCTCCCCAGGACCCCAGATCCACCCCGGGACCCCCAAATCCATCCCTTGGACCCCCAAAAACCCCCAAATCCATCCCTGGGACCCCCCAAAACCTCCCTTCAAACCCCAAATTCACCCCTCGGACCTCCAGAATCCTTCCACAGGACCCCTCAGGGGTCGTTCCCCACGAAAAAGTGCGGGAAACGTGAGGGGAGAAAAAGGGCGGGAAACGTGAGGGGAGAAAAAGGGCGGGATCAAGTGGAGGGGATCAATGGAATTTTGGGGGGGGTCAGCGACGCTGAGGAAGGATCAATGGAATATTGGGGGGGCATCAATGACATTGGGGGGGTCAGTGACACTCGGGTGGGGATCAATGATGCTGTGGGGGGGTCGATATCAGCTCGAGGGGCGGCCATGGGTTTTTGGGGGGCCGCAACGCAGGCATCCGTGCTGGGTTTGGAGCGGGGGGGCCCCTTCAACCTCTGGGGGGGCCCTGGCTGTCCCCTGGCTGTACCTGGGGGTGCCCTGCCTGTCCCCTAGGTGTCCCTGGGGATGCCCTGGAGTCCCTGGGGGTGCCCTGGCTGTCCCTGGGGGTCCCTGGCTGTCCCCTAGGTGTCCCTGGGGTGCCCTGGCTTTCCCTGGGGTGCCCTGGCTGTCCCCTAGGTGTCCTTGGGGTGCCTTGCTGTCCCCAAGGCGTCCCTGGGGTGCCCTGGCTGTCCCCTAGGTGTCCCTGGGGGGTGCCCTGGCTGTCCCTGGGGGTCCCTGGCTGTCCCCTAGGTGTACCTAGGGGTGCCTTGTCTGTCCCTGGGGGGGCCCTGGGTGTACCCTGGTGTCCCTGGGAGGGCCCTGGCTGTCCCCTAAGTGTCCCTGGGGGTGCTCTGGTGTCCCTGGGGATGCCCTGGCTGTCCCCTAGCTGTCCCTGGGGGTGCCCTGGGTGTCCCTGGGGTGCCCTGGCTGTCCCCTTGGTGTCCCTGGGGGTGCCCTGGCTGTCCCCTAGGTGTCCCTGGGGGTGCCCTGGCTGTCCCCTTGGTGTCCCTGGGGGTGCCCTGGCTGTCCCATAGGTGTCCCTGGAGGTGCCCTGGATGTCCCCTTGGTGTCCCTGGGGGTGCCCTGGGTGTCCCTGGGGTGCCCTGGCTGTTCCCTAGGTGTCCCTGGGGTGCCGTGGCTGTCCCCTTGGTGTCCCTGGGGGTGACCTGCCTGTCCCCTAGGTGTCCCTGGAGGTGCCCTGGCTGTCCCCTTGGTGTCCCTGGGGGTGCCCTGGCTGTCCCCTAGGTGTCCCTGGACGTGCCCTGGATGTCCCCTTGGTGTCCCTGGGGGTGCCCTGGGTGTCCCTGGGGTGCCCTGGCTGTCCCCTAGGTGTCCCCGGGGATGCCCTGGCTATCCCTGGGGGGGCCCTGGCTGTCCCTGGGGTGCCCTAGCTGTCCCCTAGGTGTCCCTGGGGGTGCCCTGGCTGTCCCCTTGGTGTCCCTCTGGGTACCCTGGCTGTCCCTTATGTGTCCCTGGGGGTGCCCAGGGTGTCCCTGGGGTGCCTTGCTGTCCCCTAGGTGTCCCTGGGGGTGCCCTGCCTGTCCCCTAGGTGTCCCTGGGGGTGCCCTGCCTGTCCCCGAGGTGTCCCTGGGGGTGCCCTGGCTGTCCTTGGGGTGCTCTGGCTGTCCCCTAGGTGTCCCTGGGGGTTCCCTGGCTGTCCCCTAGTTGTCCCTGGGGGAGCCCTGGCTGACCCTAGGGTGCCCTGCCTGTCCCCTAGGTGTCCCTGGGAGTGCCCTGGCTGTCACCTAGGTGTCCCTGGGGGTCCCTGGCTGTCCCCTAGTTGTCCCTGGGGGAGCCCTGGCTGTCCCAAGGGTGCCTTCCCTGTCCCCTAGGTGTCCCTGGGGTGCCCTGGCTGTCCCCTCGGTGTCCCTGGGGGTGCCCTGGGTGTCCCCTAGGTGTCCCTGGGGTTCCCTGGCTGTCCCTGGGGTGCCCTGGGGGTGCCCTGGCTGTCCCCTAGGTGTCCCAGGGCTGCCCTGGCTGTCCCATAGGTGTCCCTGGGGGTGCCCTGGCTGTTCCTTAGGTGTCCCTGGGGGTGCCCTGGCTGTCCCTTAGGTGTCCCTGGGGGTTCCCTGGCTATCTGTGGGGTGCCGTGGCTGCCTCTGGGGTGCCCTTGATGTCCCCTAGGTGTCCCTGGGGTGCCCTGAGTGTCCCTGTGGGTGCCCTGGCTGTCCCCTAGGTGTCCCTGGGGTGCCCTGGCTGTCCTTTAGGTGTCCCTGGGGGTGCCCTGGCTGTCCCCTAGGTGTCCCTGCCTCGCTCGTATCCTCGACTCCGCCTCCGGCGCCATGGTGACACCCCTCCCAGTCTGGACCGGTGTGGCCACACCCCTTCCCCTGGGGCCATTAGACCCATCGCAGTACAGACCAGTAAGGCACCGTGTGCCCACCATGGACCCCCACACGCCTGCCAGTTCGTCCCAGTCCACTCCCCGTCCATCCCAGTTCTCTCTGATCACCCTCCCAGTGCTCCCAGTCCATCCCAGTCCCGCAGGTGCTGGTGCTTGTGGCTTGATCAGCTGGTGCCTGTCCGCAACGTGGAGCGGGTCAAATGAGGCCTCAGGGGGAGGGGGGGGGCGGATTTTGGGGGGGTCCTGGGGGTCCCGAGTTGTCCTGGAGGGGTTTGGGGGGTCTGCGGGGAGTCTCAAGGGGCTGCTGTGGGTGTTTTTCGGGGATCTTCGGGAGGTTTGGGCGGCCCATTTGAGGCATCAAAGGAACCTGAGGAGGGTTTTGCGGGCTCCTGGAGGTCGGGGGGGCCCTGGGGGTGGTTTGGGGGGCACTGGGGGGTTCCAGCCCGTGACCCCCCCCCGTTTTTGACCCCCCCGCCCCCCCGAGCTGTTTCGGTCTCATCGACGCCCTCCTGAAGCCCAAGGGGGGGTGGGCGCTGGGCCCCCCCCGCTGCCCCCTCCCCCTGCCACCCCCGCGACGCCCTGCAGGTGAGGGACCCCCAAAAACCCCTCCCCAGACCCCAAATTCACCCCTGGGACCCCAAAAAACCCCCAAAACCTCTCCCCGGACCCCAAATTCACCCCTGAGGCCCCAAAAAACCCCCAAACCCCTCCCCATGAACCCCAAATCCACCCCTGGGACCCCCCAAAACCTCCCCAGGACCCCAGATCCACCCCGGGACCCCCAAATCCATCCCTTGGACCCCCAAAAACCCCCAAATCCATCCCTGGGACCCCCCAAAACCTCCCTTCAAACCCCAAATTCACCCCTCGGACCTCCAGAATCCTTCCACAGGACCCCTCAGGGGTCGTTCCCCACGAAAAAGTGCGGGAAACGTGAGGGGAGAAAAAGGGCGGGAAACGTGAGGGGAGAAAAAGGGCGGGATCAAGTGGAGGGGATCAATGGAATTTTGGGGGGGGTCAGCGACGCTGAGGAAGGATCAATGGAATATTGGGGGGGCATCAATGACATTGGGGGGGGTCAGTGACACTCGGGTGGGGATCAATGATGCTGTGGGGGGGGTCGATATCAGCTCGAGGGGCGGCCATGGGTTTTTGGGGGGCCGCAACGCAGGCATCCGTGCTGGGTTTGGAGCGGGGGGGCCCCTTCAACCTCTGGGGGGGCCCTGGCTGTCCCCTGGCTGTACCTGGGGGTGCCCTGCCTGTCCCCTAGGTGTCCCTGGGGATGCCCTGGAGTCCCTGGGGGTGCCCTGGCTGTCCCTGGGGGTCCCTGGCTGTCCCCTAGGTGTCCCTGGGGTGCCCTGGCTTTCCCTGGGGTGCCCTGGCTGTCCCCTAGGTGTCCTTGGGGTGCCTTGCTGTCCCCAAGGCGTCCCTGGGGTGCCCTGGCTGTCCCCTAGGTGTCCCTGGGGGTGCCCTGGCTGTCCCTGGGGGTCCCTGGCTGTCCCCTAGGTGTCCCTGGGGTGCCCTGGCTGTCCTTTAGGTGTCCCTGGGGGTGCCCTGGCTGTCCCCTAGGTGTCCCTGCCTCGCTCGTATCCTCGACTCCGCCTCCGGCGCCATGGTGACACCCCTCCCAGTCTGGACCGGTGTGGCCACACCCCTTCCCCTGGGGCCATTAGACCCATCGCAGTACAGACCAGTAAGGCACCGTGTGCCCACCATGGACCCCCACACGCCTGCCAGTTCGTCCCAGTCCACTCCCCGTCCATCCCAGTTCTCTCTGATCACCCTCCCAGTGCTCCCAGTCCATCCCAGTCCCGCAGGTGCTGGTGCTTGTGGCTTGATCAGCTGGTGCCTGTCCGCAACGTGGAGCGGGTCAAATGAGGCCTCAGGGGGAGGGGGGGGGCGGATTTTGGGGGGTCCTGGGGGTCCCGAGTTGTCCTGGAGGGGTTTGGGGGGTCTGCGGGGAGTCTCAAGGGGCTGCTGTGGGTGTTTTTCGGGGATCTTCGGGAGGTTTGGGCGGCCCATTTGAGGCATCAAAGGAACCTGAGGAGGGTTTTGCGGGCTCCTGGAGGTCGGGGGGGCCCTGGGGGTGGTTTGGGGGGCACTGGGGGGTTCCAGCCCGTGACCCCCCCCCCGTTTTTGACCCCCCCGCCCCCCCCGAGCTGTTTCGGTCTCATCGACGCCCTCCTGAAGCCCAAGGGGGGGTGGGCGCTGGGCCCCCCCCGCTGCCCCCTCCCCCTGCCACCCCCGCGACGCCCTGCAGGTGAGGGACCCCCAAAAACCCCTCCCCAGACCCCAAATTCACCCCTGGGACCCCAAAAAACCCCCAAAACCTCTCCCCGGACCCCAAATTCACCCCTGAGGCCCCAAAAAACCCCCAAACCCCTCCCCATGAACCCCAAATCCACCCCTGGGACCCCCCAAAACCTCCCCAGGACCCCAGATCCACCCCGGGACCCCCAAATCCATCCCTTGGACCCCCAAAAACCCCCAAATCCATCCCTGGGACCCCCCAAAACCTCCCTTCAAACCCCAAATTCACCCCTCGGACCTCCAGAATCCTTCCACAGGACCCCTCAGGGGTCGTTCCCCACGAAAAAGTGCGGGAAACGTGAGGGGAGAAAAAGGGCGGGAAACGTGAGGGGAGAAAAAGGGCGGGATCAAGTGGAGGGGATCAATGGAATTTTGGGGGGGGTCAGCGACGCTGAGGAAGGATCAATGGAATATTGGGGGGGCATCAATGACATTGGGGGGGTCAGTGACACTCGGGTGGGGATCAATGATGCTGTGGGGGGGTCGATATCAGCTCGAGGGGCGGCCATGGGTTTTTGGGGGGCCGCAACGCAGGCATCCGTGCTGGGTTTGGAGCGGGGGGGCCCCTTCAACCTCTGGGGGGGCCCTGGCTGTCCCCTGGCTGTACCTGGGGGTGCCCTGCCTGTCCCCTAGGTGTCCCTGGGGATGCCCTGGAGTCCCTGGGGGTGCCCTGGCTGTCCCTGGGGGTCCCTGGCTGTCCCCTAGGTGTCCCTGGGGTGCCCTGGCTTTCCCTGGGGTGCCCTGGCTGTCCCCTAGGTGTCCTTGGGGTGCCTTGCTGTCCCCAAGGCGTCCCTGGGGTGCCCTGGCTGTCCCCTAGGTGTCCCTGGGGGTGCCCTGGCTGTCCCTGGGGGTCCCTGGCTGTCCCCTAGGTGTCCCTAGGGGTGCCTTGTCTGTCCCTGGGGGGGCCCTGGGTGTACCCTGGTGTCCCTGGGAGGGCCCTGGCTGTCCCCTAAGTGTCCCTGGGGGTGCTCTGGTGTCCCTGGGGATGCCCTGGCTGTCCCCTAGCTGTCCCTGGGGGTGCCCTGGGTGTCCCTGGGGTGCCCTGGCTGTCCCCTTGGTGTCCCTGGGGGTGCCCTGGCTGTCCCCTAGGTGTCCCTGGGGGTGCCCTGGCTGTCCCCTTGGTGTCCCTGGGGGTGCCCTGGCTGTCCCATAGGTGTCCCTGGAGGTGCCCTGGATGTCCCCTTGGTGTCCCTGGGGGTGCCCTGGGTGTCCCTGGGGTGCCCTGGCTGTTCCCTAGGTGTCCCTGGGGTGCCGTGGCTGTCCCCTTGGTGTCCCTGGGGGTGACCTGCCTGTCCCCTAGGTGTCCCTGGAGGTGCCCTGGCTGTCCCCTTGGTGTCCCTCGGGGTGCCCTGGCTGTCCCATAGGTGTCCCTGGACGTGCCCTGGATGTCCCCTTGGTGTCCCTGGGGGTGCCCTGGGTGTCCCTGGGGTGCCCTGGCTGTCCCCTAGGTGTCCCCGGGGATGCCCTGGCTATCCCTGGGGGGGCCCTGGCTGTCCCTGGGGTGCCCTAGCTGTCCCCTAGGTGTCCCTGGGGGTGCCCTGGCTGTCCCCTTGGTGTCCCTCTGGGTACCCTGGCTGTCCCTTATGTGTCCCTGGGGGTGCCCAGGGTGTCCCTGGGGTGCCTTGCTGTCCCCTAGGTGTCCCTGGGGGTGCCCTGCCTGTCCCCTAGGTGTCCCTGGGGGTGCCCTGCCTGTCCCCGAGGTGTCCCTGGGGGTGCCCTGGCTGTCCTTGGGGTGCTCTGGCTGTCCCCTAGGTGTCCCTGGGGGTTCCCTGGCTGTCCCCTAGTTGTCCCTGGGGGAGCCCTGGCTGACCCTAGGGTGCCCTGCCTGTCCCCTAGGTGTCCCTGGGAGTGCCCTGGCTGTCACCTAGGTGTCCCTGGGGGTCCCTGGCTGTCCCCTAGTTGTCCCTGGGGGAGCCCTGGCTGTCCCAAGGGTGCCTTCCCTGTCCCCTAGGTGTCCCTGGGGTGCCCTGGCTGTCCCCTCGGTGTCCCTGGGGGTGCCCTGGCTGTCCCCTAGGTGTCCCAGGGCTGCCCTGGCTGTCCCATAGGTGTCCCTGGGGGTGCCCTGGCTGTTCCTTAGGTGTCCCTGGGGGTGCCCTGGCTGTCCCTTAGGTGTCCCTGGGGGTTCCCTGGCTATCTGTGGGGTGCCGTGGCTGCCTCTGGGGTGCCCTTGATGTCCCCTAGGTGTCCCTGGGGTGCCCTGAGTGTCCCTGTGGGTGCCCTGGCTGTCCCCTAGGTGTCCCTGGGGTGCCCTGGCTGTCCTTTAGGTGTCCCTGGGGGTGCCCTGGCTGTCCCCTAGGTGTCCCTGCCTCGCTCGTATCCTCGACTCCGCCTCCGGCGCCATGGTGACACCCCTCCCAGTCTGGACCGGTGTGGCCACACCCCTTCCCCTGGGGCCATTAGACCCATCGCAGTACAGACCAGTAAGGCACCGTGTGCCCACCATGGACCCCCACACGCCTGCCAGTTCGTCCCAGTCCACTCCCCGTCCATCCCAGTTCTCTCTGATCACCCTCCCAGTGCTCCCAGTCCATCCCAGTCCCGCAGGTGCTGGTGCTTGTGGCTTGATCAGCTGGTGCCTGTCCGCAACGTGGAGCGGGTCAAATGAGGCCTCAGGGGGAGGGGGGGGGCGGATTTTGGGGGGTCCTGGGGGTCCCGAGTTGTCCTGGAGGGGTTTGGGGGGTCTGCGGGGAGTCTCAAGGGGCTGCTGTGGGTGTTTTTCGGGGATCTTCGGGAGGTTTGGGCGGCCCATTTGAGGCATCAAAGGAACCTGAGGAGGGTTTTGCGGGCTCCTGGAGGTCGGGGGGGCCCTGGGGGTGGTTTGGGGGGCACTGGGGGGTTCCAGCCCGTGACCCCCCCCCCGTTTTTGACCCCCCCGCCCCCCCGAGCTGTTTCGGTCTCATCGACGCCCTCCTGAAGCCCAAGGGGGGGTGGGCGCTGGGCCCCCCCCGCTGCCCCCTCCCCCTGCCACCCCCGCGACGCCCTGCAGGTGAGGGACCCCCAAAAACCCCTCCCCAGACCCCAAATTCACCCCTGGGACCCCAAAAAAACCCCCAAAACCTCTCCCCGGACCCCAAATTCACCCCTGAGGCCCCAAAAAACCCCCAAACCCCTCCCCATGAACCCCAAATCCACCCCTGGGACCCCCCAAAACCTCCCCAGGACCCCAGATCCACCCCGGGACCCCCAAATCCATCCCTTGGACCCCCAAAAACCCCCAAATCCATCCCTGGGACCCCCCAAAACCTCCCTTCAAACCCCAAATTCACCCCTCGGACCTCCAGAATCCTTCCACAGGACCCCTCAGGGGTCGTTCCCCACGAAAAAGTGCGGGAAACGTGAGGGGAGAAAAAGGGCGGGAAACGTGAGGGGAGAAAAAGGGCGGGATCAAGTGGAGGGGATCAATGGAATTTTGGGGGGGGTCAGCGACGCTGAGGAAGGATCAATGGAATATTGGGGGGGCATCAATGACATTGGGGGGGTCAGTGACACTCGGGTGGGGATCAATGATGCTGTGGGGGGGTCGATATCAGCTCGAGGGGCGGCCATGGGTTTTTGGGGGGCCGCAACGCAGGCATCCGTGCTGGGTTTGGAGCGGGGGGGCCCCTTCAACCTCTGGGGGGGCCCTGGCTGTCCCCTGGCTGTACCTGGGGGTGCCCTGCCTGTCCCCTAGGTGTCCCTGGGGATGCCCTGGAGTCCCTGGGGGTGCCCTGGCTGTCCCTGGGGGTCCCTGGCTGTCCCCTAGGTGTCCCTGGGGTGCCCTGGCTTTCCCTGGGGTGCCCTGGCTGTCCCCTAGGTGTCCTTGGGGTGCCTTGCTGTCCCCAAGGCGTCCCTGGGGTGCCCTGGCTGTCCCCTAGGTGTCCCTGGGGGTGCCCTGGCTGTCCCTGGGGGTCCCTGGCTGTCCCCTAGGTGTCCCTAGGGGTGCCTTGTCTGTCCCTGGGGGGGCCCTGGGTGTACCCTGGTGTCCCTGGGAGGGCCCTGGCTGTCCCCTAAGTGTCCCTGGGGGTGCTCTGGTGTCCCTGGGGATGCCCTGGCTGTCCCCTAGCTGTCCCTGGGGGTGCCCTGGGTGTCCCTGGGGTGCCCTGGCTGTCCCCTTGGTGTCCCTGGGGGTGCCCTGGCTGTCCCCTAGGTGTCCCTGGGGGTGCCCTGGCTGTCCCCTTGGTGTCCCTGGGGGTGCCCTGGCTGTCCCATAGGTGTCCCTGGAGGTGCCCTGGATGTCCCCTTGGTGTCCCTGGGGGTGCCCTGGGTGTCCCTGGGGTGCCCTGGCTGTTCCCTAGGTGTCCCTGGGGTGCCGTGGCTGTCCCCTTGGTGTCCCTGGGGGTGACCTGCCTGTCCCCTAGGTGTCCCTGGAGGTGCCCTGGCTGTCCCCTTGGTGTCCCTCGGGGTGCCCTGGCTGTCCCATAGGTGTCCCTGGACGTGCCCTGGATGTCCCCTTGGTGTCCCTGGGGGTGCCCTGGGTGTCCCTGGGGTGCCCTGGCTGTCCCCTAGGTGTCCCCGGGGATGCCCTGGCTATCCCTGGGGGGGCCCTGGCTGTCCCTGGGGTGCCCTAGCTGTCCCCTAGGTGTCCCTGGGGGTGCCCTGGCTGTCCCCTTGGTGTCCCTCTGGGTACCCTGGCTGTCCCTTATGTGTCCCTGGGGGTGCCCAGGGTGTCCCTGGGGTGCCTTGCTGTCCCCTAGGTGTCCCTGGGGGTGCCCTGCCTGTCCCCTAGGTGTCCCTGGGGGTGCCCTGCCTGTCCCCGAGGTGTCCCTGGGGGTGCCCTGGCTGTCCTTGGGGTGCTCTGGCTGTCCCCTAGGTGTCCCTGGGGGTTCCCTGGCTGTCCCCTAGTTGTCCCTGGGGGAGCCCTGGCTGACCCTAGGGTGCCCTGCCTGTCCCCTAGGTGTCCCTGGGAGTGCCCTGGCTGTCACCTAGGTGTCCCTGGGGGTCCCTGGCTGTCCCCTAGTTGTCCCTGGGGGAGCCCTGGCTGTCCCAAGGGTGCCTTCCCTGTCCCCTAGGTGTCCCTGGGGTGCCCTGGCTGTCCCCTCGGTGTCCCTGGGGGTGCCCTGGCTGTCCCCTAGGTGTCCCAGGGCTGCCCTGGCTGTCCCATAGGTGTCCCTGGGGGTGCCCTGGCTGTTCCTTAGGTGTCCCTGGGGGTGCCCTGGCTGTCCCTTAGGTGTCCCTGGGGGTTCCCTGGCTATCTGTGGGGTGCCGTGGCTGCCTCTGGGGTGCCCTTGATGTCCCCTAGGTGTCCCTGGGGTGCCCTGAGTGTCCCTGTGGGTGCCCTGGCTGTCCCCTAGGTGTCCCTGGGGTGCCCTGGCTGTCCTTTAGGTGTCCCTGGGGGTGCCCTGGCTGTCCCCTAGGTGTCCCTGCCTCGCTCGTATCCTCGACTCCGCCTCCGGCGCCATGGTGACACCCCTCCCAGTCTGGACCGGTGTGGCCACACCCCTTCCCCTGGGGCCATTAGACCCATCGCAGTACAGACCAGTAAGGCACCGTGTGCCCACCATGGACCCCCACACGCCTGCCAGTTCGTCCCAGTCCACTCCCCGTCCATCCCAGTTCTCTCTGATCACCCTCCCAGTGCTCCCAGTCCATCCCAGTCCCGCAGGTGCTGGTGCTTGTGGCTTGATCAGCTGGTGCCTGTCCGCAACGTGGAGCGGGTCAAATGAGGCCTCAGGGGGAGGGGGGGGCGGATTTTGGGGGGTCCTGGGGGTCCCGAGTTGTCCTGGAGGGGTTTGGGGGGTCTGCGGGGAGTCTCAAGGGGCTGCTGTGGGTGTTTTTCGGGGATCTTCGGGAGGTTTGGGCGGCCCATTTGAGGCATCAAAGGAACCTGAGGAGGGTTTTGCGGGCTCCTGGAGGTCGGGGGGGCCCTGGGGGTGGTTTGGGGGGCACTGGGGGGTTCCAGCCCGTGACCCCCCCCCGTTTTTGACCCCCCCGCCCCCCCGAGCTGTTTCGGTCTCATCGACGCCCTCCTGAAGCCCAAGGGGGGGTGGGCGCTGGGCCCCCCCCGCTGCCCCCTCCCCCTGCCACCCCCCGCGACGCCCTGCAGGTGAGGGACCCCCAAAAACCCCTCCCCAGACCCCAAATTCACCCCTGGGACCCCAAAAAAACCCCCAAAACCTCTCCCCGGACCCCAAATTCACCCCTGAGGCCCCAAAAAACCCCCAAACCCCTCCCCATGAACCCCAAATCCACCCCTGGGACCCCCCAAAACCTCCCCAGGACCCCAGATCCACCCCGGGACCCCCAAATCCATCCCTTGGACCCCCAAAAACCCCCAAATCCATCCCTGGGACCCCCCAAAACCTCCCTTCAAACCCCAAATTCACCCCTCGGACCTCCAGAATCCTTCCACAGGACCCCTCAGGGGTCGTTCCCCACGAAAAAGTGCGGGAAACGTGAGGGGAGAAAAAGGGCGGGAAACGTGAGGGGAGAAAAAGGGCGGGATCAAGTGGAGGGGATCAATGGAATTTTGGGGGGGGTCAGCGACGCTGAGGAAGGATCAATGGAATATTGGGGGGGCATCAATGACATTGGGGGGGTCAGTGACACTCGGGTGGGGATCAATGATGCTGTGGGGGGGTCGATATCAGCTCGAGGGGCGGCCATGGGTTTTTGGGGGGCCGCAACGCAGGCATCCGTGCTGGGTTTGGAGCGGGGGGGCCCCTTCAACCTCTGGGGGGGCCCTGGCTGTCCCCTGGCTGTACCTGGGGGTGCCCTGCCTGTCCCCTAGGTGTCCCTGGGGATGCCCTGGAGTCCCTGGGGGTGCCCTGGCTGTCCCTGGGGGTCCCTGGCTGTCCCCTAGGTGTCCCTGGGGTGCCCTGGCTTTCCCTGGGGTGCCCTGGCTGTCCCCTAGGTGTCCTTGGGGTGCCTTGCTGTCCCCAAGGCGTCCCTGGGGTGCCCTGGCTGTCCCCTAGGTGTCCCTGGGGGTGCCCTGGCTGTCCCTGGGGGTCCCTGGCTGTCCCCTAGGTGTCCCTAGGGGTGCCTTGTCTGTCCCTGGGGGGGCCCTGGGTGTACCCTGGTGTCCCTGGGAGGGCCCTGGCTGTCCCCTAAGTGTCCCTGGGGGTGCTCTGGTGTCCCTGGGGATGCCCTGGCTGTCCCCTAGCTGTCCCTGGGGGTGCCCTGGCTGTCCCCTTGGTGTCCCTGGGGGTGCCCTGGCTGTCCCCTAGGTGTCCCTGGGGGTGCCCTGGCTGTCCCCTTGGTGTCCCTGGGGGTGCCCTGGCTGTCCCATAGGTGTCCCTGGAGGTGCCCTGGATGTCCCCTTGGTGTCCCTGGGGGTGCCCTGGGTGTCCCTGGGGTGCCCTGGCTGTTCCCTAGGTGTCCCTGGGGTGCCGTGGCTGTCCCCTTGGTGTCCCTGGGGGTGACCTGCCTGTCCCCTAGGTGTCCCTGGAGGTGCCTTGCTGTCCCCAAGGCGTCCCTGGGGTGCCCTGGCTGTCCCCTAGGTGTCCCTGGGGGTGCCCTGGCTGTCCCTGGGGGTCCCTGGCTGTCCCCTAGGTGTCCCTGGGGTGCCCTGGCTGTCCTTTAGGTGTCCCTGGGGGTGCCCTGGCTGTCCCCTAGGTGTCCCTGCCTCGCTCGTATCCTCGACTCCGCCTCCGGCGCCATGGTGACACCCCTCCCAGTCTGGACCGGTGTGGCCACACCCCTTCCCCTGGGGCCATTAGACCCATCGCAGTACAGACCAGTAAGGCACCGTGTGCCCACCATGGACCCCCACACGCCTGCCAGTTCGTCCCAGTCCACTCCCCGTCCATCCCAGTTCTCTCTGATCACCCTCCCAGTGCTCCCAGTCCATCCCAGTCCCGCAGGTGCTGGTGCTTGTGGCTTGATGAGCTGGTGCCTGTCCGCAACGTGGAGCGGGTCAAATGAGGCCTCAGGGGGAGGGGGGGGGCGGATTTTGGGGGGTCCTGGGGGTCCCGAGTTGTCCTGGAGGGGTTTGGGGGGTCTGCGGGGAGTCTCAAGGGGCTGCTGTGGGTGTTTTTCGGGGATCTTCGGGAGGTTTGGGCGGCCCATTTGAGGCATCAAAGGAACCTGAGGAGGGTTTTGCGGGCTCCTGGAGGTCGGGGGGGCCCTGGGGGTGGTTTGGGGGGCACTGGGGGGTTCCAGCCCGTGACCCCCCCCCGTTTTTGACCCCCCCGCCCCCCCGAGCTGTTTCGGTCTCATCGACGCCCTCCTGAAGCCCAAGGGGGGGTGGGCGCTGGGCCCCCCCCGCTGCCCCCTCCCCCTGCCACCCCCGCGACGCCCTGCAGGTGAGGGACCCCCAAAAACCCCTCCCCAGACCCCAAATTCACCCCTGGGACCCCAAAAAACCCCCAAAACCTCTCCCCGGACCCCAAATTCACCCCTGAGGCCCCAAAAAACCCCCAAACCCCTCCCCATGAACCCCAAATCCACCCCTGGGACCCCCCAAAACCTCCCCAGGACCCCAGATCCACCCCGGGACCCCCAAATCCATCCCTTGGACCCCCAAAAACCCCCAAATCCATCCCTGGGACCCCCCAAAACCTCCCTTCAAACCCCAAATTCACCCCTCGGACCTCCAGAATCCTTCCACAGGACCCCTCAGGGGTCGTTCCCCACGAAAAAGTGCGGGAAACGTGAGGGGAGAAAAAGGGCGGGAAACGTGAGGGGAGAAAAAGGGCGGGATCAAGTGGAGGGGATCAATGGAATTTTGGGGGGGGTCAGCGACGCTGAGGAAGGATCAATGGAATATTGGGGGGGCATCAATGACATTGGGGGGGTCAGTGACACTCGGGTGGGGATCAATGATGCTGTGGGGGGGTCGATATCAGCTCGAGGGGCGGCCATGGGTTTTTGGGGGGCCGCAACGCAGGCATCCGTGCTGGGTTTGGAGCGGGGGGGCCCCTTCAACCTCTGGGGGGGCCCTGGCTGTCCCCTGGCTGTACCTGGGGGTGCCCTGCCTGTCCCCTAGGTGTCCCTGGGGATGCCCTGGAGTCCCTGGGGGTGCCCTGGCTGTCCCTGGGGGTCCCTGGCTGTCCCCTAGGTGTCCCTGGGGTGCCCTGGCTTTCCCTGGGGTGCCCTGGCTGTCCCCTAGGTGTCCTTGGGGTGCCTTGCTGTCCCCAAGGCGTCCCTGGGGTGCCCTGGCTGTCCCCTAGGTGTCCCTGGGGGTGCCCTGGCTGTCCCTGGGGGTCCCTGGCTGTCCCCTAGGTGTCCCTAGGGGTGCCTTGTCTGTCCCTGGGGGGGCCCTGGGTGTACCCTGGTGTCCCTGGGAGGGCCCTGGCTGTCCCCTAAGTGTCCCTGGGGGTGCTCTGGTGTCCCTGGGGATGCCCTGGCTGTCCCCTAGCTGTCCCTGGGGGTGCCCTGGGTGTCCCTGGGGTGCCCTGGCTGTCCCCTTGGTGTCCCTGGGGGTGCCCTGGCTGTCCCCTAGGTGTCCCTGGGGGTGCCCTGGCTGTCCCCTTGGTGTCCCTGGGGGTGCCCTGGCTGTCCCATAGGTGTCCCTGGAGGTGCCCTGGATGTCCCCTTGGTGTCCCTGGGGGTGCCCTGGGTGTCCCTGGGGTGCCCTGGCTGTTCCCTAGGTGTCCCTGGGGTGCCGTGGCTGTCCCCTTGGTGTCCCTGGGGGTGACCTGCCTGTCCCCTAGGTGTCCCTGGAGGTGCCCTGGCTGTCCCCTTGGTGTCCCTCGGGGTGCCCTGGCTGTCCCATAGGTGTCCCTGGACGTGCCCTGGATGTCCCCTTGGTGTCCCTGGGGGTGCCCTGGGTGTCCCTGGGGTGCCCTGGCTGTCCCCTAGGTGTCCCCGGGGATGCCCTGGCTATCCCTGGGGGGGCCCTGGCTGTCCCTGGGGTGCCCTAGCTGTCCCCTAGGTGTCCCTGGGGGTGCCCTGGCTGTCCCCTTGGTGTCCCTCTGGGTACCCTGGCTGTCCCTTATGTGTCCCTGGGGGTGCCCAGGGTGTCCCTGGGGTGCCTTGCTGTCCCCTAGGTGTCCCTGGGGGTGCCCTGCCTGTCCCCTAGGTGTCCCTGGGGGTGCCCTGCCTGTCCCCGAGGTGTCCCTGGGGGTGCCCTGGCTGTCCTTGGGGTGCTCTGGCTGTCCCCTAGGTGTCCCTGGGGGTTCCCTGGCTGTCCCCTAGTTGTCCCTGGGGGAGCCCTGGCTGACCCTAGGGTGCCCTGCCTGTCCCCTAGGTGTCCCTGGGAGTGCCCTGGCTGTCACCTAGGTGTCCCTGGGGGTCCCTGGCTGTCCCCTAGTTGTCCCTGGGGGAGCCCTGGCTGTCCCAAGGGTGCCTTCCCTGTCCCCTAGGTGTCCCTGGGGTGCCCTGGCTGTCCCCTCGGTGTCCCTGGGGGTGCCCTGGGTGTCCCCTAGGTGTCCCTGGGGTTCCCTGGCTGTCCCTGGGGTGCCCTGGGGGTGCCCTGGCTGTCCCCTAGGTGTCCCAGGGCTGCCCTGGCTGTCCCATAGGTGTCCCTGGGGGTGCCCTGGCTGTTCCTTAGGTGTCCCTGGGGGTGCCCTGGCTGTCCCTTAGGTGTCCCTGGGGGTTCCCTGGCTATCTGTGGGGTGCCGTGGCTGCCTCTGGGGTGCCCTTGATGTCCCCTAGGTGTCCCTGGGGTGCCCTGAGTGTCCCTGTGGGTGCCCTGGCTGTCCCCTAGGTGTCCCTGGGGTGCCCTGGCTGTCCTTTAGGTGTCCCTGGGGGTGCCCTGGCTGTCCCCTAGGTGTCCCTGCCTCGCTCGTATCCTCGACTCCGCCTCCGGCGCCATGGTGACACCCCTCCCAGTCTGGACCGGTGTGGCCACACCCCTTCCCCTGGGGCCATTAGACCCATCGCAGTACAGACCAGTAAGGCACCGTGTGCCCACCATGGACCCCCACACGCCTGCCAGTTCGTCCCAGTCCACTCCCCGTCCATCCCAGTTCTCTCTGATCACCCTCCCAGTGCTCCCAGTCCATCCCAGTCCCGCAGGTGCTGGTGCTTGTGGCTTGATCAGCTGGTGCCTGTCCGCAACGTGGAGCGGGTCAAATGAGGCCTCAGGGGGAGGGGGGGGCGGATTTTGGGGGGTCCTGGGGGTCCCGAGTTGTCCTGGAGGGGTTTGGGGGGTCTGCGGGGAGTCTCAAGGGGCTGCTGTGGGTGTTTTTCGGGGATCTTCGGGAGGTTTGGGCGGCCCATTTGAGGCATCAAAGGAACCTGAGGAGGGTTTTGCGGGCTCCTGGAGGTCGGGGGGGCCCTGGGGGTGGTTTGGGGGGCACTGGGGGGTTCCAGCCCGTGACCCCCCCCCGTTTTTGACCCCCCCGCCCCCCCGAGCTGTTTCGGTCTCATCGACGCCCTCCTGAAGCCCAAGGGGGGGTGGGCGCTGGGCCCCCCCCGCTGCCCCCTCCCCCTGCCACCCCCGCGACGCCCTGCAGGTGAGGGACCCCCAAAAACCCCTCCCCAGACCCCAAATTCACCCCTGGGACCCCAAAAAACCCCCAAAACCTCTCCCCGGACCCCAAATTCACCCCTGAGGCCCCAAAAAACCCCCAAACCCCTCCCCATGAACCCCAAATCCACCCCTGGGACCCCCCAAAACCTCCCCAGGACCCCAGATCCACCCCGGGACCCCCAAATCCATCCCTTGGACCCCCAAAAACCCCCAAATCCATCCCTGGGACCCCCCAAAACCTCCCTTCAAACCCCAAATTCACCCCTCGGACCTCCAGAATCCTTCCACAGGACCCCTCAGGGGTCGTTCCCCACGAAAAAGTGCGGGAAACGTGAGGGGAGAAAAAGGGCGGGAAACGTGAGGGGAGAAAAAGGGCGGGATCAAGTGGAGGGGATCAATGGAATTTTGGGGGGGGTCAGCGACGCTGAGGAAGGATCAATGGAATATTGGGGGGGCATCAATGACATTGGGGGGGTCAGTGACACTCGGGTGGGGATCAATGATGCTGTGGGGGGGTCGATATCAGCTCGAGGGGCGGCCATGGGTTTTTGGGGGGCCGCAACGCAGGCATCCGTGCTGGGTTTGGAGCGGGGGGGCCCCTTCAACCTCTGGGGGGGCCCTGGCTGTCCCCTGGCTGTACCTGGGGGTGCCCTGCCTGTCCCCTAGGTGTCCCTGGGGATGCCCTGGAGTCCCTGGGGGTGCCCTGGCTGTCCCTGGGGGTCCCTGGCTGTCCCCTAGGTGTCCCTGGGGTGCCCTGGCTTTCCCTGGGGTGCCCTGGCTGTCCCCTAGGTGTCCTTGGGGTGCCTTGCTGTCCCCAAGGCGTCCCTGGGGTGCCCTGGCTGTCCCCTAGGTGTCCCTGGGGGTGCCCTGGCTGTCCCTGGGGGTCCCTGGCTGTCCCCTAGGTGTCCCTAGGGGTGCCTTGTCTGTCCCTGGGGGGGCCCTGGGTGTACCCTGGTGTCCCTGGGAGGGCCCTGGCTGTCCCCTAAGTGTCCCTGGGGGTGCTCTGGTGTCCCTGGGGATGCCCTGGCTGTCCCCTAGCTGTCCCTGGGGGTGCCCTGGCTGTCCCCTTGGTGTCCCTGGGGGTGCCCTGGCTGTCCCCTAGGTGTCCCTGGGGGTGCCCTGGCTGTCCCCTTGGTGTCCCTGGGGGTGCCCTGGCTGTCCCATAGGTGTCCCTGGAGGTGCCCTGGATGTCCCCTTGGTGTCCCTGGGGGTGCCCTGGGTGTCCCTGGGGTGCCCTGGCTGTTCCCTAGGTGTCCCTGGGGTGCCGTGGCTGTCCCCTTGGTGTCCCTGGGGGTGACCTGCCTGTCCCCTAGGTGTCCCTGGAGGTGCCCTGGCTGTCCCCTTGGTGTCCCTCGGGGTGCCCTGGCTGTCCCATAGGTGTCCCTGGACGTGCCCTGGATGTCCCCTTGGTGTCCCTGGGGGTGCCCTGGGTGTCCCTGGGGTGCCCTGGCTGTCCCCTAGGTGTCCCCGGGGATGCCCTGGCTATCCCTGGGGGGGCCCTGGCTGTCCCTGGGGTGCCCTAGCTGTCCCCTAGGTGTCCCTGGGGGTGCCCTGGCTGTCCCCTTGGTGTCCCTCTGGGTACCCTGGCTGTCCCTTATGTGTCCCTGGGGGTGCCCAGGGTGTCCCTGGGGTGCCTTGCTGTCCCCTAGGTGTCCCTGGGGGTGCCCTGCCTGTCCCCTAGGTGTCCCTGGGGGTGCCCTGCCTGTCCCCGAGGTGTCCCTGGGGGTGCCCTGGCTGTCCTTGGGGTGCTCTGGCTGTCCCCTAGGTGTCCCTGGGGGTTCCCTGGCTGTCCCCTAGTTGTCCCTGGGGGAGCCCTGGCTGACCCTAGGGTGCCCTGCCTGTCCCCTAGGTGTCCCTGGGAGTGCCCTGGCTGTCACCTAGGTGTCCCTGGGGGTCCCTGGCTGTCCCCTAGTTGTCCCTGGGGGAGCCCTGGCTGTCCCAAGGGTGCCTTCCCTGTCCCCTAGGTGTCCCTGGGGTGCCCTGGCTGTCCCCTCGGTGTCCCTGGGGGTGCCCTGGGTGTCCCCTAGGTGTCCCTGGGGTTCCCTGGCTGTCCCTGGGGTGCCCTGGGGGTGCCCTGGCTGTCCCCTAGGTGTCCCAGGGCTGCCCTGGCTGTCCCATAGGTGTCCCTGGGGGTGCCCTGGCTGTTCCTTAGGTGTCCCTGGGGGTGCCCTGGCTGTCCCTTAGGTGTCCCTGGGGGTTCCCTGGCTATCTGTGGGGTGCCGTGGCTGCCTCTGGGGTGCCCTTGATGTCCCCTAGGTGTCCCTGGGGTGCCCTGAGTGTCCCTGTGGGTGCCCTGGCTGTCCCCTAGGTGTCCCTGGGGTGCCCTGGCTGTCCTTTAGGTGTCCCTGGGGGTGCCCTGGCTGTCCCCTAGGTGTCCCTGCCTCGCTCGTATCCTCGACTCCGCCTCCGGCGCCATGGTGACACCCCTCCCAGTCTGGACCGGTGTGGCCACACCCCCTCCCCTGGGGCCATTAGACCCATCGCAGTACAGACCAGTAAGGCACCGTGTGCCCACCATGGACCCCCACACGCCTGCCAGTTCGTCCCAGTCCACTCCCCGTCCATCCCAGTTCTCTCTGATCACCCTCCCAGTGCTCCCAGTCCATCCCAGTCCCGCAGGTGCTGGTGCTTGTGGCTTGATCAGCTGGTGCCTGTCCGCAACGTGGAGCGGGTCAAATGAGGCCTCAGGGGGAGGGGGGGGCGGATTTTGGGGGGTCCTGGGGGTCCCGAGTTGTCCTGGAGGGGTTTGGGGGGTCTGCGGGGAGTCTCAAGGGGCTGCTGTGGGTGTTTTTCGGGGATCTTCGGGAGGTTTGGGCGGCCCATTTGAGGCATCAAAGGAACCTGAGGAGGGTTTTGCGGGCTCCTGGAGGTCGGGGGGGCCCTGGGGGTGGTTTGGGGGGCACTGGGGGGTTCCAGCCCGTGACCCCCCCCCGTTTTTGACCCCCCCGCCCCCCCGAGCTGTTTCGGTCTCATCGACGCCCTCCTGAAGCCCAAGGGGGGGTGGGCGCTGGGCCCCCCCCGCTGCCCCCTCCCCCTGCCACCCCCCGCGACGCCCTGCAGGTGAGGGACCCCCAAAAACCCCTCCCCAGACCCCAAATTCACCCCTGGGACCCCAAAAAACCCCCAAAACCTCTCCCCGGACCCCAAATTCACCCCTGAGGCCCCAAAAAAACCCCCAAACCCCTCCCCATGAACCCCAAATCCACCCCTGGGACCCCCCAAAACCTCCCCAGGACCCCAGATCCACCCCGGGACCCCCAAATCCATCCCTTGGACCCCCAAAAACCCCCAAATCCATCCCTGGGACCCCCCAAAACCTCCCTTCAAACCCCAAATTCACCCTCGGACCTCCAGAATCCTTCCACAGGACCCCTCAGGGGTCGTTCCCCACGAAAAAGTGCGGGAAACGTGAGGGGAGAAAAGGGCGGGAAACGTGAGGGGAGAAAAAGGGCGGGATCAAGTGGAGGGGATCAATGGAATTTTGGGGGGGGTCAGCGACGCTGAGGAAGGATCAATGGAATATTGGGGGGGCATCAATGACATTGGGGGGGTCAGTGACACTCGGGTGGGGATCAATGATGCTGTGGGGGGGGGTCGATATCAGCTCGAGGGGCGGCCATGGGTTTTTGGGGGGCCGCAACGCAGGCATCCGTGCTGGGTTGGAGCGGGGGGCCCCTTCAACCTCTGGGGGGGCCCTGGCTGTCCCCTGGCTGTACCTGGGGGTGCCCTGCCTGTCCCCTAGGTGTCCCTGGGGATGCCCTGGAGTCCTGGGGGTGCCCTGGCTGTCCCTGGGGGTCCCTGGCTGTCCCCTAGGTGTCCCTGGGGTGCCCTGGCTTTCCCTGGGGTGCCCTGGCTGTCCCCTAGGTGTCCTTGGGGTGCCTTGCTGTCCCCAAGGCGTCCTGGGGGTACCCTGGCTGTCCCCTAGGGGTCCCTGGGGGTACCCTGGCTGTCCCTGGGGGTACCCTGGCTGTCCCCTAGGTGTCCCTGGGGGTGACCTGCCTGTCCCCTAGGTGTCCCTGGAGGTGCCCTGGCTGTCCCCTTGGTGTTCCTGGGGGTGCCCTGGCTGTCCCATAGGTGTCCCTGGAGGTGCCCTGGCTGTCCCCTTGGTGTCCCTGGGGGTGCCCTGGGTGTCCCTGGGGTGCCCTGGCTGTTCCCCTAGGTGTCCCCGGGGATGCCCTGGCTATCCCTGGGGGGGCCCTGGCTGTCCCTGGGGTGCCCTAGCTGTCCCCTAGGTGTCCCTGGGGGTGCCCTGGCTGTCCCCTTGGTGTCCCTGGGGTACCCTGGCTGTCCCTTATGTGTCCCTGGGGGTGCCCAGGGTGTCCCTGGGGTGCCTTGCTGGTCCCCTAGGTGTCCCTGGGGGTGCCCTGCCTTTCCCCGAGGTGTCCCTGGGGGTGCCCTGGCTGTCCTTGGGGTGCTCTGGCTGTCCCCTAGGTG
Source organism: Chamaea fasciata (assembly GCF_029207755.1). Lineage (NCBI taxonomy): Eukaryota > Metazoa > Chordata > Aves > Passeriformes > Sylviidae > Chamaea > Chamaea fasciata. The sequence continues at coordinate 36,304 of NW_027094179.1, forward strand.
TCCCTGGAGTGCCCTGACTGTCCCCTAGGTGTCCTGGGGGTTCCCTGGCTGTCCCTAGTTGTCCCTGGGGGAGCCCTGGCTGACCCTAGGGTGCCCTGCCTGTCCCCTAGGTGTCCCTGGGAGTGCCCTGGCTGTCACCTAGGTGTCCCTGGGGGTCCCTGGCTGTCCCCTAGTTGTCCCTGGGGGAGCCTGGCTGTCCCAAGGGTGCCTTCCTGTCCCCTAGGTGTCCCTGGGGTGCCCTGGCTGTCCCCTCGGTGTCCCTGGGGGTGCCCTGGGTGTCCCCTAGGTGTCCCTGGGTTCCCTGGCTGTCCCTGGGGTGCCCTGGGGGTGCCCTGGCTGTCCCCTAGGTGTCCCAGGGCTGCCCTGGCTGTCCCATAGGTGTCCCTGGGGTGCCCTGGCTGTTCCTTAGGTGTCCCTGGGGGTGCCCTGGCTGTCCTTAGGTGTCCCTGGGGGTTCCCTGGCTATCTGTGGGGTGCCGTGGCTGCCTCTGGGGTTGCCCTTGATGTCCCCTAGGTGTCCCTGGGGTGCCCTGAGTGTCCCTGTGGGTGCCCTGGCTGTCCCCTAGGTGTCCCTGGGGTGCCCTGGCTGTCCTTTAGGTGTCCCTGGACGTGCCCTGGATGTCCCCTTGGTGTCCCTGGGGGTGCCCTGGGTGTCCCTGGGGTGCCCTGGCTGTCCCCTAGGTGTCCCCGGGGATGCCCTGGCTATCCCTGGGGGTGCCCAGGGTGTCCCTGGGGTGCCTTGCTGTCCCCTAGGTGTCCCTGGGGGTGCCCTGCCTGTCCCTAGGTGTCCCTGGGGGTGCCCTGCCTGTCCCCGAGGTGTCCCTGGGGGTGCCCTGGCTGTCCTTGGGGGTGCTCTGGCTGTCCCCTATGTGTCCCTGGGGGTTCCCTGGCTGTCCCCTAGTTGTCCTGGGGGAGCCCTGGCTGACCCTAGGGTGCCCTGCCTGTCCCCTAGGTGTCCCTGGGAGTGCCCTGGCTGTCACCTAGGTGTCCCTGGGGGTCCCTGGCTGTCCCCCTAGTTGTCCCTGGGGGAGCCCTGGCTGTCCCAAGGGTGCCTTCCCTGTCCCCTAGGTGTCCCTGGGGTGCCCTGGCTGTCCCCTCGGTGTCCCTGGGGTGCCCTGGGTGTCCCCTAGGTGTCCCTGGGGTTCCCTGGCTGTCCCTGGGGTGCCCTGGGGGTGCCCTGGCTGTCCCCTAGGTGTCCCAGGGCTGCCCTGGCTGTCCATAGGTGTCCCTGGGGGTGCCCTGGCTGTTCCTTAGGTGTCCCTGGGGGTGCCCTGGCTGTCCCTTAGGTGTCCCTGGGGGTTCCCTGGCTATCTGTGGGGTGCCGTGGCTGCCTCTGGGGTGCCCTTGATGTCCCCTAGGTGTCCCTGGGGTGCCCTGAGTGTCCCTGTGGGTGCCCTGGCCTGTCCCCTAGGTGTCCCTGGGTGCCCTGGCTGTCCTTTAGGTGTCCCTGGGGGTGCCCTGGCTGTCCCCTAGGTGTCCCTGCCTCGCTCGTATCTCGACTCCGCCTCCGGCGCCATGGTGACACCCCTCCCAGTCTGGACCGGTGTGGCCACACCCCTTCCCCTGGGGCCATTAGACCCATCGCAGTACAGACCAGTAAGGCACCGTGTGCCCACCATGGACCCCCACACGCCTGCCAGTTCGTCCCAGTCCACTCCCCGTCCATCCCAGTTCTCTCTGATCACCCTCCCAGTGCTCCCAGTCCATCCAGTCCCGCAGGTGCTGGTGCTTGTGGCTTGATCAGCTGGTGCCTGTCCGCAACGTGGAGCGGGTCAAATGAGGCCTCAGGGGGAGGGGGGGGCGGATTTTGGGGGGTCCTGGGGGTCCCGAGTTGTCCTGGAGGGGTTTGGGGGGTCTGCGGGGAGTCTCAAGGGGCTGCTGTGGGTGTTTTTCGGGGATCTTCGGGAGGTTTGGGCGGCCCATTTGAGGCATCAAAGGAACCTGAGGAGGGTTTTGTTGCGGGCTCCTGGAGGTCGGGGGGGCCCTGGGGGTGGTTTGGGGGGCACTGGGGGGTTCCAGCCCGTGACCCCCCCCCCGTTTTTGACTCCCCCGCCCCCCCCGAGCTGTTTCGGTCTCATCGACGCCCTCCTGAAGCCCAAGGGGGGGTGGGCGCTGGGCCCCCCCCGCTGCCCCCTCCCCCTGCCACCCCCGCGACGCCCTGCAGGTGAGGGACCCCCAAAAACCCCTCCCCAGACCCCAAATTCACCCCTGGGACCCCAAAAAACCCCCAAAACCTCTCCCCGGACCCCAAATTCACCCCTGAGGCCCCAAAAAACCCCCAAACCCCTCCCCATGAACCCCAAATCCACCCCTGGGACCCCCCAAAACCTCCCCAGGACCCCAGATCCACCCCGGGACCCCCAAATCCATCCCTTGGACCCCCAAAAACCCCCAAATCCATCCCTGGGACCCCCCAAAACCTCCCTTCAAACCCCAAATTCACCCCTCGGACCTCCAGAATCCTTCCACAGGACCCCTCAGGGGTCGTTCCCCACGAAAAAGTGCGGGGAAACGTGAGGGGAGAAAAAGGGCGGGATCAAGTGGAGGGGATCAATGGAATTTTGGGGGGGGTCAGCGACGCTGAGGAAGGATCAATGGAATATTGGGGGGGCATCAATGACATTGGGGGGGTCAGTGACACTCGGGTGGGGATCAATGATGCTGTGGGGGGGTCGATATCAGCTCGAGGGGCGGCCATGGGTTTTTGGGGGGCCGCAACGCAGGCATCCGTGCTGGGTTTGGAGCGGGGGGGCCCCTTCAACCTCTGGGGGGGCCCTGGCTGTCCCCTGGCTGTACCTGGGGGTGCCCTGCCTGTCCCCTAGGTGTCCCTGGGGATGCCCTGGAGTCCCTGGGGGTGCCCTGGCTGTCCCTGGGGGTCCCTGGCTGTCCCCTAGGTGTCCCTGGGGTGCCCTGGCTTTCCCTGGGGTGCCCTGGCTGTCCCCTAGGTGTCCTTGGGGTGCCTTGCTGTCCCCAAGGCGTCCCTGGGGGTACCCTGGCTGTCCCCTAGGGGTCCCTGGGGGTACCCTGGCTGTCCCTGGGGGTACCCTGGCTGTCCCCTAGGTGTCCCTGGGGGTGACCTGCCTGTCCCCTAGGTGTCCCTGGAGGTGCCCTGGCTGTCCCCTTGGTGTTCCTGGGGGTGCCCTGGCTGTCCCATAGGTGTCCCTGGAGGTGCCCTGGCTGTCCCCTTGGTGTCCCTGGGGGTGCCCTGGGTGTCCCTGGGGTGCCCTGGCTGTCCCCTAGGTGTCCCCGGGGATGCCCTGGCTATCCCTGGGGGGGCCCTGGCTGTCCCTGGGGTGCCCTAGCTGTCCCCTAGGTGTCCCTGGGGGTGCCCTGGCTGTCCCCTTGGTGTCCCTGGGGTACCCTGGCTGTCCCTTATGTGTCCCTGGGGGTGCCCAGGGTGTCCCTGGGGTGCCTTGCTGTCCCCTAGGTGTCCCTGGGGGTGCCCTGCCTTTCCCCGAGGTGTCCCTGGGGGTGCCCTGGCTGTCCTTGGGGTGCTCTGGCTGTCCCCTAGGTGTCCCTGGAGTGCCCTGACTGTCCCCTAGGTGTCCCTGGGGGTTCCCTGGCTGTCCCCTAGTTGTCCCTGGGGGAGCCCTGGCTGACCCTAGGGTGCCCTGCCTGTCCCCTAGGTGTCCCTGGGAGTGCCCTGGCTGTCACCTAGGTGTCCCTGGGGGTCCCTGGCTGTCCCCTAGTTGTCCCTGGGGGAGCCCTGGCTGTCCCCAAGGGTGCCTTCCCTGTCCCCTAGGTGTCCCTGGGGTGCCCTGGCTGTCCCCTCGGTGTCCCTGGGGGTGCCCTGGGTGTCCCCCTAGGTGTCCCTGGGGTTCCCTGGCTGTCCCTGGGGTGCCCTGGGGGTGCCCTGGCTGTCCCCTAGGTGTCCCAGGGCTGCCCTGGCTGTCCCATAGGTGTCCCTGGGGGTGCCCTGGCTGTTCCTTAGGTGTCCCTGGGGGTGCCCTGGCTGTCCCTTAGGTGTCCCTGGGGGTTCCCTGGCTATCTGTGGGGTGCCGTGGCTGCCTCTGGGGTGCCCTTGATGTCCCCTAGGTGTCCCTGGGGTGCCCTGAGTGTCCCTGTGGGTGCCCTGGCTGTCCCCTAGGTGTCCCTGGGGTGCCCTGGCTGTCCTTTAGGTGTCCCTGGGGGTGCCCTGGCTGTCCCCTAGGTGTCCCTGCCTCGCTCGTATCCTCGACTCCGCCTCCGGCGCCATGGTGACACCCCTCCCAGTCTGGACCGGTGTGGCCACACCCCTTCCCCTGGGGCCATTAGACCCATCGCAGTACAGACCAGTAAGGCACCGTGTGCCCACCATGGACCCCCACACGCCTGCCAGTTCGTCCCAGTCCACTCCCCGTCCATCCCAGTTCTCTCTGATCACCCTCCCAGTGCTCCCAGTCCATCCCAGTCCCGCAGGTGCTGGTGCTTGTGGCTTGATCAGCTGGTGCCTGTCCGCAACGTGGAGCGGGTCAAATGAGGCCTCAGGGGGAGGGGGGGGCGGATTTTGGGGGGTCCTGGGGGTCCCGAGTTGTCCTGGAGGGGTTTGGGGGGTCTGCGGGGAGTCTCAAGGGGCTGCTGTGGGTGTTTTTTCGGGGATCTTCGGGAGGTTTGGGCGGCCCATTTGAGGCATCAAAGGAACCTGAGGAGGGTTTTGCGGGCTCCTGGAGGTCGGGGGGGCCCTGGGGGTGGTTTGGGGGGCACTGGGGGGTTCCAGCCCGTGACCCCCCCCCGTTTTTGACCCCCCCGCCCCCCCGAGCTGTTTCGGTCTCATCGACGCCCTCCTGAAGCCCAAGGGGGGGTGGGCGCTGGGCCCCCCCCGCTGCCCCCTCCCCCTGCCACCCCCCGCGACGCCCTGCAGGTGAGGGACCCCCAAAAACCCCTCCCCAGACCCCAAATTCACCCCTGGGACCCCAAAAAACCCCCAAAACCTCTCCCCGGACCCCAAATTCACCCCTGAGGCCCCAAAAAACCCCCAAACCCCTCCCCATGAACCCCAAATCCACCCCTGGGACCCCCCAAAACCTCCCCAGGACCCCAGATCCACCCCGGGACCCCCAAATCCATCCCTTGGACCCCCAAAAACCCCCAAATCCATCCCTGGGACCCCCCAAAACCTCCCTTCAAACCCCAAATTCACCCCTCGGACCTCCAGAATCCTTCCACAGGACCCCTCAGGGGTCGTTCCCCACGAAAAAGTGCGGGAAACGTGAGGGGAGAAAAAGGGCGGGAAACGTGAGGGGAGAAAAAGGGCGGGATCAAGTGGAGGGGATCAATGGAATTTTGGGGGGGGTCAGCGACGCTGAGGAAGGATCAATGGAATATTGGGGGGGCATCAATGACATTGGGGGGGTCAGTGACACTCGGGTGGGGATCAATGATGCTGTGGGGGGGTCGATATCAGCTCGAGGGGCGGCCATGGGTTTTTGGGGGGCCGCAACGCAGGCATCCGTGCTGGGTTTGGAGCGGGGGGGCCCCTTCAACCTCTGGGGGGGCCCTGGCTGTCCCCTGGCTGTACCTGGGGGTGCCCTGCCTGTCCCCTAGGTGTCCCTGGGGATGCCCTGGAGTCCCTGGGGGTGCCCTGGCTGTCCCTGGGGGTCCCTGGCTGTCCCCTAGGTGTCCCTGGGGTGCCCTGGCTTTCCCTGGGGTGCCCTGGCTGTCCCCTAGGTGTCCTTGGGGTGCCTTGCTGTCCCCAAGGCGTCCCTGGGGTGCCCTGGCTGTCCCCTAGGTGTCCCTGGGGGTGCCCTGGCTGTCCCTGGGGGTCCCTGGCTGTCCCCTAGGTGTCCCTAGGGGTGCCTTGTCTGTCCCTGGGGGGGCCCTGGGTGTACCCTGGTGTCCCTGGGAGGGCCCTGGCTGTCCCCTAAGTGTCCCTGGGGGTGCTCTGGTGTCCCTGGGGATGCCCTGGCTGTCCCCTAGCTGTCCCTGGGGGTGCCCTGGCTGTCCCCTTGGTGTCCCTGGGGGTGCCCTGGCTGTCCCCTAGGTGTCCCTGGGGGTGCCCTGGCTGTCCCCTTGGTGTCCCTGGGGGTGCCCTGGCTGTCCCATAGGTGTCCCTGGAGGTGCCCTGGATGTCCCCTTGGTGTCCCTGGGGGTGCCCTGGGTGTCCCTGGGGTGCCCTGGCTGTTCCCTAGGTGTCCCTGGGGTGCCGTGGCTGTCCCCTTGGTGTCCCTGGGGGTGACCTGCCTGTCCCCTAGGTGTCCCTGGAGGTGCCCTGGCTGTCCCCTTGGTGTCCCTGGGGGTGCCCTGGCTGTCCCATAGGTGTCCCTGGACGTGCCCTGGATGTCCCCTTGGTGTCCCTGGGGGTGCCCTGGGTGTCCCTGGGGTGCCCTGGCTGTCCCCTAGGTGTCCCCGGGGATGCCCTGGCTATCCCTGGGGGTGCCCAGGGTGTCCCTGGGGTGCCTTGCTGTCCCCTAGGTGTCCCTGGGGGTGCCCTGCCTGTCCCCTAGGTGTCCCTGGGGGTGCCCTGCCTGTCCCCGAGGTGTCCCTGGGGGTGCCCTGGCTGTCCTTGGGGTGCTCTGGCTGTCCCCTAGGTGTCCCTGGGGGTTCCCTGGCTGTCCCCTAGTTGTCCCTGGGGGAGCCCTGGCTGACCCTAGGGTGCCCTGCCTGTCCCCTAGGTGTCCCTGGGAGTGCCCTGGCTGTCACCTAGGTGTCCCTGGGGGTCCCTGGCTGTCCCCTAGTTGTCCCTGGGGGAGCCCTGGCTGTCCCAAGGGTGCCTTCCCTGTCCCCTAGGTGTCCCTGGGGTGCCCTGGCTGTCCCCTCGGTGTCCCTGGGGGTGCCCTGGGTGTCCCCTAGGTGTCCCTGGGGTTCCCTGGCTGTCCCTGGGGTGCCCTGGGGGTGCCCTGGCTGTCCCCTAGGTGTCCCAGGGCTGCCCTGGCTGTCCCATAGGTGTCCCTGGGGGTGCCCTGGCTGTTCCTTAGGTGTCCCTGGGGGTGCCCTGGCTGTCCCTTAGGTGTCCCTGGGGGTTCCCTGGCTATCTGTGGGGTGCCGTGGCTGCCTCTGGGGTGCCCTTGATGTCCCCTAGGTGTCCCTGGGGTGCCCTGAGTGTCCCTGTGGGTGCCCTGGCTGTCCCCTAGGTGTCCCTGGGGTGCCCTGGCTGTCCTTTAGGTGTCCCTGGGGGTGCCCTGGCTGTCCCCTAGGTGTCCCTGCCTCGCTCGTATCCTCGACTCCGCCTCCGGCGCCATGGTGACACCCCTCCCAGTCTGGACCGGTGTGGCCACACCCCTTCCCCTGGGGCCATTAGACCCATCGCAGTACAGACCAGTAAGGCACCGTGTGCCCACCATGGACCCCCACACGCCTGCCAGTTCGTCCCAGTCCACTCCCCGTCCATCCCAGTTCTCTCTGATCACCCTCCCAGTGCTCCCAGTCCATCCCAGTCCCGCAGGTGCTGGTGCTTGTGGCTTGATCAGCTGGTGCCTGTCCGCAACGTGGAGCGGGTCAAATGAGGCCTCAGGGGGAGGGGGGGGGCGGATTTTGGGGGGTCCTGGGGGTCCCGAGTTGTCCTGGAGGGGTTTGGGGGGTCTGCGGGGAGTCTCAAGGGGCTGCTGTGGGTGTTTTTCGGGGATCTTCGGGAGGTTTGGGCGGCCCATTTGAGGCATCAAAGGAACCTGAGGAGGGTTTTGCGGGCTCCTGGAGGTCGGGGGGGCCCTGGGGGTGGTTTGGGGGGCACTGGGGGGTTCCAGCCCGTGACCCCCCCCCCGTTTTTGACCCCCCCGCCCCCCCCGAGCTGTTTCGGTCTCATCGACGCCCTCCTGAAGCCCAAGGGGGGGTGGGCGCTGGGCCCCCCCCGCTGCCCCCTCCCCCTGCCACCCCCGCGACGCCCTGCAGGTGAGGGACCCCCAAAAACCCCTCCCCAGACCCCAAATTCACCCCTGGGACCCCAAAAAACCCCCAAAACCTCTCCCCGGACCCCAAATTCACCCCTGAGGCCCCAAAAAACCCCCAAACCCCTCCCCATGAACCCCAAATCCACCCCTGGGACCCCCCAAAACCTCCCCAGGACCCCAGATCCACCCCGGGACCCCCAAATCCATCCCTTGGACCCCCAAAAACCCCCAAATCCATCCCTGGGACCCCCCAAAACCTCCCTTCAAACCCCAAATTCACCCCTCGGACCTCCAGAATCCTTCCACAGGACCCCTCAGGGGTCGTTCCCCACGAAAAAGTGCGGGAAACGTGAGGGGAGAAAAAGGGCGGGAAACGTGAGGGGAGAAAAAGGGCGGGATCAAGTGGAGGGGATCAATGGAATTTTGGGGGGGGTCAGCGACGCTGAGGAAGGATCAATGGAATATTGGGGGGGCATCAATGACATTGGGGGGGTCAGTGACACTCGGGTGGGGATCAATGATGCTGTGGGGGGGTCGATATCAGCTCGAGGGGCGGCCATGGGTTTTTGGGGGGCCGCAACGCAGGCATCCGTGCTGGGTTTGGAGCGGGGGGGCCCCTTCAACCTCTGGGGCGGCCCTGGCTGTCCCCTGGCTGTACCTGGGGGTGCCCTGCCTGTCCCCTAGGTGTCCCTGGGGATGCCCTGGAGTCCCTGGGGGTGCCCTGGCTGTCCCTGGGGGTCCCTGGCTGTCCCCTAGGTGTCCCTGGGGTGCCCTGGCTTTCCCTGGGGTGCCCTGGCTGTCCCCTAGGTGTCCTTGGGGTGCCTTGCTGTCCCCAAGGCGTCCCTGGGGGTACCCTGGCTGTCCCCTAGGGGTCCCTGGGGGTACCCTGGCTGTCCCTGGGGGTACCCTGGCTGTCCCCTAGGTGTCCCTGGGGGTGACCTGCCTGTCCCCTAGGTGTCCCTGGAGGTGCCCTGGCTGTCCCCTTGGTGTTCCTGGGGGTGCCCTGGCTGTCCCATAGGTGTCCCTGGAGGTGCCCTGGCTGTCCCCTTGGTGTCCCTGGGGGTGCCCTGGGTGTCCCTGGGGTGCCCTGGCTGTCCCCTAGGTGTCCCCGGGGATGCCCTGGCTATCCCTGGGGGGGCCCTGGCTGTCCCTGGGGTGCCCTAGCTGTCCCCTAGGTGTCCCTGGGGGTGCCCTGGCTGTCCCCTTGGTGTCCCTGGGGTACCCTGGCTGTCCCTTATGTGTCCCTGGGGGTGCCCAGGGTGTCCCTGGGGTGCCTTGCTGTCCCCTAGGTGTCCCTGGGGGTGCCCTGCCTTTCCCCGAGGTGTCCCTGGGGGTGCCCTGGCTGTCCTTGGGGTGCTCTGGCTGTCCCCTAGGTGTCCCTGGAGTGCCCTGACTGTCCCCTAGGTGTCCCTGGGGGTTCCCTGGCTGTCCCCTAGTTGTCCCTGGGGGAGCCCTGGCTGACCCTAGGGTGCCCTGCCTGTCCCCTAGGTGTCCCTGGGAGTGCCCTGGCTGTCACCTAGGTGTCCCTGGGGGTCCCTGGCTGTCCCCTAGTTGTCCCTGGGGGAGCCCTGGCTGTCCCAAGGGTGCCTTCCCTGTCCCCTAGGTGTCCCTGGGGTGCCCTGGCTGTCCCCTCGGTGTCCCTGGGGGTGCCCTGGGTGTCCCCTAGGTGTCCCTGGGGTTCCCTGGCTGTCCCTGGGGTGCCCTGGGGGTGCCCTGGCTGTCCCCTAGGTGTCCCAGGGCTGCCCTGGCTGTCCCATAGGTGTCCCTGGGGGTGCCCTGGCTGTTCCTTTGGTGTCCCTGGGGGTGCCCTGGCTGTCCCTTAGGTGTCCCTGGGGGTTCCCTGGCTATCTGTGGGGTGCCGTGGCTGCCTCTGGGGTGCCCTTGATGTCCCCTAGGTGTCCCTGGGGTGCCCTGAGTGTCCCTGTGGGTGCCCTGGCTGTCCCCTAGGTGTCCCTGGGGTGCCCTGGCTGTCCTTTAGGTGTCCCTGGGGGTGCCCTGGCTGTCCCCTAGGTGTCCCTGCCTCGCTCGTATCCTCGACTCCGCCTCCGGCGCCATGGTGACACCCCTCCCAGTCTGGACCGGTGTGGCCACACCCCTTCCCCTGGGGCCATTAGACCCATCGCAGTACAGACCAGTAAGGCACCGTGTGCCCACCATGGACCCCCACACGCCTGCCAGTTCGTCCCAGTCCACTCCCCGTCCATCCCAGTTCTCTCTGATCACCCTCCCAGTGCTCCCAGTCCATCCCAGTCCCGCAGGTGCTGGTGCTTGTGGCTTGATCAGCTGGTGCCTGTCCGCAACGTGGAGCGGGTCAAATGAGGCCTCAGGGGGAGGGGGGGGCGGATTTTGGGGGGTCCTGGGGGTCCCGAGTTGTCCTGGAGGGGTTTGGGGGGTCTGCGGGGAGTCTCAAGGGGCTGCTGTGGGTGTTTTTCGGGGATCTTCGGGAGGTTTGGGCGGCCCATTTGAGGCATCAAAGGAACCTGAGGAGGGTTTTGCGGGCTCCTGGAGGTCGGGGGGGCCCTGGGGGTGGTTTGGGGGGCACTGGGGGGTTCCAGCCCGTGACCCCCCCCCCGTTTTTGACCCCCCCGCCCCCCCGAGCTGTTTCGGTCTCATCGACGCCCTCCTGAAGCCCAAGGGGGGGTGGGCGCTGGGCCCCCCCCGCTGCCCCCTCCCCCTGCCACCCCCGCGACGCCCTGCAGGTGAGGGACCCCCAAAAACCCCTCCCCAGACCCCAAATTCACCCCTGGGACCCCAAAAAACCCCCAAAACCTCTCCCCGGACCCCAAATTCACCCCTGAGGCCCCAAAAAACCCCCAAACCCCTCCCCATGAACCCCAAATCCACCCCTGGGACCCCCCAAAACCTCCCCAGGACCCCAGATCCACCCCGGGACCCCCAAATCCATCCCTTGGACCCCCAAAAACCCCCAAATCCATCCCTGGGACCCCCCAAAACCTCCCTTCAAACCCCAAATTCACCCCTCGGACCTCCAGAATCCTTCCACAGGACCCCTCAGGGGTCGTTCCCCACGAAAAAGTGCGGGAAACGTGAGGGGAGAAAAAGGGCGGGAAACGTGAGGGGAGAAAAAGGGCGGGATCAAGTGGAGGGGATCAATGGAATTTTGGGGGGGGTCAGCGACGCTGAGGAAGGATCAATGGAATATTGGGGGGGCATCAATGACATTGGGGGGGTCAGTGACACTCGGGTGGGGATCAATGATGCTGTGGGGGGGTCGATATCAGCTCGAGGGGCGGCCATGGGTTTTTGGGGGGCCGCAACGCAGGCATCCGTGCTGGGTTTGGAGCGGGGGGGCCCCTTCAACCTCTGGGGGGGCCCTGGCTGTCCCCTGGCTGTACCTGGGGGTGCCCTGCCTGTCCCCTAGGTGTCCCTGGGGATGCCCTGGAGTCCCTGGGGGTGCCCTGGCTGTCCCTGGGGGTCCCTGGCTGTCCCCTAGGTGTCCCTGGGGTGCCCTGGCTTTCCCTGGGGTGCCCTGGCTGTCCCCTAGGTGTCCTTGGGGTGCCTTGCTGTCCCCAAGGCGTCCCTGGGGTGCCCTGGCTGTCCCCTAGGTGTCCCTGGGGGTGCCCTGGCTGTCCCTGGGGGTCCCTGGCTGTCCCATAGGTGTCCCTAGGGGTGCCTTGTCTGTCCCTGGGGGGGCCCTGGGTGTCCCTGAGGTGCTCTAGGGGTGCCCCGGCTGTCCCTGGGGGTGGCCAGGCTGTCCCCTAGGGGTCCCTGGGGGTACCCTGGCTGTCCCTGGGGTGCCCTGGCTGTCCCCTAGGTGTCCCTGGGGTGCCGTGGCTGTCCCCTTGGTGTCCCTGGGGGTGACCTGCCTGTCCCCTAGGTGTCCCTGGAGGTGCCCTGGCTGTCCCCTTGGTGTCCCTGGGGGTGCCCTGGCTGTCCCATAGGTGTCCCTGGACGTGCCCTGGATGTCCCCTTGGTGTCCCTGGGGGTGCCCTGGGTGTCCCTGGGGTGCCCTGGCTGTCCCCTTGGTGTCCCTCTGGGTACCCTGGCTGTCCCTTATGTGTCCCTGGGGGTGCCCAGGGTGTCCCTGGGGTGCCTTGCTGTCCCCTAGGTGTCCCTGGGGGTGCCCTGCCTGTCCCCTAGGTGTCCCTGGGGGTGCCCTGCCTGTCCCCGAGGTGTCCCTGGGGGTGCCCTGGCTGTCCTTGGGGTGCTCTGGCTGTCCCCTAGGTGTCCCTGGGGGTTCCCTGGCTGTCCCCTAGTTGTCCCTGGGGGAGCCCTGGCTGACCCTAGGGTGCCCTGCCTGTCCCCTAGGTGTCCCTGGGAGTGCCCTGGCTGTCACCTAGGTGTCCCTGGGGGTCCCTGGCTGTCCCCTAGTTGTCCCTGGGGGAGCCCTGGCTGTCCCAAGGGTGCCTTCCCTGTCCCCTAGGTGTCCCTGGGGTGCCCTGGCTGTCCCCTCGGTGTCCCTGGGGGTGCCCTGGGTGTCCCCTAGGTGTCCCTGGGGTTCCCTGGCTGTCCCTGGGGTGCCCTGGGGGTGCCCTGGCTGTCCCCTAGGTGTCCCAGGGCTGCCCTGGCTGTCCCATAGGTGTCCCTGGGGGTGCCCTGGCTGTTCCTTAGGTGTCCCTGGGGGTGCCCTGGCTGTCCCTTAGGTGTCCCTGGGGGTTCCCTGGCTATCTGTGGGGTGCCGTGGCTGCCTCTGGGGTGCCCTTGATGTCCCCTAGGTGTCCCTGGGGTGCCCTGAGTGTCCCTGTGGGTGCCCTGGCTGTCCCCTAGGTGTCCCTGGGGTGCCCTGGCTGTCCTTTAGGTGTCCCTGGGGGTGCCCTGGCTGTCCCCTAGGTGTCCCTGCCTCGCTCGTATCCTCGACTCCGCCTCCGGCGCCATGGTGACACCCCTCCCAGTCTGGACCGGTGTGGCCACACCCCTTCCCCTGGGGCCATTAGACCCATCGCAGTACAGACCAGTAAGGCACCGTGTGCCCACCATGGACCCCCACACGCCTGCCAGTTCGTCCCAGTCCACTCCCCGTCCATCCCAGTTCTCTCTGATCACCCTCCCAGTGCTCCCAGTCCATCCCAGTCCCACAGGTGCTGGTGCTTGTGGCTTGATCAGCTGGTGCCTGTCCGCAACGTGGAGCGGGTCAAATGAGGCCTCAGGGGGAGGGGGGGGCGGATTTTGGGGGGTCCTGGGGGTCCCGAGTTGTCCTGGAGGGGTTTGGGGGGTCTGCGGGGAGTCTCAAGGGGCTGCTGTGGGTGTTTTTCGGGGATCTTCGGGAGGTTTGGGCGGCCCATTTGAGGCATCAAAGGAACCTGAGGAGGGTTTTGCGGGCTCCTGGAGGTCGGGGGGGCCCTGGGGGTGGTTTGGGGGGCACTGGGGGGTTCCAGCCCGTGACCCCCCCCCGTTTTTGACCCCCCCGCCCCCCCGAGCTGTTTCGGTCTCATCGACGCCCTCCTGAAGCCCAAGGGGGGGTGGGCGCTGGGCCCCCCCCGCTGCCCCCTCCCCCTGCCACCCCCGCGACGCCCTGCAGGTGAGGGACCCCCAAAAACCCCTCCCCAGACCCCAAATTCACCCCTGGGACCCCAAAAAACCCCCAAAACCTCTCCCCGGACCCCAAATTCACCCCTGAGGCCCCAAAAAACCCCCAAACCCCTCCCCATGAACCCCAAATCCACCCCTGGGACCCCCCAAAACCTCCCCAGGACCCCAGATCCACCCCGGGACCCCCAAATCCATCCCTTGGACCCCCAAAAACCCCCAAATCCATCCCTGGGACCCCCCAAAACCTCCCTTCAAACCCCAAATTCACCCCTCGGACCTCCAGAATCCTTCCACAGGACCCCTCAGGGGTCGTTCCCCACGAAAAAGTGCGGGAAACGTGAGGGGAGAAAAAGGGCGGGAAACGTGAGGGGAGAAAAAGGGCGGGATCAAGTGGAGGGGATCAATGGAATTTTGGGGGGGGTCAGCGACGCTGAGGAAGGATCAATGGAATATTGGGGGGGCATCAATGACATTGGGGGGGTCAGTGACACTCGGGTGGGGATCAATGATGCTGTGGGGGGGTCGATATCAGCTCGAGGGGCGGCCATGGGTTTTTGGGGGGCCGCAACGCAGGCATCCGTGCTGGGTTTGGAGCGGGGGGGCCCCTTCAACCTCTGGGGGGGCCCTGGCTGTCCCCTGGCTGTACCTGGGGGTGCCCTGCCTGTCCCCTAGGTGTCCCTGGGGATGCCCTGGAGTCCCTGGGGGTGCCCTGGCTGTCCCTGGGGGTCCCTGGCTGTCCCCTAGGTGTCCCTGGGGTGCCCTGGCTTTCCCTGGGGTGCCCTGGCTGTCCCCTAGGTGTCCTTGGGGTGCCTTGCTGTCCCCAAGGCGTCCCTGGGGTGCCCTGGCTGTCCCCTAGGTGTCCCTGGGGGTGCCCTGGCTGTCCCTGGGGGTCCCTGGCTGTCCCCTAGGTGTCCCTAGGGGTGCCTTGTCTGTCCCTGGGGGGGCCCTGGGTGTACCCTGGTGTCCCTGGGAGGGCCCTGGCTGTCCCCTAAGTGTCCCTGGGGGTGCTCTGGTGTCCCTGGGGATGCCCTGGCTGTCCCCTAGCTGTCCCTGGGGGTGCCCTGGCTGTCCCCTTGGTGTCCCTGGGGGTGCCCTGGCTGTCCCCTAGGTGTCCCTGGGGGTGCCCTGGCTGTCCCCTTGGTGTCCCTGGGGTGCCGTGGCTGTCCCCTTGGTGTCCCTGGGGGTGACCTGCCTGTCCCCTAGGTGTCCCTGGAGGTGCCCTGGCTGTCCCCTTGGTGTCCCTGGGGGTGCCCTGGCTGTCCCATAGGTGTCCCTGGAGGTGCCCTGGATGTCCCCTTGGTGTCCCTGGGGGTGCCCTGGGTGTCCCTGGGGTGCCCTGGCTGTCCCCTAGGTGTCCCCGGGGATGCCCTGGCTATCCCTGGGGGGGCCCTGGCTGTCCCTGGGGTGCCCTAGCTGTCCCCTAGGTGTCCCTGGGGGTGCCCTGGCTGTCCCCTTGGTGTCCCTGGGGTACCCTGGCTGTCCCTTATGTGTCCCTGGGGGTGCCCAGGGTGTCCCTGGGGTGCCTTGCTGTCCCCTAGGTGTCCCTGGGGGTGCCCTGCCTGTCCCCTAGGTGTCCCTGGGGGTGCCCTGCCTGTCCCTGGGGGTCCCTGGCTGTCCCCTAGGTGTCCCTGGGGTGCCCTGGCTTTCCCTGGGGTGCCCTGGCTGTCCCCTAGGTGTCCCTGGGGGTGCCCTGGCTGTCCCTGGGGGTCCCTGGCTGTCCCCTAGGTGTCCCTAGGGGTGCCTTGTCTATCCCTGGGGGGGCCCTGGGTGTACCCTGGTCTCCCTGGGAGGGCCCTGGCTGTCCCCTAAGTGTCCCTGGGGGTGCCCTGGCTGTCCCATAGGTGTCCCTGGGGGTGCCCAGGCTGTCCCCTAGGGGTCCCTGGGGGTACCCTGGCTGTCTCTTGGGTGCCCTGGCTGTCCCCTAGGTGTCCCTGGGGTGCCGTGGCTGTCCCCTTGGTGTCCCTGGGGGTGACCTGCCTGTCCCCTAGGTGTCCCTGGAGGTGCCCTGGCTGTCCCCTTGGTGTCCCTGGGGGTGCCCAGGCTATCCCCTAGCTGTCCCTGGGGGTGCCCTGGGTGTCCCTTGGGTGCCCTGGCCGTCCCCTAGGTGTCCCTGGGGGTGCCCTGGCTGTCCCTGGTGTGCCCTGGCTGTCCCCTACGTGTCCCTGGGGGTGCCCTGGGTTTCCCGGGGTGCCCTGGCTGTCCCCTAGGTGTCGCTGGGGTGCCCTGGCTGTCCCCTATGTGTCCCTGGATGTGCCCTGGCTATCCGCTTGGTGTCCCTGGGGGTGCCCTGGCTTTCCCCTAGGTGTCTCTAGGGTGCCCAGGCTGTCCCCTAGCTGTCCCTGGGGGTGCCCTGGGTGTCCCTGGGGTGCTCTGGCTGTCCCCTTGGTGTCCCTGGGGGGTGCCATGGCTGTCCCCTAGGTGTCCCTGGGGGTGCCCTGGAGGTCCCCTAGGTGTCCCTGGGGGTGCCCTGGCTGTCCCTGGGGGTGCCCTGGCTGTCCCCTAGGTGTCCCTGTCTCGCTCGTATCCTCGACTCCGCCTCCGGCGCCATGGTGACACCCCTCCCAGTCTGGACCAGTGTGGCCACACCCCCTCCCCTGGGGCCATTGGACCCATCCCAGTATAGACCAGTAAGGCACCGTGTGCCCACCATCGACCCCCACACGCCTGCCAGTTCATCCCAGTCCACTCCCCGTCCATCCCAGTTCTCTCTGATCACCCTCCCAGTGCTCCCAGTCCATCCCAGTCCCGCAGGTGCTGGTGCTTGTGGCTTGATCAGCTGGTGCCTGTCCGCAACGTGGAGCGGGTCAAACGAGGCCTCAGGGGGAGGGGGGGGGGCGGATTTTGGGGGGTCCTGGGGGTCCCGAGTTGTCCTGGAGGGGTTTGGGGGGTTTTGGGGGGTCTGGGGGGAGTCCTGGGGGCTGCTTTGGGTGTTTTTGGGGAATCTTCGGGAGGTTTGGGCAGCCCATTTGAGGCATCAAAGGAACCTGAGGAGGGTTTTGCGGGCTCCTGGAGGTCGGGGGGGCCCTGGGGGTGGTTTGGGGGGCACTGGGGGGTTCCAGCCCGTGACCCCCCCCGTTTTTGACCCCCCCCCCCGAGCTGTTTCGGTCTCATCGACGCCCTCCTGAAGCCCAAGGGGGGGTGGGCGCTGGGCCCCCCCTGCTGCCCCCTCCCCCTGCCACCCCCCGCGACGCCCTGCAGGTGAGGGACCCCCAAAAACCCCTCCCCAGACCCCAAATTCACCCCTGGGACCCCGAAAAACCCCCCAAACCTCTCCCCGGACCCCAAATTCACCCCTGAGGCCCCAAAAAACCCCCAAACCCCTCCCCATGAACCCCAAATCCACCCCTGGGACCCCCCAAAACCTCCCCAGGACCCCAGATCCACCCCGGGACCCCCAAATCCATCCCTTGGACCCCCAAAAACCCCCAAATCCATCCCTGGGACCCCCCAAAACCTCCCTCCAAACCCCAAATTCACCCCTCGGACCTCCAGAATCCTTCCACAGGACCCCTCAGGGGTCGTTCCCCACGAAAAAGTGCGGCAAACGTGAGGGGAGAAAAAGGGCGGGAAACGTGAGGGGAGAAAAAGGGCGGGAAACGTGAGGGGAGAAAAAGGGCGGGATCAAGTGGGGAGATCAGTGGAATATTGGGGGGGGTCAGTGACGCTGAGGGAAGATCAATGGAATATTGGGGGGGCATCAATGACATTGGGGGGGTCAGTGACACTCGGGTGGGGATCAATGATGCTGTGGGGGGGTCGATATCAGAGGTTATCAGAGGAAATCGCCGCCGCCGTCCTCCCGTGCCCAGAGCCCCGGCAGGACCCCAGCGCAGCTCCGTCTGCAGGCGGAGCAGGAGCGGCTCCTGCCGCCCGCAGCGATCCCGGTCCCGATCCCGACCGCAACGCCAGCTTGGGCCTCAGGCCCCGAGACCCACAACCCGCCCGCCGGGGGGGGCCGCACCTCTCGGGAGCCGCAGCCGACACTGACAGGACCCGAACCAGAACGCCCGCTCCCATTCCCGGCCCCGCCTGGCTCCGCGCAGGGCCGCGAGCAACCTCGGCTCGGCTCGGCTCGGCTCAGCTGCGAGGGGCGGGGCGGGGTCGCGGACGATGGTCCCGCCCCCAAGCCGGGGCGTGCTCGGGGCGGAGCCGGGGCGGGCTCGGGGCGGAGCCGGGGCGGGCTCGGGGCGGATCCGGGGCGGGCTCGGGGCGGATCCGGGGCGGGCTCGGGGCGGAGCCGGGGCGGGCTCTGGGCGGAGCCGGGGCGGGCTCGGGGCGGAGCCGGGGCGGGCTCGGGGTGGGCTCGGGGCGGAGCAGGGGCAGAGCCGGGGCGGGGCCGGGGCGGAGCCGGGGCTCTGTGAGGCGGGGCCCGGAGGCAGCCGGGGCCGGGCAGTACCGGGGGCGCGGCTTCAGGGGCGTGGGGCGGGTCCCAAGTGCACGGCGCCGGGACCCCACCGGGGCGTTCCTCACCGAGCCCATAGAGCAGCAGCTACTTCTGCCACCCTTTTGAATCCCCGCGATTGGCGGGCTCGCTGAGGCATCGGCAGTGCTGATTGGACAACGGGCCCCGGGAACCGCCCCCGCCCCCCGGCCCGCGCTGAGGGCCCGGGGCCTCCGCCCTCAGACCGCCTCCGGCTCCAACCCGGCCCGGGCTCTGCTCCGGTCCCCCCGGCCCGCCCTGAGGGCCCGGGGGCTCTGCGCCGAGACCGGCCTCGCCCCTCCCCGCCTCGCCCTGTAGTAGATTTCTGTTTGGTTTGTGGGAAGAAACAGGTGTGAGAAGTGAGATTTGTGCTGGAGAGGTGCTGCTGGGAAGAAAGGATGGAGTAAATCTGCTCCAAGGATGTGCGATGAAGAATTCAGGGTCAGAGGTGGGCAGTATTTATAAACTGTCTCCATATTTCCCTGTATCTCTGGGTGTTTGGATTGAGCCTGGGATTGTCAGCTATGTTATAAACAAGCCAACCCGGCTACTGAACTCCCAATGAACGTTTGGAAACCCTTGCACAGAAAGACAAGGTAGTAATGATTCCAAAGGAGAAAATGTAAATGAAGGGTAACGATTGCTGGGAAATTTCCTTAGGAATTGTGAACCTCACACAAACGGAATTTAGGAGGTGGAATCCCAGTTTCAGCCTTGGGCACGTGCAGGAGAAGAGGGATCCTTATTCACAGCAAGGAAAGCCCGGTGCCCCAGCGTGTCAGTGCACACAGTGCAATGTCCAGGAAATGAGCAGCAGGGACTGGCAGCAGCTGCAGGTGAGAGCTGTCACAGGCTGATTGAGGGGACAGAGCAGCCCCAGGTGAGAGCTGTCACACTGATGAGGGGACAGGTGGAAGCTGTAAAGGATAACGAGGGGGCGGGTCCTGCCAGCACTGCTTTAAGAGGGGAGCCCGAGCTCAGTTTGGCACGGAGCTGCGGGAGGAGAGGGGTTTATGCTGGGCTCCCAGGTGAGGCTCATGGAAGGATGGTGAGTTCATCTCACAGGGGCTGGGGGAGGCCTTGGGCGTGGAACATTACCTCAGGAGGTGCTGAGGGACAAACCTTTGTGCCGAGCAGCAGCAGCACAAAAGGTTGAAATAAGTTTTGGTTTGGCATGTAGTGATGGGATTGGCGTCTATGGTGTGCTAGTGTTATCTAAAGGTTTAAACTTTAATGTTTATTTTTAAAGCTTTAAGTTAATGAATTAATATAGGTTGCAAGACATGGGCTTTTTCCTTTTTATTTGGCTAGCGGGAGGTCTTTAACTTTGGGGGCGCTCTGGGTATATGTTCTGGAGTATTATTGAGGGGATTGGACGTGGGGTTGTTTTTATTATATTCAGTAGTTTGACTGGGGGTGATAAGAGTTGGCTTTTTTTGCTGGAATTTTTTTGGGGTTGTCTGTTTGAAAATTTATGTATTTATGCAGTTAAGTGTAGTGGTGTTTCCGGTGTAACTCTTCAGCTTATGTTATTGTTTGTGTGTTTGAGGTGGTCCACTTGTCTTACGCCCTGACCGATTGGCCAACAGATCTGCTGAGATCATACATCGATGTTTGTTTTATTTCTTGTAGCCGAATAAGAGACAGCAGCCCGGTGACAGCAGGAAATTCCCAGAGGGCGAGGCGGCCTTCTGTGGCACCCGACATGGATTCTCATCCCCAGACGTCCAAGAGATAAGTGGAGGGTTCAGAGCCACAGAGGGGATGAAAGTGGAGTGCTGGGTCAGGACTTGTCAGGAGGGGTTTTTGAGTCAGGTTTGGAGATAGGGATGTCCAAGATGTGCCAATTGAGAGTACAGGTGTACCAGCCCGACCCAAACCCGAAGGAGTAGCCCTAAAGACATGCCCGTTTCCCTGAGTGCGGGTACAGGCAGGAGCCCTTATGCAGGACAATGCCAGAAGGCCTGGCTGCGAGGTGTAGGGCTCTAAAGAAGTTGGGTTTAGAAGGGGGGAGGTGTAGCCACACACACAGAGGCTGAGGTAAAGGACTCAAGGACTAGAGGACACACGGTGAAAACCAGGGGAACAGGCTAGGATACAAGTCAGAGTACAGGTGTAGCGGCCCTCACAGCACTGCTACCAGCACACTTCCCCTGAGAGCAGGTGCAGGCAGCAGCCCTAGTGCAGGAACACACCAGAAGCTCTGACCTGTGCAGACACTGTCAGGCTAGGGCCAGGCAGGAAGCGATAGTGGGGAGCAGGATCCAGCAGGGCTGGGGATAACGGGGGTTTCCCGCCCCACCCACCCTGGGATTCCCTGTCTCTCCGCAGCCGGTGGAAGTGCTCCTGATTTCCCTCTCGAGGCGGCGGTTGGTAAGGCTTCGTGCCTTTTGCCACCGCAAAGAGTTCGGCTCTGTCAGCCTCTGCCCTGTCTCAGGGCCACGTTTCTTAGGGTAGGCAGGGAACAACTGTGGATGTACCTGTCCTGCGTGCGGGACAGCTCTTGGGACCCTAACGGTGCAGAGCGTCCCCGGCTGCAAGGTCTAGGGCTCTGAAGAAGCAGGGTTCAGAAGGGGGGAGGTTACAGTGATGCACACAGAGGCTGAGGTAAAGGACTGAAGGACTAGAGAACACACAGTGAAAATCAGGGGTACAGCCTAGGATACAAGTCAGAGTACAGGTATCCCGGTCCTCACAGTGCTGCTTCCAACACTGTTTCCCTGAGAGCAGGTGCAGGCAGCAATCCTAATGGCAAGGCAATGCCAGAAGTCCTGAGAGGTGCAGGCAGTAACCCTAAGCTAGGGCCAGGCAGGAAGTGACAGTGGTGGGGCCGAGTCCACAGGGTTGAGGTTCACCGGGGATGTCCACCCTGCGTTCCTGTCCTGCTCTAACCGGGGATGCTCACAGCCCTAATGGAGGCCACGGTGGGTGGGCTCAGTGCCAGTAATGCCTCTAAGGCTTTGGCGCTGCGAGCGTCAGCCTCCGAGCTCAGCTGAAGCACGCACGGGGCCCGAGGACCCGGTCCTGCTTAAGAGACGGTGAGTAGCAGAGCTGCTGGTTTTTGGCTGATGTGCAGCTAAGATTATGCTTTGATGTTTGGTTTTCTTTATTGTAGCTGACTAGGAGACAGCAGGCAAGTGACAGGAGGAATTTCCCAGAGGCATAGGCGGCCTTCTTTGGGACCCAGCGTGGATTCACCTCCCCAGACACCTGAGAGATAAGTGGAGGGCTCGGAACTAGGGAGAGGATGAAAGCGGGGTGCCAGGGCAGGGGTCAGCGGGAGGGATTTTTTGAGTCGGGTTTGGAGATGGGGATGTCCCAGATGTGACCCCTTAGGCTACAATAAGGGAAAGTCTCATTCTGGATCACAGTGCTGAGGTGTGCAGGGCAGAGCAGTCCCAGGGTGTGTTGTGTCTGTTGTGCACTTTGTGTCTTTTGGGTGTCTTGTCTTTTCCTTTAGTCTTTTCAGGCGCCTGTCAAAACCTCTGGCATCAGTCTTAGCATTTCTGATCTCTGTGCTCCTCAGCCAGGTGCCTTTGTCTCAGCTGCTCGGACACTCATCAGAATCCATCTCTCTTCACAAGCATCCAGTCCGATGCCTTTTCAGGTCTTGTTCTGAGCTGTACTGACAGCCGTGCACCGCCCTGATCCATTCCGGCGGGTTAGGTCTTGTGAGAATGCAAAGACAGGTCGAGGATTCTGACCGTAGGGTTCTCGGGCATCCATCTCTGCATTTCTTGGGATAAGTCATCCCGATGGCATCTTGTTCCTGCAGGGTTCTCTGAGCCTGGCCAGCTCACCTTCCTTCTCACCTCGGTCATCTCATTCCGAGTTCTCTGGACCCTCAGGGTCATTCTTCTTGCCCAGAGTTTTCTGTCCCTGTTGTGTCCCCTCGTTTGTCCTGTGCTGTGTCACGGGTGTTGGTGTGTGTTTGGCCGGGAGCTGCTCTGCCTTGATGCTCAGTCTGGGTGTAGGGGTACGAGGGTAATAGTGCCGGGGGCTTGAAATTTGTGATGTGGGGTGTAGTTAGACTGTAGAGGGTATTCCTAGATTGCCACAAGATGTGTGGAGCTGTCAAGGTATCCTGCAGCACTCTGACTTTTGTCCGAACTTTCTTTCAGATGCAGAGGGATGAAATCTGTGGCAGAGCCCCCCAGTCTGGGTGAGGGGCTCCCCTGAGAAGGTCAGTCACTGTTTTGATTTGCAGGGGAGGTGTAAATGATGGCTGTGTTACAGCTCTGTTCTTTGTCTTTATTTTTAGGTGGTAAAGCCGGATCTCAGCAGTCAAGCTGACGTGGGCGAGGTGAGCAGCGATGGGTGGACAGAAGCCGTTGCTATTGTTCAAGCCTCACTCGCTGGTGCAACTCTAAGCCTCCGTTATTGTGCGTTTTAGGGAGTCCACTCGCAGGAGGCCGAGCTCCCCTCTCACCAACCGGACGACAGACCCGGGTCACCTCACCCGTGAGCCCTCCGGGAGCATTCCAGGAGTCTGTGATGGAGCCTTGATCTTCTCCTTGTGAAGGCCCCATCCAGGTAGTCTTGGATAACGGGCGAGGAGTTGAGGTGAGTCAGGGAGGAGAAGGAGGGATGGTCCCCTCAAGTTCCAGCGCTGCCACGTCACATTGTCTGCTCTTTACCCAGGCAGACCCTGCGACGCCGGCGTTGGCCGCTGAGCGCAGCTGAAGCACGGGGCCGAGGACACGGGCAAGCTTAGGAGACAGTGAGTAGCAGAATTGTCGGGTTTTGGGTGATGGGCTGCCAAGATTATGCTTTGATGTTTGGTTTTCTTTATTGTAGCTGTGTAGGAGACAACAGCCCAGCAACAGCAGGAATTTCCCTGAGGGAGAGGCGGCCTTCTTTGCCACCCAGCGTGGATTCACCTCCCTAGACGTCCAAGAGATAAGTGGAGGGCTCGGAGCCAGGGAGGGCTTGAAAGCGGGGTGTGGGATCAGGGGCCACCGGGAGGGATTTTTTGAGTCATTTTTGGTGACAGGGATGTCCAAGAAGTGACCGCTTAGGCTACAGAAAGTCTCATTCTGGATCAGAGTGCCGAGGTGTGCCGGGCAGAGCAGTCCTGGTGTGTGTTGTGTCACTTGTCTGTTGTGCACTCTGTCTGTTTGGTGTCTTGTCTTTTCCTTTTGTCCTTTGAGGGGCCTATCAAAACCCCTGGCATCAGTCTTAGCATTTCTGATCTCTGTGCTCCTCAGCCAGGTGCCTTTGTCTCAGCTGCTCGGACACTCATCAGAATCCATCTCTCTTCACAAGCATCCAGTCCGATGCCTTTTCAGGTCTTGTTCTGAGCTGTACTGACAGCCGTGCACCGCCCTGATCCATTCCGGCGGGTTAGGTCTTGTGAGAATGCAAAGGCAGGTAGAGGATTCTGACCGTAGGATTCTCGGGCATCCATCTCTGCATTTCTTGGGATAAGTCATCCCGATGGCATCTTGTTCCTGCAGGGTTCTCTGAGCCTGGCCAGCTCACCTTCAGTCTCACCTCGGTCATCTCATTCATAGTTCTCTGGACCCTCAGGGTCATTCTTCTTGCCCAGAGTTTTCTGTCCCTGTTGTGTCCCCTCGTTTGTCCTGTGCTGTGTCACGGGTGTTGGTGTGTGTTTGGCCGGGAGCTGCTCTGCCTTGATGCTCAGTCTGGGTGTAGGGGTAATAGGATAATAGTGCTGGGGGCTTGAAATTTGTGATGTGGAGTGTAGCAGGGCTGTCGAGGGTATTCCTAGATTTCCACAAGATATGTGGAGCTGTCAAGGTATCCTGCCGCACTCTGACTGTTGTTCTGACTTTCTTTCAGATGCAGGTGGATGAAATCTGTGGCAGAGCCCCCCATCCTGGGTGAGGGGGCTCCCCTGAGAAGGTCGGTCACTGTTTTGATTTGCAGGGGAGGTGTAAATGGTGGCCGTGTTACAGCTCTGTTCTTTGTCTTTATTTTTAGACCAGACCCTGCGACGCCGGCGTTGGCCTCTGAGCGCAGCTGAAGCACAGGGCCGAGGACACAGGCAAGCTTAGGAGACTGTGAGTAGCAGAATTGCTGGTTTCTGGCTGATGTGCTGCTAAGAGCACAGGGTCACGTTTAGTTCTCTTTATTGTAGCTGACGAGGAGACACCAGCCTGGTCACAGCAGGAATTTCCCCGAGGGAGAGGCAGCCTTCTTTGGGACCCGGCGTGGATGCACCTCCCCAGACATCTGAGAGATAAGTGGAGAGCTCAGAGCCGTAGAGGGCATGAAAGAAGAGTGTGGGGTCACTAGCAAGGTTTTTTGAGTCAGGTTTGAAGACAGGGATGTCTAAGCTGTGACCCCTTAGGTTTCATCCAGGGAGAGTCTCATTCTGGATCACAGTGCCGAGGTGTGCAGGGCAGAGCAGTCCTGGTGTGTGTTGTGTCTGTTGTGCACTCTGTGTCTTGGGTGTCTTGTGTGTGCTGTCTTTTCCCTTAGCCCTTCAGGGGCCTGTCAAAACCTCTGGCATCAGTCTTAGCATTTCTGATCTCTGTGCTCCTCAGCCAGGTGCCTTTGTCTCAGCTGCTCGGACACTCATCAGAATCCATCTCTCTTCACAAGCATCCAGTCCGATGCCTTTTCAGGTCTTGTTCTGAGCTGTACTGACAGCCGTGCACCGCCCTGATCCATTCGGCGGGTTAGGTCTTGTGAGAATGCAAAGACAGGTCGAGGATTCTGACCGTAGGGTTCTCGGGCATCCATCTCTGCATTTCTTGGGATAAGTCATCCCGATGGCATCTTGTTCCTGCAGGGTTCTCTGAGCCTGGCCAGCTCACCTTCCATCTTACCTCGGTCATCTCATTCCGAGTTCTCTGGACCCTCAGGGTCATTCTTCTTGCCCAGAGTTTTCTGTCCCTGTTGTGTCCCCTCGTTTGTCCTGTGCTGTGTCACGGGTGTTGGTGTGTGTTTGGCCTGGAGCTGCTCTGCCTTGATGCTCAGTCTGGGTGTGGGGGTAATAGGATAATAGTGCTGGGGGCTTGAAATTTGTGATGTGGGGTGTAGTTACACTGTAGAGGGTATTCCTAGATTGCCACAAGATGTGTGGAGCTGTCAAGGTATCCTGCAGCACTCTGACTTTTGTCCCAACTTTCTTTCAGATGCAGAGGGATGAAATCCGTGGCAGAGCCCCCCATCCTGGGTGAGGGGCTCCCCTGAGAAGATCGATCGCTATTCAAGGTGAGAGTCACATATTTCACATTTTTTGGCACTCCAGTGCAGGCCACCTGCATTTACAGCTTGAAACAGGTGAGTCCCTTGGTAACCCCTGGGCAGCAGCTGGAGCCTGCTCCGGGCTGGGCTGAGGGAGCAAACACTTGTGGCTGACACAGCTCCACACTGGGGGTACTTGGGAAAACACCTGCCTTGTCCTGGATTGTTTTTTTTTTTGAGCTTTTGACAAGGTTTTAGTCATCACCTTGGTAAAAATAAATGGTAAGGACTGAAGACATGAGAGGCTGGCAGGTTATATGCACGAAAGACAACTTTTTTTTTCTTAAATATTTGTGCAACCTATATCTTAATTTTGAGACTCTTTTTTGGTCAACTTTATTGTAAAACCCCCTTATTTTCAAGTTAGCTGCTTCAATAATGAATTTGTTTTACAAATACCCGCTAATGTCCGAAGGTTAAAGCACTAACACCAACATCCCACCTCTTTTATTTTTGCAGCAAAATTTTATCTTTACTAAACTTGAAACTTGATGTTTTTGCAGGTAGTAAGTTAAAGAAGGTGTTTATCTGCCCATCACTGATAGTCAGGGTCATGAAGAAATTGCTCTAGTGTTCTAAAATAAATGCAGATTTTTAGGCCTCTCCCATTCTCTCTGACTAGCAGCATGTGAATTGATTTTTGATCTCCTTTCTGTTGGTGTCTGTGGGTTTTAAGCTGCATGGAGAAGGTGTCTGTGGACATGGCACCCAGGGAATGGTGCTGGGAAGGGCAGGATGGAAAGGAGCTGCTCAGGAATCCAGAGCAGCAGTGGAGTGGGAGCTGGTGCTGCTGCCTCAGTCACACCCTCCTGGACAGTCTGTGCAGTGATAATATTCCTACTTTCCTTCCTGAACCTGGGGTTGGAGGAGAACATGAGTCTTGGCATTGTTGGAAAGGGGAACTCGAGGGAAAAACTGCTGTTTATGTCCTCAGAGAGCAGTGGGAAGAGCCTGGGAGAAATCCTGGCTGGCTGAGGGATCCTTGTGTCCCCTCAGGAATAAATCCCTGCGTCTCCTCAGACCTGCTGGTTTGCAGTAGAGTTTGGGCACCTTTCGCTGCAGCTGTGGTTCTTAATAACTGGAAGTCCATGGATTGCTGGGCGATTCCCATAAGTTCTCCTATTTTGTAGGAGCTGCACGGTGAGGTCAGCATTCTGATGGAGGCCCTGGCACAGCTGCCAAGGGCAAGGAACGTGGAGCATCCCGGGGCTTCTCCCGCCCGAGTTTCTCCCGGAGCGTGCTGCGTGTCGTGCCGGATGTTTAACCCGGGTTTGGGGTGTTCTCCTGCAGTCCCAGCTCTGACTGCTGCCCCCGAGCCCCGGCCTTGCTCGGTCCCAGCACTGAACCTGGCAGGTGGGTGTGCTTTTCCAGCCCTTTAATCCCACGGGCAATCCCAGATTCCCGGAGCTCCCCGAGGCACAGCCTGGCCTCCCTCCCTGGGAGCTGCATTTCAGTCTGCCTGGACCAAGGCCATCCTGTTTGAGACTTTATTCCTGTTGCTTTTCCTCTTCCAGGTTGTGGGCAAAAAGGAGAGAGCCAGTAGGAAGTGAAGCCACTGGAAGGCCTTATCCCAGTCCAAGGTTGGATAGGAGTAACTGGACCTGTTGAATTCCCACTTCCCTTTAAATTAGAGCAGAGGAAGCAGATTTTAAATCATCATTCCATGAACTTTCACCAACTTCATGACTCTTGCAAAAGTTTTCAATGTTAGAAATTCCTGAGCTTGTTTTCCAGGCAAGCTTGGATTTAGATGTTATTCCTTCCTTTTATTTGAAGGAATAACTCTGATTTTCTCTCTGATTTTAGTAAGGGAATATTTATTTATTCCAATTTTCCATCCTAATTGGAATTTTTGCACCTTGTAGAGCACATTTCCAAGGAAATTTACCCAATTAATGTTGGTAAATCAGGAATTGTCCAGCACCATCTCCACAAAATTCTGTGAATTCCCAAGAAAACGTTGAAGTATTTATTTGCCATGATTCATCTCTTTGTAAAGTTCAATTTACTGCATTTTTAATTACATAAATGCCATTAAAACCTGAATCCAGGCCTAGCTGCTGTTCCTTGGACACAGGGGGCTGGTTCTTTCCTACCTTGGCACATTTGGGTGTTTGTCCAAAATGAGCTTCCCACTAAAATAGAATTTGTTTCCAAGCAAAAGTGGGAATTGTCTAGAAAACCTTCTGTTCTGGGGGGCACTGGGTTTGTTTCCCTTATTGCTGCATAATTGAGGAAAGCCATGGTGCTTTTTTAGGCAGTGGCAGGAGGTGAAAGCTGCATTTATTTAATTTTGTATTTTATTTCTTGTTATTTTTGTATTTTTATGCTCTTTTGTTGTGGTTTCTCATGTTGCGTTTTGTGGTTTTTCAAAGACTTTTTCTTCCGTTTTTTAATTTTTATATTTTTTTCTTTAGCTATTTATTTACTTGTTAAAACTACTTTTAGTTTTTTATTTTAATTTTTTGTTTAAATTTTTTTTCCACTTTTTTGTTACTTTGAAATTTTTTTCTTTTGGTATTTTAATTTTATTTATTATTTTCTATAGTTTTGGTTTATTTTTTCATGTTTTCTTTATTCCTTTTTTTTTTCCCCATACTCTTTCTTCCCCCGGGCGCCTGGGGGTTTGGCTGTTGGCAAGAAAGATGAGAAATGACCTCCGTGCCCGCTGGACGTCGGGATGTCATAGAGAGCGCAGTTGGCAAAAGCTCTGTATTTTCTGCTCCATAAAACTCCTGAAGGGAGAAAGCTGTGACCACCGTGGTGCCGTTTTTTCCTTCCCAGCCCCGACCAGGTCTCCTCCTACCCGTGCACAGTGTTACCAGCAGCAGCCTGCTGTCCAGGCTGTCGAGGCGCATTTCAGAGGGGGCAATAAAAACAAAGTAGACGTTTTATTTTGAACTCTCCGACCCTGCTTGTTTATTAGCAAAGAACTCCAAAACAAAGCGAACAAAAAAAGAAAACCCACAAACTAAACTCCCCCGCAACCCACCAAAAAAAAACCATAGAGAAAGAGAAAACATGCCCATATTATTTGAATAAAGATTAAAACTTTACCCCTTAGAAAACCAGGCTCATTTAATTCAAATTAATTGTGTTTCTGATGTGTTAGGTTAATGAATTCATCTAGTGTAAAATATCGTTTAAAATATAAACAAACGAATTAAAAAATAATGAAAAAGAAAAATAACAAAAAGTATAGGATATGAAAAATAATATAAATAATAAATACACAATATATTATTACATACTACACGTTTTATAAATATATATAATATACATAATATAAACATCTATAATGTACATAATCATGATATTTCAATGAAATGTATTATTATTTATAACATTACATAATAAATAATAAATTATTTTATATATAACTTTCTATACTTAATATATATAATAAATATAATAGTATAATAAACATAATACATGATGTATAATGTACATAATATAAAAGCTGAATTGTAATGATTAATGTAAATATCAGAATCACAAAGATAAAAAATATTGAAATAGAGCCTGAACGAAAGGCTTTTTTGTTTCGGTCTGGTTGCTGGCAGGGTTCTCGCAGGTGTGCTCGGGGGTCTTTTGGGCCATTTATTCCGGAGGCTGTTCGCCAGGGCATTCCTGGGCACGTTCGTTTATGGCTCCGCTCCGCGCCGCCGCGCGGCAGTGCTGCCACCCTGTGGGCAGAGAGCGGTAGTGCAGCTTCCCCCCCGCCCGGCCCGCCCGATCTGTGCGGCAATGCTGCCACCGTGTGGGAAAACAGCGGTAGTGCAGCTGTCCCTCCCGCCCGTCCCGCCTGATCTGTGCGGCAATGCTGCCATCGTGTGGGCAAAGAGCGGTAGTGCAGCTGTCCCTCCCGCCCGTCCCGCCTGATCTGTGCGGCAATGCTGCCACCCTGTGGGCAAAGAGCGGTAGTGCAGCTGTCCCCCATGACCGTCCCGCCGGAGCCGTGCGGCAGTGCTGCCACCCTGTGGGCAAAGAGCGGTAGTGCAGCTGTCCCCCCCCGCCCGTCCCCGACGCGCGTGGCAGCCCCGCATTGTGAGCTCGGGGGCGGCGCTGCCGCCCGCCCGCCCGCAGCTCGGGGCCGAAAGGGAGGGAAAAAGGCAAGGAGCCCGGGCGCGTGGCAGCCGGCTGCCTGCGCGCGCCACCCGGACCCCGGAGCCGTCCGGGCGCGCTTTTCCGCGGCGTCTGCGGGTGTGCGGACACGGGATGGGGGCGCAGCGGCGCCGCGGGCGGCAGTCCATTGAGTCAGGCGCTTGTGTGAGCGGCCGAGGGGGCATTTTAGTGGGTTCCACTACCAAGATGGCGGCGAGACGCGAGGCGCCTGACCTTCTAAAAAGGGCGGCCAAAAGGGCGGGAAAAATAAGGACCCTATAGGTGTTTATGCAGCTGCCTGCACAAAACCCCGACTACGGCGCCGCCCGGGGGCAATTTTCCGCGGCGTTTCCAGGTGTGGGGACACGGGCCGTGTGCTCAGTCGCGCCGCGTCCGCGTTCAGATTCGTTGATTTAGTCAGGCGTCTGCGTAAACACCTGGCGGAGGCCTATGCCGAGCCGCAAAGAACATGGCGGCCGGGACGGAAGTGGCCTCAGGAGCAACCAAGATGGCGGCAAGGGAAAGCGGAAGTCACACGTCGCCCCTCACAAAATGGCGCCGAAGCGCGAGGCGCCCGACCTTCCAAAAAAGGCGGCCAAAAGGGCGGGAAAAAATAAGGACCCTATAGGCGTTTACGCAGATGCCTGCACAAAAACCCCGACTACAGCGCCGCCCGGGCGCAATTTTCCGCGGCGTTTCCAGGTGTGCAGACACCGGCCATGTGCTCATCCGCGCCGCCTCCGGGTTCGGATTCGTGGATTTAGTCAGGCGTCTGTGTAAACACCTGCCGGGGGCCTTAGCGGTGCCGCAAAAAAGATGCCGGCGGGACCGGAAGTGGCCTCAGACGCAACCAAGATGGCGGCAAGGAAGGGCGGAATGCTCGTGGGGCTCATCGCGGCCGAAAATCACCGAGTGCAGCTCACACCCTGCAATGGCAAAAGCTGTTTTATTAAAACTCAGCCGAGAATTTTCCTCTTATTTCCAGGTCACAGGATATACTGAGCCTGAGAGGGATCCTAAAATCTGACTCTCAAGCAGACGGACCGTTTGAGAATCGAACTCAGCACCTTGGCATTACCCGGACTCTGCTCCAAGCAGCTGAACCAATCTCTGCATTATGGGGATGGACCTCCATAGGATGGCAACGCTTGGCCCCACTAAGGTAAGTGCAGTGCCGCCTTCTCTGCCAAAGCTGCTTCACACACCAGCCCCTGGAATGGCTCGAGGGCAGAACTGGCTGGCAGGTCACGACAGCACAAAGCTCTTCCAGTGACGCTGATTTCCTGTCCTTTCCAGGATTTACTCAACAGCTGCCGTAAAAGTACTTACACAAAGTCTCTTTCTGGGCGGAAAAGAGCAGGACAAGTCCTGAGGCTTCCCTTCTTCCACGGCCAAAGTTCTGGAGAGAGGCAGGGCCGGTCCCACCCGCACAGGGGCGTTTCCTGCAGGTGAGTGTTGCCGGGCCAAACTGATGGCAGCTGCTGAGGCCGGGGCTGCTTTTCTGGCCGGAGGCCTCGGTGCCCCCCCGTGCCGCCTGCAGTGTCCCTCGGGGTTTCCTGCAGGTGTCCCGGGTGCCCGGAGGCGCAGGGAGGAAGGAGGCCGGCAGCCCCAGCGGGGCCAGCAGCCCTGGGATGATGTGCAGGGGAGGAGCTGTGCCTGCGGGGCCCCGCCCGTGGCAGCGGCGGCCAAACGCAGGGCCCGGGGCCGGGCTCGGGGCTGGCACGGACACGGCCCCGGGGCTGCCGCGGCTCCTCGGCCAGGGGCTGCTCCCGCCGGGCACGGGGAGATGCTGCAGCCCGGACAGAGGCACCCACAGCCCAAGAGCTCCCCAGGGAACAGCTGGCATTGCCCGGGAACGGCGGCTCGGGCTGTCTGCAGAGGGGCTCAGACAGCAATTCCCACCTCCCGGAGCTCCCACACAGTTGCCAGGGATGTCCTGGCCACCCCAAATCCCCTCCCTTTCAGTCTGAGGACATCACCCATCGGCAGCATTAAAGCCAAGGTGCTCCTCCCTCACAGAAATTAAATCCAGAGCAACGGCCCTCGGAGATGCCTCAAAATCAAAGGTTTGAGTGGGATGGAGTTTCGTTTGGATGAAGTCTGGACTTTTCCAGGGAGCCAGCCGGAGTGCAGAAGTGATGGAAAGCTTTTGCAGGTGGGTCCCACTGGAGGTGTGCTGAAGGCAGGGATGGGCATCCCTTGCCTGAGGGAAAGGCACTTGCAGAGGCCACTGCTGGGGCTCGGAAAGGAGCTGAGCTCCTGCAGGGAGCTGTGTCCTCCCGAGGGCACAGGGGCTGCCTCAGCACAGGCCGGCCAGTGCCTTCTCCTGCTCTGAAACATCACCTGGAGCCCGAGCTCAGGGGGTGGCTGAATTCCAGGGAAATCTGACAGGTGACCCCCAGGGGATGAGGGTTAGAATTAACCAAATCTATGGAATAGAAACCTATCCTGTCCCCATCCTGCTGAGCTTCCTTGGAAGCTCTGCTAGTTCCTGACACATCTGGCATTCAAGCAGCAGCTCTGCGTGGGAATATCCATGCTCTGTGAGGCACTGTGAGGTTATTGCAGCAGGAACTGAGCAGGGAATTCGGGGCCGTGGGTATAATTCATCTAAACTAGCAAAGGTGACAGTGAACCCCAAATCTGGGCACCACACAGAGAACAATCTTTGTGCTGCCCTGTCAGCTCAAGCCCCTGGGCTGGGAAGTTTTGGGAGTCAAACATATGGAATGATAAAAGTCACAGCAACTGGTGTCACCCCGAGGGACAGTCCAAGTCCCAGACAATTCCTCTGCAGTCCCCTGGGGGGGAAAACACCCTCTGTCTGCCAGGAGCCCTGACTCTGTTTCTCCTATCAGCTGTGTTGGGCTTTAAGAACTTGAAATAACTTTGAAGCCAAAGAAATCACCTTTTCCTTCTGGTTTGATTGTGTTTTTTTGTTGTTTTTTTTTTTTTTTTTCTTTCAGGTGCTGGACTTGCTTCTGTGGATGTGTGCTGAGCTCTGGCTGCAGGGGACTGTCAGGCCTGAATGGCTGTGAGTTTGTGTTCTTCTCGCTGGGGAAGCAGAAATAATTATTAATTAGACTGCAGAAATGTTTTCAGAAACCTTTCCCCTTTCCTGCCCTTTGCTGGTGGATCTTCTCTTTCTGCCTTTGACTTTACAAAGCTGTTCCCTGATGTCAATTCCCCTGCCTGAATTCCTTGCAGCTCCTAGCTGGGAAAAACTGGGATGATGTCCTAGGGATGTTCTTAGGGGAGGACAGAGGTGAGATTTTTGCCTGTATTTTTCTAATATTTTCTAAAATTTCAGGGAGCTGCTCCTGCTCCTGCCCCTAATCCTGCTGCTGCTGCACAAGTGGAGCCTTGTCAGCGAAGATCTGCATCTGCAGGAGGCCCCGCAGGCCCTGGCTGGGAAGTGCCAAAACAAAGAAGTGATCAGTAAGTGCTGAACTGCTTCCAGGAGGGCATATTTTGTTGCAGCCGTTACAGACCAACCGTGTGGTGCTGGTGACTTTGTGTGAGTTGCTTTATTAAAGCCAATCGTTGGTAAGGGTTTTGAGCCTGCCTTGGAGAGCACTTGGAGCTCTGGGTGCCCTGGCTTTCCCCTAGGTGGCCCTGGGGGCGCCCCGGCTGTCCCCTAGGTGTCCCTGGGGTGCTCTGGCTGTCCCTGGGGTTGCCCTGGCTGTCCCCTAGGTGTCCCTGGAGTGCCCTGGCTGTCCCCTAGGTGTCCCTTGGGGTCCACGAGCTGTCCACTAGGTGTCCCTTGGGGGGACCTGACTGTCCCTGGGATGCCCTGGCTGTCCCCTAGGTGTCCCTTGGGGTCCACGGGCTGTCCACTAGGTGTCCCTTGGGGGGACCTGACTGTCCCTGGGATGCCCTGGCTGTCCCCTAGGTGTCCCTGGGGGTGCCCTGGCTGTCCCCTAGGTGTCCCAGGGCTGCCCTGGCTGTCTTTTAGGTGTCCCTGGGGGTGCCCTGACTGTCCCCTAGGGGTACCTTGTCTGTCCCTGGGGGGGCCCTGGCTGTCTTCCTAGGTGTCCCTGGGGTGCCCTGGCTGTCCCCTAGGTGTCCTTGGGGTGCCTTGCTGTCCCCAAGGCGTCCCTGGGGTGCCCTGGCTGTCCCTGGGGGTCCCTGGGGTTGCCTTCCCTGTCCCCTAGGTGTCCCTGGGGTGCCCTGGCTGTCCCCTCGGTGTCCCTGGGGGTGCGCTGGGTGTCCCCTAGGTGTCCCTGGGGTTCCCTGGCTGTCCCTGGGGTGCCCTGGGGGTGCCCTGGCTGTCCCGTAGGTGTCCCAGGGCTGCCCTGGCTGTCCCATAGGTGTCCCTGGGGGTGCCCTGGCTGTTCCTTAGGTGTCCCTGGGGGTGCCCTGGCTGTCCCTTAGGTGTCCCTGGGGGTTCCCTGGCTATCTGTGGCGTGCCGTGGCTGCCTCTGGGGTGCCCTTGATGTCCCCTAGGTGTCCCTGGGGTGCCCTGAGTGTCCCTGTGGGTGCCCTGGCTGTCCCCTAGGTGTCCCTGGGGGTGCCCTGGCTGTCCTCTAGGTGTCCCTGGGGTGCCCTGGTTGTCCTTTAGGTGTCCCTGGGGGTGCCCTGGCTGTCCCCTAGGTGTCCCTGGGGTGCCCTGGTTGTCCTTTAGGTGTCCCTGGGGGTGCCCTGGCTGTCCCCTAGGTGTCCCTGCCTCGCTCGTATCCTCGACTCCGCCTCCGGCGCCATGGTGACACCCCTCCCAGTCTGGACCGGTGTGGCCACACCCCCTCCCCTGGGGCCATTAGACCCATCCCAGTACAGACCAGTAAGGCACCGTGTGCCCACCATGGACCCCCACACGCCTGCCAGTTCGTCCCAGTCCACTCCCCGTCCATCCCAGTTCTCTCTGATCACCCTCCCAGTGCTCCCAGTCCATCCCAGTCCCGCAGGTGCTGGTGCTTGTGGCTTGATGAGCTGGTGCCTGTCCGCAACGTGGAGCGGGTCAAATGAGGCCTCAGGGGGAGGGGGGGGCGGATTTTGGGGGGTCCTGGGGGTCCCGAGTTGTCCTGGAGTGGTTTGGGGGGTCTGCGGGGAGTCTCAAGGGGCTGCTGTGGGTGTTTTTCGGGGATCTTCGGGAGGTTTGGGCGGCCCATTTGAGGCATCAAAGGAACCTGAGGAGGGTTTTGCGGGCTCCTGGAGGTCGGGGGGGCCCTGGGGGTGGTTTGGGGGGCACTGGGGGGTTCCAGCCCGTGACCCCCCCCCGTTTTTGACCCCCCCCCCCCCCCGAGCTGTTTCGGTCTCATCGACGCCCTCCTGAAGCCCAAGGGGGGGTGGGCGCTGGGCCCCCCCCGCTGCCCCCTCCCCCTGCCACCCCCGCGACGCCCTGCAGGTGAGGGACCCCCAAAAACCCCTCCCCAGACCCCAAATTCACCCCTGGGACCCCAAAAAACCCCCAAAACCTCTCCCCGGACCCCAAATTCACCCCTGAGGCCCCAAAAAAACCCCCAAACCCCTCCCCATGAACCCCAAATCCACCCCTGGGACCCCCCAAAACCTCCCCAGGACCCCAGATCCACCCCGGGACCCCCAAATCCATCCCTTGGACCCCCAAAAACCCCCAAATCCATCCCTGGGACCCCCCAAAACCTCCCTTCAAACCCCAAATTCACCCCTCGGACCTCCAGAATCCTTCCACAGGACCCCTCAGGGGTCGTTCCCCACGAAAAAGTGCGGGAAACGTGAGGGGAGAAAAAGGGCGGGAAACGTGAGGGGAGAAAAAGGGCGGGATCAAGTGGAGGGGATCAATGGAATTTTGGGGGGGGTCAGCGACGCTGAGGAAGGATCAATGGAATATTGGGGGGGCATCAATGATATTGGGGGGGTCAGTGACACTCGGGTGGGGATCAATGATGCTGTGGGGGGGTCGATATCAGCTCGAGGGGCGGCCATGGGTTTTTGGGGGGCCGCAACGCAGGCATCCGTGCTGGGTTTGGAGCGGGGGGGCCCCTTCAACCTCTGGGGGGGCCCTGGCTGTCCCCTGGCTGTACCTGAGGGTGCCCTGCCTGTCCCCTAGGTGTCCCTGGGGATGCCCTGGAG
Organism: Chamaea fasciata; assembly: GCF_029207755.1. NCBI lineage: Eukaryota > Metazoa > Chordata > Aves > Passeriformes > Sylviidae > Chamaea > Chamaea fasciata. Next base: position 71,385 of record NW_027094179.1, read on the forward strand.
TCCCTGGGGGTGCCCTGGCTGTCCCTGGGGGTCCCTGGCTGTCCCCTAGGTGTCCCTGGGGTGCCCTGGCTGTCCCCTAGGTGTCCTTGGGGTGCCTTGCTGTCCCCAAGGCGTCCCTGGGGTGCCCTGGCTGTCCCCTAGGTGTCCCTGGGGGTGCCCTGGCTGTCCCTGGGGGTCCCTGGCTGTCCCATAGGTGTCCCTAGGGGTGCCTTGTCTGTCCCTGGGGGGGCCCTGGGTGTACCCTGGTGTCCCTGGGAGGGCCCTGGCTGTCCCCTAAGTGTCCCTGGGGGTGCTCTGGGTGTCCCTGGGGTGCCCTGGCTGTCCCCTAGGTGTCCCTGGGGTGCCGTGGCTGTCCCCTTGGTGTCCCTGGGGGTGACCTGCCTGTCCCCTAGGTGTCCCTGGAGGTGCCCTGGCTGTCCCCTTGGTGTCCCTGGGGGTGCCCTGGCTGTCCCATAGGTGTCCCTGGACGTGCCCTGGATGTCCCCTTGGTGTCCCTGGGGGTGCCCTGGGTGTCCCTGGCTGTCCCCTAGGTGTCCCCGGGGATGCCCTGGCTATCCCTGGGGGGGCCCTGGCTGTCCCTGGGGTGCCCTAGCTGTCCCCTAGGTGTCCCTGGGAGTGCCCTGGCTGTCCCTGGAGTGCCCTGGCTGTCCCCTAGGTGTCCCTGGGGGTGCCCTGGCTGTCCCCTAGGTGTCCCTGGGGGTGCCCTGGCTGTCCCTGGGGGTCCCTGGCTGTCCCCTAGGTGTCCCTAGGGGTGCCTTGTCTGTCCCTGGGGGGGCCCTGGGTGTACCCTGGTGTCCCTGGGAGGGCCCTGGCTGTCCCCTAAGTGTCCCTGGGGGTGCCCTGGCTGTCCCTGGCGGTGCCCTGGCTGTCCCCTAGGTGTCCCTGGGGGTGCCCTGGCTGTCCCCTTGGTGTCCCTGGGGGTGCCCTGGCTGTCCCATAGGTGTCCCTGGAGGTGCCCTGGATGTCCCCTTGGTGTCCCTGGGGGTGCCCTGGGTGTCCCTGGGGTGCCCTGGCTGTTCCCTAGGTGTCCCTGGGGTGCCGTGGCTGTCCCCTTGGTGTCCCTGGGGGTGACCTGCCTGTCCCCTAGGTGTCCCTGGAGGTGCCCTGGCTGTCCCCTTGGTGTCCCTGGGGGTGCCCTGGCTGTCCCATAGGTGTCCCTGGACGTGCCCTGGATGTCCCCTAGGTGTCCCTGGGGGTGCCCTGGGTGTCCCTGGGGTGCCCTGGCTGTCCCCTAGGTGTCCCCGGGGATGCCCTGGCTATCCCTGGGGGTGCCCAGGGTGTCCCTGGGGTGCCTTGCTGTCCCCTAGGTGTCCCTGGGGGTGCCCTGCCTGTCCCCTAGGTGTCCCTGGGGGTGCCCTGCCTGTCCCCGAGGTGTCCCTGGGGGTGCCCTGGCTGTCCTTGGGGTGCTCTGGCGTGTCCCTGGGGGTTCCCTGGCTGTCCCCTAGTTGTCCCTGGGGGAGCCCTGGCTGACCCTAGGGTGCCCTGCCTGTCCCCTAGGTGTCCCTGGGAGTGCCCTGGCTGTCACCTAGGTGTCCCTGGGGGTCCCTGGCTGTCCCCTAGTTGTCCCTGGGGGAGCCCTGGCTGTCCCAAGGGTGCCTTCCCTGTCCCCTAGGTGTCCCTGGGGTGCCCTGGCTGTCCCCTCGGTGTCCCTGGGGGTGCCCTGGGTGTCCCCTAGGTGTCCCTGGGGTTCCCTGGCTGTCCCTGGGGTGCCCTGGGGGTTGCCCTGGCTGTCCCCTAGGTGTCCCAGGGCTGCCCTGGCTGTCCCATAGGTGTCCCTGGGGGTGCCCTGGCTGTTCCTTAGGTGTCCCTGGGGGTGCCCTGGCTGTCCCTTAGGTGTCCCTGGGGGTTCCCTGGCTATCTGTGGGGTGCCGTGGCTGCCTCTGGGGTGCCCTTGATGTCCCCTAGGTGTCCCTGGGGTGCCCTGAGTGTCCCTGTGGGTGCCCTGGCTGTCCCCTAGGTGTCCCTGGGGTGCCCTGGCTGTCCTTTAGGTGTCCCTGGGGGTGCCCTGGCTGTCCCCTAGGTGTCCCTGCCTCGCTCGTATCCTCGACTCCGCCTCCGGCGCCATGGTGACACCCCTCCCAGTCTGGACCGGTGTGGCCACACCCCTTCCCCTGGGGCCATTAGACCCATCGCAGTACAGACCAGTAAGGCACCGTGTGCCCACCATGGACCCCCACACGCCTGCCAGTTCGTCCCAGTCCACTCCCCGTCCATCCCAGTTCTCTCTGATCACCCTCCCAGTGCTCCCAGTCCATCCCAGTCCCGCAGGTGCTGGTGCTTGTGGCTTGATCAGCTGGTGCCTGTCCGCAACGTGGAGCGGGTCAAATGAGGCCTCAGGGGGAGGGGGGGGGCGGATTTTGGGGGGTCCTGGGGGTCCCGAGTTGTCCTGGAGGGGTTTGGGGGGGTCTGCGGGGAGTCTCAAGGGGCTGCTGTGGGTGTTTTTCGGGGATCTTCGGGAGGTTTGGGCGGCCCATTTGAGGCATCAAAGGAACCTGAGGAGGGTTTTGCGGGCTCCTGGAGGTCGGGGGGGCCCTGGGGGTGGTTTGGGGGGCACTGGGGGGTTCCAGCCCGTGACCCCCCCCCCGTTTTTGACCCCCCCGCCCCCCCGAGCTGTTTCGGTCTCATCGACGCCCTCCTGAAGCCCAAGGGGGGGTGGGCGCTGGGCCCCCCCCGCTGCCCCCTCCCCCTGCCACCCCCGCGACGCCCTGCAGGTGAGGGACCCCCAAAAACCCCTCCCCAGACCCCAAATTCACCCCTGGGACCCCAAAAAACCCCCAAAACCTCTCCCCGGACCCCAAATTCACCCCTGAGGCCCCAAAAAAACCCCCAAACCCCTCCCCATGAACCCCAAATCCACCCCTGGGACCCCCCAAAACCTCCCCAGGACCCCAGATCCACCCCGGGACCCCCAAATCCATCCCTTGGACCCCCAAAAACCCCCAAATCCATCCCTGGGACCCCCCAAAACCTCCCTTCAAACCCCAAATTCACCCCTCGGACCTCCAGAATCCTTCCACAGGACCCCTCAGGGGTCGTTCCCCACGAAAAAGTGCGGGAAACGTGAGGGGAGAAAAAGGGCGGGAAACGTGAGGGGAGAAAAAGGGCGGGATCAAGTGGAGGGGATCAATGGAATTTTGGGGGGGGTCAGCGACGCTGAGGAAGGATCAATGGAATATTGGGGGGGCATCAATGACATTGGGGGGGTCAGTGACACTCGGGTGGGGATCAATGATGCTGTGGGGGGGTCGATATCAGCTCGAGGGGCGGCCATGGGTTTTTGGGGGGCCGCAACGCAGGCATCCGTGCTGGGTTTGGAGCGGGGGGGCCCCTTCAACCTCTGGGGGGGCCCTGGCTGTCCCCTGGCTGTACCTGGGGGTGCCCTGCCTGTCCCCTAGGTGTCCCTGGGGATGCCCTGGAGTCCCTGGGGGTGCCCTGGCTGTCCCTGGGGGTCCCTGGCTGTCCCCTAGGTGTCCCTGGGGTGCCCTGGCTTTCCCTGGGGTGCCCTGGCTGTCCCCTAGGTGTCCTTGGGGTGCCTTGCTGTCCCCAAGGCGTCCCTGGGGGTACCCTGGCTGTCCCCTAGGGGTCCCTGGGGGTACCCTGGCTGTCCCTGGGGGTACCCTGGCTGTCCCCTAGGTGTCCCTGGGGGTGACCTGCCTGTCCCCTAGGTGTCCCTGGAGGTGCCCTGGCTGTCCCCTTGGTGTTCCTGGGGGTGCCCTGGCTGTCCCATAGGTGTCCCTGGAGGTGCCCTGGCTGTCCCCTTGGTGTCCCTGGGGGTGCCCTGGGTGTCCCTGGGGTGCCCTGGCTGTCCCCTAGGTGTCCCCGGGGATGCCCTGGCTATCCCTGGGGGGGCCCTGGCTGTCCCTGGGGTGCCCTAGCTGTCCCCTAGGTGTCCCTGGGGGTGCCCTGGCTGTCCCCTTGGTGTCCCTGGGGTACCCTGGCTGTCCCTTATGTGTCCCTGGGGGTGCCCAGGGTGTCCCTGGGGTGCCTTGCTGTCCCCTAGGTGTCCCTGGGGGTGCCCTGCCTTTCCCCGAGGTGTCCCTGGGGGTGCCCTGGCTGTCCTTGGGGTGCTCTGGCTGTCCCCTAGGTGTCCCTGGAGTGCCCTGACTGTCCCCTAGGTGTCCCTGGGGGTTCCCTGGCTGTCCCCTAGTTGTCCCTGGGGGAGCCCTGGCTGACCCTAGGGTGCCCTGCCTGTCCCCTAGGTGTCCCTGGGAGTGCCCTGGCTGTCCACCTAGGTGTCCCTGGGGGTCCCTGGCTGTCCCCTAGTTGTCCCTGGGGGAGCCCTGGCTGTCCCAAGGGTGCCTTCCCTGTCCCCTAGGTGTCCCTGGGGTGCCCTGGCTGTCCCCTCGGTGTCCCTGGGGGTGCCCTGGGTGTCCCCTAGGTGTCCCTGGGGTTCCCTGGCTGTCCCTGGGGTGCCCTGGGGGTGCCCTGGCTGTCCCCTAGGTGTCCCAGGGCTGCCCTGGCTGTCCCATAGGTGTCCCTGGGGGTGCCCTGGCTGTTCCTTTGGTGTCCCTGGGGGGTGCCCTGGCTGTCCCTTAGGTGTCCCTGGGGGTTCCCTGGCTATCTGTGGGGTGCCGTGGCTGCCTCTGGGGTGCCCTTGATGTCCCCTAGGTGTCCCTGGGGTGCCCTGAGTGTCCCTGTGGGTGCCCTGGCTGTCCCCTAGGTGTCCCTGGGGTGCCCTGGCTGTCCTTTAGGTGTCCCTGGGGGTGCCCTGGCTGTCCCCTAGGTGTCCCTGCCTCGCTCGTATCCTCGACTCCGCCTCCGGCGCCATGGTGACACCCCTCCCAGTCTGGACCGGTGTGGCCACACCCCTTCCCCTGGGGCCATTAGACCCATCGCAGTACAGACCAGTAAGGCACCGTGTGCCCACCATGGACCCCCACACGCCTGCCAGTTCGTCCCAGTCCACTCCCCGTCCATCCCAGTTCTCTCTGATCACCCTCCCAGTGCTCCCAGTCCATCCCAGTCCCGCAGGTGCTGGTGCTTGTGGCTTGATCAGCTGGTGCCTGTCCGCAACGTGGAGCGGGTCAAATGAGGCCTCAGGGGGAGGGGGGGGCGGATTTTGGGGGGTCCTGGGGGTCCCGAGTTGTCCTGGAGGGGTTTGGGGGGTCTGCGGGGAGTCTCAAGGGGCTGCTGTGGGTGTTTTTCGGGGATCTTCGGGAGGTTTGGGCGGCCCATTTGAGGCATCAAAGGAACCTGAGGAGGGTTTTGCGGGCTCCTGGAGGTCGGGGGGGCCCTGGGGGTGGTTTGGGGGGCACTGGGGGGTTCCAGCCCGTGACCCCCCCCCGTTTTTGACCCCCCCCGCCCCCCCCGAGCTGTTTCGGTCTCATCGACGCCCTCCTGAAGCCCAAGGGGGGGTGGGCGCTGGGCCCCCCCCGCTGCCCCCTCCCCCTGCCACCCCCGCGACGCCCTGCAGGTGAGGGACCCCCAAAAACCCCTCCCCAGACCCCAAATTCACCCCTGGGACCCCAAAAAAACCCCCAAAACCTCTCCCCGGACCCCAAATTCACCCCTGAGGCCCCAAAAAACCCCCAAACCCCTCCCCATGAACCCCAAATCCACCCCTGGGACCCCCCAAAACCTCCCCAGGACCCCAGATCCACCCCGGGACCCCCAAATCCATCCCTTGGACCCCCAAAAACCCCCAAATCCATCCCTGGGACCCCCCAAAACCTCCCTTCAAACCCCAAATTCACCCCTCGGACCTCCAGAATCCTTCCACAGGACCCCTCAGGGGTCGTTCCCACACGAAAAAGTGCGGGAAACGTGAGGGGAGAAAAAGGGCGGGAAACGTGAGGGGAGAAAAAGGGCGGGATCAAGTGGAGGGGATCAATGGAATTTTGGGGGGGGTCAGCGACGCTGAGGAAGGATCAATGGAATATTGGGGGGGCATCAATGACATTGGGGGGGTCAGTGACACTCGGGTGGGGATCAATGATGCTGTGGGGGGGGTCGATATCAGCTCGAGGGGCGGCCATGGGTTTTTGGGGGGCCGCAACGCAGGCATCCGTGCTGGGTTTGGAGCGGGGGGGCCCCTTCAACCTCTGGGGGGGCCCTGGCTGTCCCCTGGCTGTACCTGGGGGTGCCCTGCCTGTCCCCTAGGTGTCCCTGGGGATGCCCTGGAGTCCCTGGGGGTGCCCTGGCTGTCCCTGGGGGTCCCTGGCTGTCCCCTAGGTGTCCCTGGGGTGCCCTGGCTTTCCCTGGGGTGCCCTGGCTGTCCCCTAGGTGTCCTTGGGGTGCCTTGCTGTCCCCAAGGCGTCCCTGGGGGTACCCTGGCTGTCCCCTAGGGGTCCCTGGGGGTACCCTGGCTGTCCCTGGGGGTACCCTGGCTGTCCCCTAGGTGTCCCTGGGGGTGACCTGCCTGTCCCCTAGGTGTCCCTGGAGGTGCCCTGGCTGTCCCCTTGGTGTTCCTGGGGGTGCCCTGGCTGTCCCATAGGTGTCCCTGGAGGTGCCCTGGCTGTCCCCTTGGTGTCCCTGGGGGTGCCCTGGGTGTCCCTGGGGTGCCCTGGCTGTCCCCTAGGTGTCCCCGGGGATGCCCTGGCTATCCCTGGGGGGGCCCTGGCTGTCCCTGGGGTGCCCTAGCTGTCCCCTAGGTGTCCCTGGGGGTGCCCTGGCTGTCCCCTTGGTGTCCCTGGGGTACCCTGGCTGTCCCTTATGTGTCCCTGGGGGTGCCCAGGGTGTCCCTGGGGTGCCTTGCTGTCCCCTAGGTGTCCCTGGGGGTGCCCTGCCTTTCCCCGAGGTGTCCCTGGGGGTGCCCTGGCTGTCCTTGGGGTGCTCTGGCTGTCCCCTAGGTGTCCCTGGAGTGCCCTGACTGTCCCCTAGGTGTCCCTGGGGGTTCCCTGGCTGTCCCCTAGTTGTCCCTGGGGGAGCCCTGGCTGACCCTAGGGTGCCCTGCCTGTCCCCTAGGTGTCCCTGGGAGTGCCCTGGCTGTCACCTAGGTGTCCCTGGGGGTCCCTGGCTGTCCCCTAGTTGTCCCTGGGGGAGCCCTGGCTGTCCCAAGGGTGCCTTCCCTGTCCCCTAGGTGTCCCTGGGGTGCCCTGGCTGTCCCCTCGGTGTCCCTGGGGGTGCCCTGGGTGTCCCCTAGGTGTCCCTGGGGTTCCCTGGCTGTCCCTGGGGTGCCCTGGGGGTGCCCTGGCTGTCCCCTAGGTGTCCCAGGGCTGCCCTGGCTGTCCCATAGGTGTCCCTGGGGGTGCCCTGGCTGTTCCTTTGGTGTCCCTGGGGGTGCCCTGGCTGTCCCTTAGGTGTCCCTGGGGGTTCCCTGGCTATCTGTGGGGTGCCGTGGCTGCCTCTGGGGTGCCCTTGATGTCCCCTAGGTGTCCCTGGGGTGCCCTGAGTGTCCCTGTGGGTGCCCTGGCTGTCCCCTAGGTGTCCCTGGGGTGCCCTGGCTGTCCTTTAGGTGTCCCTGGGGGTGCCCTGGCTGTCCCCTAGGTGTCCCTGCCTCGCTCGTATCCTCGACTCCGCCTCCGGCGCCATGGTGACACCCCTCCCAGTCTGGACCGGTGTGGCCACACCCCTTCCCCTGGGGCCATTAGACCCATCGCAGTACAGACCAGTAAGGCACCGTGTGCCCACCATGGACCCCCACACGCCTGCCAGTTCGTCCCAGTCCACTCCCCGTCCATCCCAGTTCTCTCTGATCACCCTCCCAGTGCTCCCAGTCCATCCCAGTCCCGCAGGTGCTGGTGCTTGTGGCTTGATCAGCTGGTGCCTGTCCGCAACGTGGAGCGGGTCAAATGAGGCCTCAGGGGGAGGGGGGGGCGGATTTTGGGGGGTCCTGGGGGTCCCGAGTTGTCCTGGAGGGGTTTGGGGGGTCTGCGGGGAGTCTCAAGGGGCTGCTGTGGGTGTTTTTCGGGGATCTTCGGGAGGTTTGGGCGGCCCATTTGAGGCATCAAAGGAACCTGAGGAGGGTTTTGCGGGCTCCTGGAGGTCGGGGGGGCCCTGGGGGTGGTTTGGGGGGCACTGGGGGGTTCCAGCCCGTGACCCCCCCCCGTTTTTGACCCCCCCGCCCCCCCGAGCTGTTTCGGTCTCATCGACGCCCTCCTGAAGCCCAAGGGGGGGTGGGCGCTGGGCCCCCCCCGCTGCCCCCTCCCCCTGCCACCCCCGCGACGCCCTGCAGGTGAGGGACCCCCAAAAACCCCTCCCCAGACCCCAAATTCACCCCTGGGACCCCAAAAAAACCCCCAAAACCTCTCCCCGGACCCCAAATTCACCCCTGAGGCCCCAAAAAAACCCCCAAACCCCTCCCCATGAACCCCAAATCCACCCCTGGGACCCCCCAAAACCTCCCCAGGACCCCAGATCCACCCCGGGACCCCCAAATCCATCCCTTGGACCCCCAAAAACCCCCAAATCCATCCCTGGGACCCCCCAAAACCTCCCTTCAAACCCCAAATTCACCCCTCGGACCTCCAGAATCCTTCCACAGGACCCCTCAGGGGTCGTTCCCCACGAAAAAGTGCGGGAAACGTGAGGGGAGAAAAAGGGCGGGAAACGTGAGGGGAGAAAAAGGGCGGGATCAAGTGGAGGGGATCAATGGAATTTTGGGGGGGGTCAGCGACGCTGAGGAAGGATCAATGGAATATTGGGGGGGCATCAATGACATTGGGGGGGTCAGTGACACTCGGGTGGGGATCAATGATGCTGTGGGGGGGTCGATATCAGCTCGAGGGGCGGCCATGGGTTTTTGGGGGGCCGCAACGCAGGCATCCGTGCTGGGTTTGGAGCGGGGGGGCCCCTTCAACCTCTGGGGGGGCCCTGGCTGTCCCCTGGCTGTACCTGGGGGTGCCCTGCCTGTCCCCTAGGTGTCCCTGGGGATGCCCTGGAGTCCCTGGGGGTGCCCTGGCTGTCCCTGGGGGTCCCTGGCTGTCCCCTAGGTGTCCCTGGGGTGCCCTGGCTTTCCCTGGGGTGCCCTGGCTGTCCCCTAGGTGTCCTTGGGGTGCCTTGCTGTCCCCAAGGCGTCCCTGGGGTGCCCTGGCTGTCCCCTAGGTGTCCCTGGGGGTGCCCTGGCTGTCCCTGGGGGTCCCTGGCTGTCCCCTAGGTGTCCCTAGGGGTGCCTTGTCTGTCCCTGGGGGGGCCCTGGGTGTACCCTGGTGTCCCTGGGAGGGCCCTGGCTGTCCCCTAAGTGTCCCTGGGGGTGCTCTGGTGTCCCTGGGGATGCCCTGGCTGTCCCCTAGCTGTCCCTGGGGGTGCCCTGGCTGTCCCCTTGGTGTCCCTGGGGGTGCCCTGGCTGTCCCCTAGGTGTCCCTGGGGGTGCCCTGGCTGTCCCCTTGGTGTCCCTGGGGGTGCCCTGGCTGTCCCATAGGTGTCCCTGGAGGTGCCCTGGATGTCCCCTTGGTGTCCCTGGGGGTGCCCTGGGTGTCCCTGGGGTGCCCTGGCTGTTCCCTAGGTGTCCCTGGGGTGCCGTGGCTGTCCCCTTGGTGTCCCTGGGGGTGACCTGCCTGTCCCCTAGGTGTCCCTGGAGGTGCCCTGGCTGTCCCATAGGTGTCCCTGGACGTGCCCTGGATGTCCCCTTGGTGTCCCTGGGGGTGCCCTGGGTGTCCCTGGGGTGCCCTGGCTGTCCCCTAGGTGTCCCCGGGGATGCCCTGGCTATCCCTGGGGGTGCCCAGGGTGTCCCTGGGGTGCCTTGCTGTCCCCTAGGTGTCCCTGGGGGTGCCCTGCCTGTCCCCTAGGTGTCCCTGGGGGTGCCCTGCCTGTCCCCGAGGTGTCCCTGGGGGTGCCCTGGCTGTCCTTGGGGTGCTCTGGCTGTCCCCTAGGTGTCCCTGGGGGTTCCCTGGCTGTCCCCTAGTTGTCCCTGGGGGAGCCCTGGCTGACCCTAGGGTGCCCTGCCTGTCCCCTAGGTGTCCCTGGGAGTGCCCTGGCTGTCACCTAGGTGTCCCTGGGGGTCCCTGGCTGTCCCCTAGTTGTCCCTGGGGGAGCCCTGGCTGTCCCAAGGGTGCCTTCCCTGTCCCCTAGGTGTCCCTGGGGTGCCCTGGCTGTCCCCTCGGTGTCCCTGGGGGTGCCCTGGGTGTCCCCTAGGTGTCCCTGGGGTTCCCTGGCTGTCCCTGGGGTGCCCTGGGGGTGCCCTGGCTGTCCCCTAGGTGTCCCAGGGCTGCCCTGGCTGTCCCATAGGTGTCCCTGGGGGTGCCCTGGCTGTTCCTTAGGTGTCCCTGGGGGTGCCCTGGCTGTCCCTTAGGTGTCCCTGGGGGTTCCCTGGCTATCTGTGGGGTGCCGTGGCTGCCTCTGGGGTGCCCTTGATGTCCCCTAGGTGTCCCTGGGGTGCCCTGAGTGTCCCTGTGGGTGCCCTGGCTGTCCCCTAGGTGTCCCTGGGGTGCCCTGGCTGTCCTTTAGGTGTCCCTGGGGGTGCCCTGGCTGTCCCCTAGGTGTCCCTGCCTCGCTCGTATCCTCGACTCCGCCTCCGGCGCCATGGTGACACCCCTCCCAGTCTGGACCGGTGTGGCCACACCCCTTCCCCTGGGGCCATTAGACCCATCGCAGTACAGACCAGTAAGGCACCGTGTGCCCACCATGGACCCCCACACGCCTGCCAGTTCGTCCCAGTCCACTCCCCGTCCATCCCAGTTCTCTCTGATCACCCTCCCAGTGCTCCCAGTCCATCCCAGTCCCGCAGGTGCTGGTGCTTGTGGCTTGATCAGCTGGTGCCTGTCCGCAACGTGGAGCGGGTCAAATGAGGCCTCAGGGGGAGGGGGGGGCGGATTTTGGGGGGTCCTGGGGGTCCCGAGTTGTCCTGGAGGGGTTTGGGGGGTCTGCGGGGAGTCTCAAGGGGCTGCTGTGGGTGTTTTTCGGGGATCTTCGGGAGGTTTGGGCGGCCCATTTGAGGCATCAAAGGAACCTGAGGAGGGTTTTGCGGGCTCCTGGAGGTCGGGGGGGCCCTGGGGGTGGTTTGGGGGGCACTGGGGGGTTCCAGCCCGTGACCCCCCCCCGTTTTTGACCCCCCCGCCCCCCCGAGCTGTTTCGGTCTCATCGACGCCCTCCTGAAGCCCAAGGGGGGGTGGGCGCTGGGCCCCCCCCGCTGCCCCCCTCCCCCTGCCACCCCCGCGACGCCCTGCAGGTGAGGGACCCCCAAAAACCCCTCCCCAGACCCCAAATTCACCCCTGGGACCCCAAAAAAACCCCCAAAACCTCTCCCCGGACCCCAAATTCACCCCTGAGGCCCCAAAAAACCCCCAAACCCCTCCCCATGAACCCCAAATCCACCCCTGGGACCCCCCAAAACCTCCCCAGGACCCCAGATCCACCCCGGGACCCCCAAATCCATCCCTTGGACCCCCAAAAACCCCCAAATCCATCCCTGGGACCCCCCAAAACCTCCCTTCAAACCCCAAATTCACCCCTCGGACCTCCAGAATCCTTCCACAGGACCCCTCAGGGGTCGTTCCCCACGAAAAAGTGCGGGAAACGTGAGGGGAGAAAAAGGGCGGGAAACGTGAGGGGAGAAAAAGGGCGGGATCAAGTGGAGGGGATCAATGGAATTTTGGGGGGGGTCAGCGACGCTGAGGAAGGATCAATGGAATATTGGGGGGGCATCAATGACATTGGGGGGGTCAGTGACACTCGGGTGGGGATCAATGATGCTGTGGGGGGGTCGATATCAGCTCGAGGGGCGGCCATGGGTTTTTGGGGGGCCGCAACGCAGGCATCCGTGCTGGGTTTGGAGCGGGGGGGGCCCCTTCAACCTCTGGGGGGGCCCTGGCTGTCCCCTGGCTGTACCTGGGGGTGCCCTGCCTGTCCCCTAGGTGTCCCTGGGGATGCCCTGGAGTCCCTGGGGGTGCCCTGGCTGTCCCTGGGGGTCCCTGGCTGTCCCCTAGGTGTCCCTGGGGTGCCCTGGCTTTCCCTGGGGTGCCCTGGCTGTCCCCTAGGTGTCCTTGGGGTGCCTTGCTGTCCCCAAGGCGTCCCTGGGGGTACCCTGGCTGTCCCCTAGGGGTCCCTGGGGGTACCCTGGCTGTCCCTGGGGGTACCCTGGCTGTCCCCTAGGTGTCCCTGGGGGTGACCTGCCTGTCCCCTAGGTGTCCCTGGAGGTGCCCTGGCTGTCCCCTTGGTGTTCCTGGGGGTGCCCTGGCTGTCCCATAGGTGTCCCTGGAGGTGCCCTGGCTGTCCCCTTGGTGTCCCTGGGGGTGCCCTGGGTGTCCCTGGGGTGCCCTGGCTGTCCCCTAGGTGTCCCCGGGGATGCCCTGGCTATCCCTGGGGGGGCCCTGGCTGTCCCTGGGGTGCCCTAGCTGTCCCCTAGGTGTCCCTGGGGGTGCCCTGGCTGTCCCCTTGGTGTCCCTGGGGTACCCTGGCTGTCCCTTATGTGTCCCTGGGGGTGCCCAGGGTGTCCCTGGGGTGCCTTGCTGTCCCCTAGGTGTCCCTGGGGGTGCCCTGCCTTTCCCCGAGGTGTCCCTGGGGGTGCCCTGGCTGTCCTTGGGGTGCTCTGGCTGTCCCCTAGGTGTCCCTGGAGTGCCCTGACTGTCCCCTAGGTGTCCCTGGGGGTTCCCTGGCTGTCCCCTAGTTGTCCCTGGGGGAGCCCTGGCTGACCCTAGGGTGCCCTGCCTGTCCCCTAGGTGTCCCTGGGAGTGCCCTGGCTGTCACCTAGGTGTCCCTGGGGGTCCCTGGCTGTCCCCTAGTTGTCCCTGGGGGAGCCCTGGCTGTCCCAAGGGTGCCTTCCCTGTCCCCTAGGTGTCCCTGGGGTGCCCTGGCTGTCCCCTCGGTGTCCCTGGGGGTGCCCTGGGTGTCCCCTAGGTGTCCCTGGGGTTCCCTGGCTGTCCCTGGGGTGCCCTGGGGGTGCCCTGGCTGTCCCCTAGGTGTCCCAGGGCTGCCCTGGCTGTCCCATAGGTGTCCCTGGGGGTGCCCTGGCTGTTCCTTTGGTGTCCCTGGGGGTGCCCTGGCTGTCCCTTAGGTGTCCCTGGGGGTTCCCTGGCTATCTGTGGGGTGCCGTGGCTGCCTCTGGGGTGCCCTTGATGTCCCCTAGGTGTCCCTGGGGTGCCCTGAGTGTCCCTGTGGGTGCCCTGGCTGTCCCCTAGGTGTCCCTGGGGTGCCCTGGCTGTCCTTTAGGTGTCCCTGGGGGTGCCCTGGCTGTCCCCTAGGTGTCCCTGCCTCGCTCGTATCCTCGACTCCGCCTCCGGCGCCATGGTGACACCCCTCCCAGTCTGGACCGGTGTGGCCACACCCCTTCCCCTGGGGCCATTAGACCCATCGCAGTACAGACCAGTAAGGCACCGTGTGCCCACCATGGACCCCCACACGCCTGCCAGTTCGTCCCAGTCCACTCCCCGTCCATCCCAGTTCTCTCTGATCACCCTCCCAGTGCTCCCAGTCCATCCCAGTCCCGCAGGTGCTGGTGCTTGTGGCTTGATCAGCTGGTGCCTGTCCGCAACGTGGAGCGGGTCAAATGAGGCCTCAGGGGGAGGGGGGGGCGGATTTTGGGGGGTCCTGGGGGTCCCGAGTTGTCCTGGAGGGGTTTGGGGGGTCTGCGGGGAGTCTCAAGGGGCTGCTGTGGGTGTTTTTCGGGGATCTTCGGGAGGTTTGGGCGGCCCATTTGAGGCATCAAAGGAACCTGAGGAGGGTTTTGCGGGCTCCTGGAGGTCGGGGGGGCCCTGGGGGTGGTTTGGGGGGCACTGGGGGGTTCCAGCCCGTGACCCCCCCCCGTTTTTGACCCCCCCGCCCCCCCGAGCTGTTTCGGTCTCATCGACGCCCTCCTGAAGCCCAAGGGGGGGTGGGCGCTGGGCCCCCCCCGCTGCCCCCTCCCCCTGCCACCCCCGCGACGCCCTGCAGGTGAGGGACCCCCAAAAACCCCTCCCCAGACCCCAAATTCACCCCTGGGACCCCAAAAAACCCCCAAAACCTCTCCCCGGACCCCAAATTCACCCCTGAGGCCCCAAAAAACCCCCAAACCCCTCCCCATGAACCCCAAATCCACCCCTGGGACCCCCCAAAACCTCCCCAGGACCCCAGATCCACCCCGGGACCCCCAAATCCATCCCTTGGACCCCCAAAAACCCCCAAATCCATCCCTGGGACCCCCCAAAACCTCCCTTCAAACCCCAAATTCACCCCTCGGACCTCCAGAATCCTTCCACAGGACCCCTCAGGGGTCGTTCCCCACGAAAAAGTGCGGGAAACGTGAGGGGAGAAAAAGGGCGGGAAACGTGAGGGGAGAAAAAGGGCGGGATCAAGTGGAGGGGATCAATGGAATTTTGGGGGGGGTCAGCGACGCTGAGGAAGGATCAATGGAATATTGGGGGGGCATCAATGACATTGGGGGGGTCAGTGACACTCGGGTGGGGATCAATGATGCTGTGGGGGGGTCGATATCAGCTCGAGGGGCGGCCATGGGTTTTTGGGGGGCCGCAACGCAGGCATCCGTGCTGGGTTTGGAGCGGGGGGGCCCCTTCAACCTCTGGGGGGGCCCTGGCTGTCCCCTGGCTGTACCTGGGGGTGCCCTGCCTGTCCCCTAGGTGTCCCTGGGGATGCCCTGGAGTCCCTGGGGGTGCCCTGGCTGTCCCTGGGGGTCCCTGGCTGTCCCCTAGGTGTCCCTGGGGTGCCCTGGCTTTCCCTGGGGTGCCCTGGCTGTCCCCTAGGTGTCCTTGGGGTGCCTTGCTGTCCCCAAGGCGTCCCTGGGGTGCCCTGGCTGTCCCCTAGGTGTCCCTGGGGGTGCCCTGGCTGTCCCTGGGGGTCCCTGGCTGTCCCCTAGGTGTCCCTAGGGGTGCCTTGTCTGTCCCTGGGGGGGCCCTGGGTGTCCCTGAGGTGCTCTAGGGGTGCCCCGGCTGTCCCTGGGGGTGGCCAGGCTGTCCCCTAGGGGTCCCTGGGGGTACCCTGGCTGTCCCTGGGGTGCCCTGGCTGTCCCCTAGGTGTCCCTGGGGTGCCGTGGCTGTCCCCTTGGTGTCCCTGGGGGTGACCTGCCTGTCCCCTAGGTGTCCCTGGAGGTGCCCTGGCTGTCCCCTTGGTGTCCCTGGGGGTGCCCTGGCTGTCCCATAGGTGTCCCTGGACGTGCCCTGGATGTCCCCTTGGTGTCCCTGGGGGTGCCCTGGGTGTCCCTGGGGTGCCCTGGCTGTCCCCTTGGTGTCCCTCTGGGTACCCTGGCTGTCCCTTATGTGTCCCTGGGGGTGCCCAGGGTGTCCCTGGGGTGCCTTGCTGTCCCCTAGGTGTCCCTGGGGGTGCCCTGCCTGTCCCCTAGGTGTCCCTGGGGGTGCCCTGCCTGTCCCCGAGGTGTCCCTGGGGGTGCCCTGGCTGTCCTTGGGGTGCTCTGGCTGTCCCCTAGGTGTCCCTGGGGGTTCCCTGGCTGTCCCCTAGTTGTCCCTGGGGGAGCCCTGGCTGACCCTAGGGTGCCCTGCCTGTCCCCTAGGTGTCCCTGGGAGTGCCCTGGCTGTCACCTAGGTGTCCCTGGGGGTCCCTGGCTGTCCCCTAGTTGTCCCTGGGGGAGCCCTGGCTGTCCCAAGGGTGCCTTCCCTGTCCCCTAGGTGTCCCTGGGGTGCCCTGGCTGTCCCCTCGGTGTCCCTGGGGGTGCCCTGGGTGTCCCCTAGGTGTCCCTGGGGTTCCCTGGCTGTCCCTGGGGTGCCCTGGGGGTGCCCTGGCTGTCCCCTAGGTGTCCCAGGGCTGCCCTGGCTGTCCCATAGGTGTCCCTGGGGGTGCCCTGGCTGTTCCTTAGGTGTCCCTGGGGGTGCCCTGGCTGTCCCTTAGGTGTCCCTGGGGGTTCCCTGGCTATCTGTGGGGTGCCGTGGCTGCCTCTGGGGTGCCCTTGATGTCCCCTAGGTGTCCCTGGGGTGCCCTGAGTGTCCCTGTGGGTGCCCTGGCTGTCCCCTAGGTGTCCCTGGGGTGCCCTGGCTGTCCTTTAGGTGTCCCTGGGGGTGCCCTGGCTGTCCCCTAGGTGTCCCTGCCTCGCTCGTATCCTCGACTCCGCCTCCGGCGCCATGGTGACACCCCTCCCAGTCTGGACCGGTGTGGCCACACCCCTTCCCCTGGGGCCATTAGACCCATCGCAGTACAGACCAGTAAGGCACCGTGTGCCCACCATGGACCCCCACACGCCTGCCAGTTCGTCCCAGTCCACTCCCCGTCCATCCCAGTTCTCTCTGATCACCCTCCCAGTGCTCCCAGTCCATCCCAGTCCCACAGGTGCTGGTGCTTGTGGCTTGATCAGCTGGTGCCTGTCCGCAACGTGGAGCGGGTCAAATGAGGCCTCAGGGGGAGGGGGGGGCGGATTTTGGGGGGTCCTGGGGGTCCCGAGTTGTCCTGGAGGGGTTTGGGGGGTCTGCGGGGAGTCTCAAGGGGCTGCTGTGGGTGTTTTTCGGGGATCTTCGGGAGGTTTGGGCGGCCCATTTGAGGCATCAAAGGAACCTGAGGAGGGTTTTGCGGGCTCCTGGAGGTCGGGGGGGCCCTGGGGGTGGTTTGGGGGGCACTGGGGGGTTCCAGCCCGTGACCCCCCCCCGTTTTTGACCCCCCCGCCCCCCCGAGCTGTTTCGGTCTCATCGACGCCCTCCTGAAGCCCAAGGGGGGGTGGGCGCTGGGCCCCCCCCGCTGCCCCCTCCCCCTGCCACCCCCGCGACGCCCTGCAGGTGAGGGACCCCCAAAAACCCCTCCCCAGACCCCAAATTCACCCCTGGGACCCCAAAAAACCCCCAAAACCTCTCCCCGGACCCCAAATTCACCCCTGAGGCCCCAAAAAACCCCCAAACCCCTCCCCATGAACCCCAAATCCACCCCTGGGACCCCCCAAAACCTCCCCAGGACCCCAGATCCACCCCGGGACCCCCAAATCCATCCCTTGGACCCCCAAAAACCCCCAAATCCATCCCTGGGACCCCCCAAAACCTCCCTTCAAACCCCAAATTCACCCCTCGGACCTCCAGAATCCTTCCACAGGACCCCTCAGGGGTCGTTCCCCACGAAAAAGTGCGGGAAACGTGAGGGGAGAAAAAGGGCGGGAAACGTGAGGGGAGAAAAAGGGCGGGATCAAGTGGAGGGGATCAATGGAATTTTGGGGGGGGTCAGCGACGCTGAGGAAGGATCAATGGAATATTGGGGGGGCATCAATGACATTGGGGGGGTCAGTGACACTCGGGTGGGGATCAATGATGCTGTGGGGGGGTCGATATCAGCTCGAGGGGCGGCCATGGGTTTTTGGGGGGCCGCAACGCAGGCATCCGTGCTGGGTTTGGAGCGGGGGGGCCCCTTCAACCTCTGGGGGGGCCCTGGCTGTCCCCTGGCTGTACCTGGGGGTGCCCTGCCTGTCCCCTAGGTGTCCCTGGGGATGCCCTGGAGTCCCTGGGGGTGCCCTGGCTGTCCCTGGGGGTCCCTGGCTGTCCCCTAGGTGTCCCTGGGGTGCCCTGGCTTTCCCTGGGGTGCCCTGGCTGTCCCCTAGGTGTCCTTGGGGTGCCTTGCTGTCCCCAAGGCGTCCCTGGGGTGCCCTGGCTGTCCCCTAGGTGTCCCTGGGGGTGCCCTGGCTGTCCCTGGGGGTCCCTGGCTGTCCCCTAGGTGTCCCTAGGGGTGCCTTGTCTGTCCCTGGGGGGGCCCTGGGTGTACCCTGGTGTCCCTGGGAGGGCCCTGGCTGTCCCCTAAGTGTCCCTGGGGGTGCTCTGGTGTCCCTGGGGATGCCCTGGCTGTCCCCTAGCTGTCCCTGGGGGTGCCCTGGCTGTCCCCTTGGTGTCCCTGGGGGTGCCCTGGCTGTCCCCTAGGTGTCCCTGGGGGTGCCCTGGCTGTCCCCTTGGTGTCCCTGGGGTGCCGTGGCTGTCCCCTTGGTGTCCCTGGGGGTGACCTGCCTGTCCCCTAGGTGTCCCTGGAGGTGCCCTGGCTGTCCCCTTGGTGTCCCTGGGGGTGCCCTGGCTGTCCCATAGGTGTCCCTGGAGGTGCCCTGGATGTCCCCTTGGTGTCCCTGGGGGTGCCCTGGGTGTCCCTGGGGTGCCCTGGCTGTCCCCTAGGTGTCCCCGGGGATGCCCTGGCTATCCCTGGGGGGGCCCTGGCTGTCCCTGGGGTGCCCTAGCTGTCCCCTAGGTGTCCCTGGGGGTGCCCTGGCTGTCCCCTTGGTGTCCCTGGGGTACCCTGGCTGTCCCTTATGTGTCCCTGGGGGTGCCCAGGGTGTCCCTGGGGTGCCTTGCTGTCCCCTAGGTGTCCCTGGGGGTGCCCTGCCTGTCCCCTAGGTGTCCCTGGGGGTGCCCTGCCTGTCCCTGGGGGTCCCTGGCTGTCCCCTAGGTGTCCCTGGGGTGCCCTGGCTTTCCCTGGGGTGCCCTGGCTGTCCCCTAGGTGTCCCTGGGGGTGCCCTGGCTGTCCCTGGGGGTCCCTGGCTGTCCCCTAGGTGTCCCTAGGGGTGCCTTGTCTATCCCTGGGGGGGCCCTGGGTGTACCCTGGTCTCCCTGGGAGGGCCCTGGCTGTCCCCTAAGTGTCCCTGGGGGTGCCCTGGCTGTCCCATAGGTGTCCCTGGGGGTGCCCAGGCTGTCCCCTAGGGGTCCCTGGGGGTACCCTGGCTGTCTCTTGGGTGCCCTGGCTGTCCCCTAGGTGTCCCTGGGGTGCCGTGGCTGTCCCCTTGGTGTCCCTGGGGGTGACCTGCCTGTCCCCTAGGTGTCCCTGGAGGTGCCCTGGCTGTCCCCTTGGTGTCCCTGGGGGTGCCCAGGCTATCCCCTAGCTGTCCCTGGGGGTGCCCTGGGTGTCCCTTGGGTGCCCTGGCCGTCCCCTAGGTGTCCCTGGGGGTGCCCTGGCTGTCCCTGGTGTGCCCTGGCTGTCCCCTACGTGTCCCTGGGGGTGCCCTGGGTTTCCCGGGGTGCCCTGGCTGTCCCCTAGGTGTCGCTGGGGTGCCCTGGCTGTCCCCTATGTGTCCCTGGATGTGCCCTGGCTATCCGCTTGGTGTCCCTGGGGGTGCCCTGGCTTTCCCCTAGGTGTCTCTAGGGTGCCCAGGCTGTCCCCTAGCTGTCCCTGGGGGTGCCCTGGGTGTCCCTGGGGTGCTCTGGCTGTCCCCTTGGTGTCCCTGGGGGGTGCCATGGCTGTCCCCTAGGTGTCCCTGGGGGTGCCCTGGAGGTCCCCTAGGTGTCCCTGGGGGTGCCCTGGCTGTCCCTGGGGGTGCCCTGGCTGTCCCCTAGGTGTCCCTGTCTCGCTCGTATCCTCGACTCCGCCTCCGGCGCCATGGTGACACCCCTCCCAGTCTGGACCAGTGTGGCCACACCCCCTCCCCTGGGGCCATTGGACCCATCCCAGTATAGACCAGTAAGGCACCGTGTGCCCACCATCGACCCCCACACGCCTGCCAGTTCATCCCAGTCCACTCCCCGTCCATCCCAGTTCTCTCTGATCACCCTCCCAGTGCTCCCAGTCCATCCCAGTCCCGCAGGTGCTGGTGCTTGTGGCTTGATCAGCTGGTGCCTGTCCGCAACGTGGAGCGGGTCAAACGAGGCCTCAGGGGGAGGGGGGGGGCGGATTTTGGGGGGTCCTGGGGGTCCCGAGTTGTCCTGGAGGGGTTTGGGGGGTTTTGGGGGGTCTGGGGGGAGTCCTGGGGGCTGCTTTGGGTGTTTTTGGGGAATCTTCGGGAGGTTTGGGCAGCCCATTTGAGGCATCAAAGGAACCTGAGGAGGGTTTTGCGGGCTCCTGGAGGTCGGGGGGGCCCTGGGGGTGGTTTGGGGGGCACTGGGGGGTTCCAGCCCGTGACCCCCCCCGTTTTTGACCCCCCCCCCGAGCTGTTTCGGTCTCATCGACGCCCTCCTGAAGCCCAAGGGGGGGTGGGCGCTGGGCCCCCCCTGCTGCCCCCTCCCCCTGCCACCCCCGCGACGCCCTGCAGGTGAGGGACCCCCAAAAACCCCTCCCCAGACCCCAAATTCACCCCTGGGACCCCGAAAAACCCCCCAAACCTCTCCCCGGACCCCAAATTCACCCCTGAGGCCCCAAAAAACCCCCAAACCCCTCCCCATGAACCCCAAATCCACCCCTGGGACCCCCCAAAACCTCCCCAGGACCCCAGATCCACCCCGGGACCCCCAAATCCATCCCTTGGACCCCCAAAAACCCCCAAATCCATCCCTGGGACCCCCCAAAACCTCCCTCCAAACCCCAAATTCACCCCTCGGACCTCCAGAATCCTTCCACAGGACCCCTCAGGGGTCGTTCCCCACGAAAAAGTGCGGCAAACGTGAGGGGAGAAAAAGGGCGGGAAACGTGAGGGGAGAAAAAGGGCGGGAAACGTGAGGGGAGAAAAAGGGCGGGATCAAGTGGGGAGATCAGTGGAATATTGGGGGGGGTCAGTGACGCTGAGGGAAGATCAATGGAATATTGGGGGGGCATCAATGACATTGGGGGGGTCAGTGACACTCGGGTGGGGATCAATGATGCTGTGGGGGGGTCGATATCAGAGGTTATCAGAGGAAATCGCCGCCGCCGTCCTCCCGTGCCCAGAGCCCCGGCAGGACCCCAGCGCAGCTCCGTCTGCAGGCGGAGCAGGAGCGGCTCCTGCCGCCCGCAGCGATCCCGGTCCCGATCCCGACCGCAACGCCAGCTTGGGCCTCAGGCCCCGAGACCCACAACCCGCCCGCCGGGGGGGGCCGCACCTCTCGGGAGCCGCAGCCGACACTGACAGGACCCGAACCAGAACGCCCGCTCCCATTCCCGGCCCCGCCTGGCTCCGCGCAGGGCCGCGAGCAACCTCGGCTCGGCTCGGCTCGGCTCAGCTGCGAGGGGCGGGGCGGGGTCGCGGACGATGGTCCCGCCCCCAAGCCGGGGCGTGCTCGGGGCGGAGCCGGGGCGGGCTCGGGGCGGAGCCGGGGCGGGCTCGGGGCGGATCCGGGGCGGGCTCGGGGCGGATCCGGGGCGGGCTCGGGGCGGAGCCGGGGCGGGCTCTGGGCGGAGCCGGGGCGGGCTCGGGGCGGAGCCGGGGCGGGCTCGGGGTGGGCTCGGGGCGGAGCAGGGGCAGAGCCGGGGCGGGGCCGGGGCGGAGCCGGGGCTCTGTGAGGCGGGGCCCGGAGGCAGCCGGGGCCGGGCAGTACCGGGGGCGCGGCTTCAGGGGCGTGGGGCGGGTCCCAAGTGCACGGCGCCGGGACCCCACCGGGGCGTTCCTCACCGAGCCCATAGAGCAGCAGCTACTTCTGCCACCCTTTTGAATCCCCGCGATTGGCGGGCTCGCTGAGGCATCGGCAGTGCTGATTGGACAACGGGCCCCGGGAACCGCCCCCGCCCCCCGGCCCGCGCTGAGGGCCCGGGGCCTCCGCCCTCAGACCGCCTCCGGCTCCAACCCGGCCCGGGCTCTGCTCCGGTCCCCCCGGCCCGCCCTGAGGGCCCGGGGGCTCTGCGCCGAGACCGGCCTCGCCCCTCCCCGCCTCGCCCTGTAGTAGATTTCTGTTTGGTTTGTGGGAAGAAACAGGTGTGAGAAGTGAGATTTGTGCTGGAGAGGTGCTGCTGGGAAGAAAGGATGGAGTAAATCTGCTCCAAGGATGTGCGATGAAGAATTCAGGGTCAGAGGTGGGCAGTATTTATAAACTGTCTCCATATTTCCCTGTATCTCTGGGTGTTTGGATTGAGCCTGGGATTGTCAGCTATGTTATAAACAAGCCAACCCGGCTACTGAACTCCCAATGAACGTTTGGAAACCCTTGCACAGAAAGACAAGGTAGTAATGATTCCAAAGGAGAAAATGTAAATGAAGGGTAACGATTGCTGGGAAATTTCCTTAGGAATTGTGAACCTCACACAAACGGAATTTAGGAGGTGGAATCCCAGTTTCAGCCTTGGGCACGTGCAGGAGAAGAGGGATCCTTATTCACAGCAAGGAAAGCCCGGTGCCCCAGCGTGTCAGTGCACACAGTGCAATGTCCAGGAAATGAGCAGCAGGGACTGGCAGCAGCTGCAGGTGAGAGCTGTCACAGGCTGATTGAGGGGACAGAGCAGCCCCAGGTGAGAGCTGTCACACTGATGAGGGGACAGGTGGAAGCTGTAAAGGATAACGAGGGGGCGGGTCCTGCCAGCACTGCTTTAAGAGGGGAGCCCGAGCTCAGTTTGGCACGGAGCTGCGGGAGGAGAGGGGTTTATGCTGGGCTCCCAGGTGAGGCTCATGGAAGGATGGTGAGTTCATCTCACAGGGGCTGGGGGAGGCCTTGGGCGTGGAACATTACCTCAGGAGGTGCTGAGGGACAAACCTTTGTGCCGAGCAGCAGCAGCACAAAAGGTTGAAATAAGTTTTGGTTTGGCATGTAGTGATGGGATTGGCGTCTATGGTGTGCTAGTGTTATCTAAAGGTTTAAACTTTAATGTTTATTTTTAAAGCTTTAAGTTAATGAATTAATATAGGTTGCAAGACATGGGCTTTTTCCTTTTTATTTGGCTAGCGGGAGGTCTTTAACTTTGGGGGCGCTCTGGGTATATGTTCTGGAGTATTATTGAGGGGATTGGACGTGGGGTTGTTTTTATTATATTCAGTAGTTTGACTGGGGGTGATAAGAGTTGGCTTTTTTTGCTGGAATTTTTTTGGGGTTGTCTGTTTGAAAATTTATGTATTTATGCAGTTAAGTGTAGTGGTGTTTCCGGTGTAACTCTTCAGCTTATGTTATTGTTTGTGTGTTTGAGGTGGTCCACTTGTCTTACGCCCTGACCGATTGGCCAACAGATCTGCTGAGATCATACATCGATGTTTGTTTTATTTCTTGTAGCCGAATAAGAGACAGCAGCCCGGTGACAGCAGGAAATTCCCAGAGGGCGAGGCGGCCTTCTGTGGCACCCGACATGGATTCTCATCCCCAGACGTCCAAGAGATAAGTGGAGGGTTCAGAGCCACAGAGGGGATGAAAGTGGAGTGCTGGGTCAGGACTTGTCAGGAGGGGTTTTTGAGTCAGGTTTGGAGATAGGGATGTCCAAGATGTGCCAATTGAGAGTACAGGTGTACCAGCCCGACCCAAACCCGAAGGAGTAGCCCTAAAGACATGCCCGTTTCCCTGAGTGCGGGTACAGGCAGGAGCCCTTATGCAGGACAATGCCAGAAGGCCTGGCTGCGAGGTGTAGGGCTCTAAAGAAGTTGGGTTTAGAAGGGGGGAGGTGTAGCCACACACACAGAGGCTGAGGTAAAGGACTCAAGGACTAGAGGACACACGGTGAAAACCAGGGGAACAGGCTAGGATACAAGTCAGAGTACAGGTGTAGCGGCCCTCACAGCACTGCTACCAGCACACTTCCCCTGAGAGCAGGTGCAGGCAGCAGCCCTAGTGCAGGAACACACCAGAAGCTCTGACCTGTGCAGACACTGTCAGGCTAGGGCCAGGCAGGAAGCGATAGTGGGGAGCAGGATCCAGCAGGGCTGGGGATAACGGGGGTTTCCCGCCCCACCCACCCTGGGATTCCCTGTCTCTCCGCAGCCGGTGGAAGTGCTCCTGATTTCCCTCTCGAGGCGGCGGTTGGTAAGGCTTCGTGCCTTTTGCCACCGCAAAGAGTTCGGCTCTGTCAGCCTCTGCCCTGTCTCAGGGCCACGTTTCTTAGGGTAGGCAGGGAACAACTGTGGATGTACCTGTCCTGCGTGCGGGACAGCTCTTGGGACCCTAACGGTGCAGAGCGTCCCCGGCTGCAAGGTCTAGGGCTCTGAAGAAGCAGGGTTCAGAAGGGGGGAGGTTACAGTGATGCACACAGAGGCTGAGGTAAAGGACTGAAGGACTAGAGAACACACAGTGAAAATCAGGGGTACAGCCTAGGATACAAGTCAGAGTACAGGTATCCCGGTCCTCACAGTGCTGCTTCCAACACTGTTTCCCTGAGAGCAGGTGCAGGCAGCAATCCTAATGGCAAGGCAATGCCAGAAGTCCTGAGAGGTGCAGGCAGTAACCCTAAGCTAGGGCCAGGCAGGAAGTGACAGTGGTGGGGCCGAGTCCACAGGGTTGAGGTTCACCGGGGATGTCCACCCTGCGTTCCTGTCCTGCTCTAACCGGGGATGCTCACAGCCCTAATGGAGGCCACGGTGGGTGGGCTCAGTGCCAGTAATGCCTCTAAGGCTTTGGCGCTGCGAGCGTCAGCCTCCGAGCTCAGCTGAAGCACGCACGGGGCCCGAGGACCCGGTCCTGCTTAAGAGACGGTGAGTAGCAGAGCTGCTGGTTTTTGGCTGATGTGCAGCTAAGATTATGCTTTGATGTTTGGTTTTCTTTATTGTAGCTGACTAGGAGACAGCAGGCAAGTGACAGGAGGAATTTCCCAGAGGCATAGGCGGCCTTCTTTGGGACCCAGCGTGGATTCACCTCCCCAGACACCTGAGAGATAAGTGGAGGGCTCGGAACTAGGGAGAGGATGAAAGCGGGGTGCCAGGGCAGGGGTCAGCGGGAGGGATTTTTTGAGTCGGGTTTGGAGATGGGGATGTCCCAGATGTGACCCCTTAGGCTACAATAAGGGAAAGTCTCATTCTGGATCACAGTGCTGAGGTGTGCAGGGCAGAGCAGTCCCAGGGTGTGTTGTGTCTGTTGTGCACTTTGTGTCTTTTGGGTGTCTTGTCTTTTCCTTTAGTCTTTTCAGGCGCCTGTCAAAACCTCTGGCATCAGTCTTAGCATTTCTGATCTCTGTGCTCCTCAGCCAGGTGCCTTTGTCTCAGCTGCTCGGACACTCATCAGAATCCATCTCTCTTCACAAGCATCCAGTCCGATGCCTTTTCAGGTCTTGTTCTGAGCTGTACTGACAGCCGTGCACCGCCCTGATCCATTCCGGCGGGTTAGGTCTTGTGAGAATGCAAAGACAGGTCGAGGATTCTGACCGTAGGGTTCTCGGGCATCCATCTCTGCATTTCTTGGGATAAGTCATCCCGATGGCATCTTGTTCCTGCAGGGTTCTCTGAGCCTGGCCAGCTCACCTTCCTTCTCACCTCGGTCATCTCATTCCGAGTTCTCTGGACCCTCAGGGTCATTCTTCTTGCCCAGAGTTTTCTGTCCCTGTTGTGTCCCCTCGTTTGTCCTGTGCTGTGTCACGGGTGTTGGTGTGTGTTTGGCCGGGAGCTGCTCTGCCTTGATGCTCAGTCTGGGTGTAGGGGTACGAGGGTAATAGTGCCGGGGGCTTGAAATTTGTGATGTGGGGTGTAGTTAGACTGTAGAGGGTATTCCTAGATTGCCACAAGATGTGTGGAGCTGTCAAGGTATCCTGCAGCACTCTGACTTTTGTCCGAGCTTTCTTTCAGATGCAGAGGGATGAAATCTGTGGCAGAGCCCCCCAGTCTGGGTGAGGGGCTCCCCTGAGAAGGTCAGTCACTGTTTTGATTTGCAGGGGAGGTGTAAATGATGGCTGTGTTACAGCTCTGTTCTTTGTCTTTATTTTTAGGTGGTAAAGCCGGATCTCAGCAGTCAAGCTGACGTGGGCGAGGTGAGCAGCGATGGGTGGACAGAAGCCGTTGCTATTGTTCAAGCCTCACTCGCTGGTGCAACTCTAAGCCTCCGTTATTGTGCGTTTTAGGGAGTCCACTCGCAGGAGGCCGAGCTCCCCTCTCACCAACCGGACGACAGACCCGGGTCACCTCACCCGTGAGCCCTCCGGGAGCATTCCAGGAGTCTGTGATGGAGCCTTGATCTTCTCCTTGTGAAGGCCCCATCCAGGTAGTCTTGGATAACGGGCGAGGAGTTGAGGTGAGTCAGGGAGGAGAAGGAGGGATGGTCCCCTCAAGTTCCAGCGCTGCCACGTCACATTGTCTGCTCTTTACCCAGGCAGACCCTGCGACGCCGGCGTTGGCCGCTGAGCGCAGCTGAAGCACGGGGCCGAGGACACGGGCAAGCTTAGGAGACAGTGAGTAGCAGAATTGTCGGGTTTTGGGTGATGGGCTGCCAAGATTATGCTTTGATGTTTGGTTTTCTTTATTGTAGCTGTGTAGGAGACAACAGCCCAGCAACAGCAGGAATTTCCCTGAGGGAGAGGCGGCCTTCTTTGCCACCCAGCGTGGATTCACCTCCCTAGACGTCCAAGAGATAAGTGGAGGGCTCGGAGCCAGGGAGGGCTTGAAAGCGGGGTGTGGGATCAGGGGCCACCGGGAGGGATTTTTTGAGTCATTTTTGGTGACAGGGATGTCCAAGAAGTGACCGCTTAGGCTACAGAAAGTCTCATTCTGGATCAGAGTGCCGAGGTGTGCCGGGCAGAGCAGTCCTGGTGTGTGTTGTGTCACTTGTCTGTTGTGCACTCTGTCTGTTTGGTGTCTTGTCTTTTCCTTTTGTCCTTTGAGGGGCCTATCAAAACCCCTGGCATCAGTCTTAGCATTTCTGATCTCTGTGCTCCTCAGCCAGGTGCCTTTGTCTCAGCTGCTCGGACACTCATCAGAATCCATCTCTCTTCACAAGCATCCAGTCCGATGCCTTTTCAGGTCTTGTTCTGAGCTGTACTGACAGCCGTGCACCGCCCTGATCCATTCCGGCGGGTTAGGTCTTGTGAGAATGCAAAGGCAGGTAGAGGATTCTGACCGTAGGATTCTCGGGCATCCATCTCTGCATTTCTTGGGATAAGTCATCCCGATGGCATCTTGTTCCTGCAGGGTTCTCTGAGCCTGGCCAGCTCACCTTCAGTCTCACCTCGGTCATCTCATTCATAGTTCTCTGGACCCTCAGGGTCATTCTTCTTGCCCAGAGTTTTCTGTCCCTGTTGTGTCCCCTCGTTTGTCCTGTGCTGTGTCACGGGTGTTGGTGTGTGTTTGGCCGGGAGCTGCTCTGCCTTGATGCTCAGTCTGGGTGTAGGGGTAATAGGATAATAGTGCTGGGGGCTTGAAATTTGTGATGTGGAGTGTAGCAGGGCTGTCGAGGGTATTCCTAGATTTCCACAAGATATGTGGAGCTGTCAAGGTATCCTGCCGCACTCTGACTGTTGTTCTGACTTTCTTTCAGATGCAGGTGGATGAAATCTGTGGCAGAGCCCCCCATCCTGGGTGAGGGGGCTCCCCTGAGAAGGTCGGTCACTGTTTTGATTTGCAGGGGAGGTGTAAATGGTGGCCGTGTTACAGCTCTGTTCTTTGTCTTTATTTTTAGACCAGACCCTGCGACGCCGGCGTTGGCCTCTGAGCGCAGCTGAAGCACAGGGCCGAGGACACAGGCAAGCTTAGGAGACTGTGAGTAGCAGAATTGCTGGTTTCTGGCTGATGTGCTGCTAAGAGCACAGGGTCACGTTTAGTTCTCTTTATTGTAGCTGACGAGGAGACACCAGCCTGGTCACAGCAGGAATTTCCCCGAGGGAGAGGCAGCCTTCTTTGGGACCCGGCGTGGATGCACCTCCCCAGACATCTGAGAGATAAGTGGAGAGCTCAGAGCCGTAGAGGGCATGAAAGAAGAGTGTGGGGTCACTAGCAAGGTTTTTTGAGTCAGGTTTGAAGACAGGGATGTCTAAGCTGTGACCCCTTAGGTTTCATCCAGGGAGAGTCTCATTCTGGATCACAGTGCCGAGGTGTGCAGGGCAGAGCAGTCCTGGTGTGTGTTGTGTCTGTTGTGCACTCTGTGTCTTGGGTGTCTTGTGTGTGCTGTCTTTTCCCTTAGCCCTTCAGGGGCCTGTCAAAACCTCTGGCATCAGTCTTAGCATTTCTGATCTCTGTGCTCCTCAGCCAGGTGCCTTTGTCTCAGCTGCTCGGACACTCATCAGAATCCATCTCTCTTCACAAGCATCCAGTCCGATGCCTTTTCAGGTCTTGTTCTGAGCTGTACTGACAGCCGTGCACCGCCCTGATCCATTCGGCGGGTTAGGTCTTGTGAGAATGCAAAGACAGGTCGAGGATTCTGACCGTAGGGTTCTCGGGCATCCATCTCTGCATTTCTTGGGATAAGTCATCCCGATGGCATCTTGTTCCTGCAGGGTTCTCTGAGCCTGGCCAGCTCACCTTCCATCTTACCTCGGTCATCTCATTCCGAGTTCTCTGGACCCTCAGGGTCATTCTTCTTGCCCAGAGTTTTCTGTCCCTGTTGTGTCCCCTCGTTTGTCCTGTGCTGTGTCACGGGTGTTGGTGTGTGTTTGGCCTGGAGCTGCTCTGCCTTGATGCTCAGTCTGGGTGTGGGGGTAATAGGATAATAGTGCTGGGGGCTTGAAATTTGTGATGTGGGGTGTAGTTACACTGTAGAGGGTATTCCTAGATTGCCACAAGATGTGTGGAGCTGTCAAGGTATCCTGCAGCACTCTGACTTTTGTCCCAACTTTCTTTCAGATGCAGAGGGATGAAATCCGTGGCAGAGCCCCCCATCCTGGGTGAGGGGCTCCCCTGAGAAGATCGATCGCTATTCAAGGTGAGAGTCACATATTTCACATTTTTTGGCACTCCAGTGCAGGCCACCTGCATTTACAGCTTGAAACAGGTGAGTCCCTTGGTAACCCCTGGGCAGCAGCTGGAGCCTGCTCCGGGCTGGGCTGAGGGAGCAAACACTTGTGGCTGACACAGCTCCACACTGGGGGTACTTGGGAAAACACCTGCCTTGTCCTGGATTGTTTTTTTTTTTGAGCTTTTGACAAGGTTTTAGTCATCACCTTGGTAAAAATAAATGGTAAGGACTGAAGACATGAGAGGCTGGCAGGTTATATGCACGAAAGACAACTTTTTTTTTCTTAAATATTTGTGCAACCTATATCTTAATTTTGAGACTCTTTTTTGGTCAACTTTATTGTAAAACCCCCTTATTTTCAAGTTAGCTGCTTCAATAATGAATTTGTTTTACAAATACCCGCTAATGTCCGAAGGTTAAAGCACTAACACCAACATCCCACCTCTTTTATTTTTGCAGCAAAATTTTATCTTTACTAAACTTGAAACTTGATGTTTTTGCAGGTAGTAAGTTAAAGAAGGTGTTTATCTGCCCATCACTGATAGTCAGGGTCATGAAGAAATTGCTCTAGTGTTCTAAAATAAATGCAGATTTTTAGGCCTCTCCCATTCTCTCTGACTAGCAGCATGTGAATTGATTTTTGATCTCCTTTCTGTTGGTGTCTGTGGGTTTTAAGCTGCATGGAGAAGGTGTCTGTGGACATGGCACCCAGGGAATGGTGCTGGGAAGGGCAGGATGGAAAGGAGCTGCTCAGGAATCCAGAGCAGCAGTGGAGTGGGAGCTGGTGCTGCTGCCTCAGTCACACCCTCCTGGACAGTCTGTGCAGTGATAATATTCCTACTTTCCTTCCTGAACCTGGGGTTGGAGGAGAACATGAGTCTTGGCATTGTTGGAAAGGGGAACTCGAGGGAAAAACTGCTGTTTATGTCCTCAGAGAGCAGTGGGAAGAGCCTGGGAGAAATCCTGGCTGGCTGAGGGATCCTTGTGTCCCCTCAGGAATAAATCCCTGCGTCTCCTCAGACCTGCTGGTTTGCAGTAGAGTTTGGGCACCTTTCGCTGCAGCTGTGGTTCTTAATAACTGGAAGTCCATGGATTGCTGGGCGATTCCCATAAGTTCTCCTATTTTGTAGGAGCTGCACGGTGAGGTCAGCATTCTGATGGAGGCCCTGGCACAGCTGCCAAGGGCAAGGAACGTGGAGCATCCCGGGGCTTCTCCCGCCCGAGTTTCTCCCGGAGCGTGCTGCGTGTCGTGCCGGATGTTTAACCCGGGTTTGGGGTGTTCTCCTGCAGTCCCAGCTCTGACTGCTGCCCCCGAGCCCCGGCCTTGCTCGGTCCCAGCACTGAACCTGGCAGGTGGGTGTGCTTTTCCAGCCCTTTAATCCCACGGGCAATCCCAGATTCCCGGAGCTCCCCGAGGCACAGCCTGGCCTCCCTCCCTGGGAGCTGCATTTCAGTCTGCCTGGACCAAGGCCATCCTGTTTGAGACTTTATTCCTGTTGCTTTTCCTCTTCCAGGTTGTGGGCAAAAAGGAGAGAGCCAGTAGGAAGTGAAGCCACTGGAAGGCCTTATCCCAGTCCAAGGTTGGATAGGAGTAACTGGACCTGTTGAATTCCCACTTCCCTTTAAATTAGAGCAGAGGAAGCAGATTTTAAATCATCATTCCATGAACTTTCACCAACTTCATGACTCTTGCAAAAGTTTTCAATGTTAGAAATTCCTGAGCTTGTTTTCCAGGCAAGCTTGGATTTAGATGTTATTCCTTCCTTTTATTTGAAGGAATAACTCTGATTTTCTCTCTGATTTTAGTAAGGGAATATTTATTTATTCCAATTTTCCATCCTAATTGGAATTTTTGCACCTTGTAGAGCACATTTCCAAGGAAATTTACCCAATTAATGTTGGTAAATCAGGAATTGTCCAGCACCATCTCCACAAAATTCTGTGAATTCCCAAGAAAACGTTGAAGTATTTATTTGCCATGATTCATCTCTTTGTAAAGTTCAATTTACTGCATTTTTAATTACATAAATGCCATTAAAACCTGAATCCAGGCCTAGCTGCTGTTCCTTGGACACAGGGGGCTGGTTCTTTCCTACCTTGGCACATTTGGGTGTTTGTCCAAAATGAGCTTCCCACTAAAATAGAATTTGTTTCCAAGCAAAAGTGGGAATTGTCTAGAAAACCTTCTGTTCTGGGGGGCACTGGGTTTGTTTCCCTTATTGCTGCATAATTGAGGAAAGCCATGGTGCTTTTTTAGGCAGTGGCAGGAGGTGAAAGCTGCATTTATTTAATTTTGTATTTTATTTCTTGTTATTTTTGTATTTTTATGCTCTTTTGTTGTGGTTTCTCATGTTGCGTTTTGTGGTTTTTCAAAGACTTTTTCTTCCGTTTTTTAATTTTTATATTTTTTTCTTTAGCTATTTATTTACTTGTTAAAACTACTTTTAGTTTTTTATTTTAATTTTTTGTTTAAATTTTTTTTCCACTTTTTTGTTACTTTGAAATTTTTTTCTTTTGGTATTTTAATTTTATTTATTATTTTCTATAGTTTTGGTTTATTTTTTCATGTTTTCTTTATTCCTTTTTTTTTTCCCCATACTCTTTCTTCCCCCGGGCGCCTGGGGGTTTGGCTGTTGGCAAGAAAGATGAGAAATGACCTCCGTGCCCGCTGGACGTCGGGATGTCATAGAGAGCGCAGTTGGCAAAAGCTCTGTATTTTCTGCTCCATAAAACTCCTGAAGGGAGAAAGCTGTGACCACCGTGGTGCCGTTTTTTCCTTCCCAGCCCCGACCAGGTCTCCTCCTACCCGTGCACAGTGTTACCAGCAGCAGCCTGCTGTCCAGGCTGTCGAGGCGCATTTCAGAGGGGGCAATAAAAACAAAGTAGACGTTTTATTTTGAACTCTCCGACCCTGCTTGTTTATTAGCAAAGAACTCCAAAACAAAGCGAACAAAAAAAGAAAACCCACAAACTAAACTCCCCCGCAACCCACCAAAAAAAAACCATAGAGAAAGAGAAAACATGCCCATATTATTTGAATAAAGATTAAAACTTTACCCCTTAGAAAACCAGGCTCATTTAATTCAAATTAATTGTGTTTCTGATGTGTTAGGTTAATGAATTCATCTAGTGTAAAATATCGTTTAAAATATAAACAAACGAATTAAAAAATAATGAAAAAGAAAAATAACAAAAAGTATAGGATATGAAAAATAATATAAATAATAAATACACAATATATTATTACATACTACACGTTTTATAAATATATATAATATACATAATATAAACATCTATAATGTACATAATCATGATATTTCAATGAAATGTATTATTATTTATAACATTACATAATAAATAATAAATTATTTTATATATAACTTTCTATACTTAATATATATAATAAATATAATAGTATAATAAACATAATACATGATGTATAATGTACATAATATAAAAGCTGAATTGTAATGATTAATGTAAATATCAGAATCACAAAGATAAAAAATATTGAAATAGAGCCTGAACGAAAGGCTTTTTTGTTTCGGTCTGGTTGCTGGCAGGGTTCTCGCAGGTGTGCTCGGGGGTCTTTTGGGCCATTTATTCCGGAGGCTGTTCGCCAGGGCATTCCTGGGCACGTTCGTTTATGGCTCCGCTCCGCGCCGCCGCGCGGCAGTGCTGCCACCCTGTGGGCAGAGAGCGGTAGTGCAGCTTCCCCCCCGCCCGGCCCGCCCGATCTGTGCGGCAATGCTGCCACCGTGTGGGAAAACAGCGGTAGTGCAGCTGTCCCTCCCGCCCGTCCCGCCTGATCTGTGCGGCAATGCTGCCATCGTGTGGGCAAAGAGCGGTAGTGCAGCTGTCCCTCCCGCCCGTCCCGCCTGATCTGTGCGGCAATGCTGCCACCCTGTGGGCAAAGAGCGGTAGTGCAGCTGTCCCCCATGACCGTCCCGCCGGAGCCGTGCGGCAGTGCTGCCACCCTGTGGGCAAAGAGCGGTAGTGCAGCTGTCCCCCCCCGCCCGTCCCCGACGCGCGTGGCAGCCCCGCATTGTGAGCTCGGGGGCGGCGCTGCCGCCCGCCCGCCCGCAGCTCGGGGCCGAAAGGGAGGGAAAAAGGCAAGGAGCCCGGGCGCGTGGCAGCCGGCTGCCTGCGCGCGCCACCCGGACCCCGGAGCCGTCCGGGCGCGCTTTTCCGCGGCGTCTGCGGGTGTGCGGACACGGGATGGGGGCGCAGCGGCGCCGCGGGCGGCAGTCCATTGAGTCAGGCGCTTGTGTGAGCGGCCGAGGGGGCATTTTAGTGGGTTCCACTACCAAGATGGCGGCGAGACGCGAGGCGCCTGACCTTCTAAAAAGGGCGGCCAAAAGGGCGGGAAAAATAAGGACCCTATAGGTGTTTATGCAGCTGCCTGCACAAAACCCCGACTACGGCGCCGCCCGGGGGCAATTTTCCGCGGCGTTTCCAGGTGTGGGGACACGGGCCGTGTGCTCAGTCGCGCCGCGTCCGCGTTCAGATTCGTTGATTTAGTCAGGCGTCTGCGTAAACACCTGGCGGAGGCCTATGCCGAGCCGCAAAGAACATGGCGGCCGGGACGGAAGTGGCCTCAGGAGCAACCAAGATGGCGGCAAGGGAAAGCGGAAGTCACACGTCGCCCCTCACAAAATGGCGCCGAAGCGCGAGGAGCCCGACCTTCCAAAAAAGGCGGCCAAAAGGGCGGGAAAAAATAAGGACCCTATAGGCGTTTACGCAGATGCCTGCACAAAAACCCCGACTACAGCGCCGCCCGGGCGCAATTTTCCGCGGCGTTTCCAGGTGTGCAGACACCGGCCATGTGCTCATCCGCGCCGCCTCCGGGTTCGGATTCGTGGATTTAGTCAGGCGTCTGTGTAAACACCTGCCGGGGGCCTTAGCGGTGCCGCAAAAAAGATGCCGGCGGGACCGGAAGTGGCCTCAGACGCAACCAAGATGGCGGCAAGGAAGGGCGGAATGCTCGTGGGGCTCATCGCGGCCGAAAATCACCGAGTGCAGCTCACACCCTGCAATGGCAAAAGCTGTTTTATTAAAACTCAGCCGAGAATTTTCCTCTTATTTCCAGGTCACAGGATATACTGAGCCTGAGAGGGATCCTAAAATCTGACTCTCAAGCAGACGGACCGTTTGAGAATCGAACTCAGCACCTTGGCATTACCCGGACTCTGCTCCAAGCAGCTGAACCAATCTCTGCATTATGGGGATGGACCTCCATAGGATGGCAACGCTTGGCCCCACTAAGGTAAGTGCAGTGCCGCCTTCTCTGCCAAAGCTGCTTCACACACCAGCCCCTGGAATGGCTCGAGGGCAGAACTGGCTGGCAGGTCACGACAGCACAAAGCTCTTCCAGTGACGCTGATTTCCTGTCCTTTCCAGGATTTACTCAACAGCTGCCGTAAAAGTACTTACACAAAGTCTCTTTCTGGGCGGAAAAGAGCAGGACAAGTCCTGAGGCTTCCCTTCTTCCACGGCCAAAGTTCTGGAGAGAGGCAGGGCCGGTCCCACCCGCACAGGGGCGTTTCCTGCAGGTGAGTGTTGCCGGGCCAAACTGATGGCAGCTGCTGAGGCCGGGGCTGCTTTTCTGGCCGGAGGCCTCGGTGCCCCCCCGTGCCGCCTGCAGTGTCCCTCGGGGTTTCCTGCAGGTGTCCCGGGTGCCCGGAGGCGCAGGGAGGAAGGAGGCCGGCAGCCCCAGCGGGGCCAGCAGCCCTGGGATGATGTGCAGGGGAGGAGCTGTGCCTGCGGGGCCCCGCCCGTGGCAGCGGCGGCCAAACGCAGGGCCCGGGGCCGGGCTCGGGGCTGGCACGGACACGGCCCCGGGGCTGCCGCGGCTCCTCGGCCAGGGGCTGCTCCCGCCGGGCACGGGGAGATGCTGCAGCCCGGACAGAGGCACCCACAGCCCAAGAGCTCCCCAGGGAACAGCTGGCATTGCCCGGGAACGGCGGCTCGGGCTGTCTGCAGAGGGGCTCAGACAGCAATTCCCACCTCCCGGAGCTCCCACACAGTTGCCAGGGATGTCCTGGCCACCCCAAATCCCCTCCCTTTCAGTCTGAGGACATCACCCATCGGCAGCATTAAAGCCAAGGTGCTCCTCCCTCACAGAAATTAAATCCAGAGCAACGGCCCTCGGAGATGCCTCAAAATCAAAGGTTTGAGTGGGATGGAGTTTCGTTTGGATGAAGTCTGGACTTTTCCAGGGAGCCAGCCGGAGTGCAGAAGTGATGGAAAGCTTTTGCAGGTGGGTCCCACTGGAGGTGTGCTGAAGGCAGGGATGGGCATCCCTTGCCTGAGGGAAAGGCACTTGCAGAGGCCACTGCTGGGGCTCGGAAAGGAGCTGAGCTCCTGCAGGGAGCTGTGTCCTCCCGAGGGCACAGGGGCTGCCTCAGCACAGGCCGGCCAGTGCCTTCTCCTGCTCTGAAACATCACCTGGAGCCCGAGCTCAGGGGGTGGCTGAATTCCAGGGAAATCTGACAGGTGACCCCCAGGGGATGAGGGTTAGAATTAACCAAATCTATGGAATAGAAACCTATCCTGTCCCCATCCTGCTGAGCTTCCTTGGAAGCTCTGCTAGTTCCTGACACATCTGGCATTCAAGCAGCAGCTCTGCGTGGGAATATCCATGCTCTGTGAGGCACTGTGAGGTTATTGCAGCAGGAACTGAGCAGGGAATTCGGGGCCGTGGGTATAATTCATCTAAACTAGCAAAGGTGACAGTGAACCCCAAATCTGGGCACCACACAGAGAACAATCTTTGTGCTGCCCTGTCAGCTCAAGCCCCTGGGCTGGGAAGTTTTGGGAGTCAAACATATGGAATGATAAAAGTCACAGCAACTGGTGTCACCCCGAGGGACAGTCCAAGTCCCAGACAATTCCTCTGCAGTCCCCTGGGGGGGAAAACACCCTCTGTCTGCCAGGAGCCCTGACTCTGTTTCTCCTATCAGCTGTGTTGGGCTTTAAGAACTTGAAATAACTTTGAAGCCAAAGAAATCACCTTTTCCTTCTGGTTTGATTGTGTTTTTTTGTTGTTTTTTTTTTTTTTTTTCTTTCAGGTGCTGGACTTGCTTCTGTGGATGTGTGCTGAGCTCTGGCTGCAGGGGACTGTCAGGCCTGAATGGCTGTGAGTTTGTGTTCTTCTCGCTGGGGAAGCAGAAATAATTATTAATTAGACTGCAGAAATGTTTTCAGAAACCTTTCCCCTTTCCTGCCCTTTGCTGGTGGATCTTCTCTTTCTGCCTTTGACTTTACAAAGCTGTTCCCTGATGTCAATTCCCCTGCCTGAATTCCTTGCAGCTCCTAGCTGGGAAAAACTGGGATGATGTCCTAGGGATGTTCTTAGGGGAGGACAGAGGTGAGATTTTTGCCTGTATTTTTCTAATATTTTCTAAAATTTCAGGGAGCTGCTCCTGCTCCTGCCCCTAATCCTGCTGCTGCTGCACAAGTGGAGCCTTGTCAGCGAAGATCTGCATCTGCAGGAGGCCCCGCAGGCCCTGGCTGGGAAGTGCCAAAACAAAGAAGTGATCAGTAAGTGCTGAACTGCTTCCAGGAGGGCATATTTTGTTGCAGCCGTTACAGACCAACCGTGTGGTGCTGGTGACTTTGTGTGAGTTGCTTTATTAAAGCCAATCGTTGGTAAGGGTTTTGAGCCTGCCTTGGAGAGCACTTGGAGCTCTGGGTGCCCTGGCTTTCCCCTAGGTGGCCCTGGGGGCGCCCCGGCTGTCCCCTAGGTGTCCCTGGGGTGCTCTGGCTGTCCCTGGGGTTGCCCTGGCTGTCCCCTAGGTGTCCCTGGAGTGCCCTGGCTGTCCCCTAGGTGTCCCTTGGGGTCCACGAGCTGTCCACTAGGTGTCCCTTGGGGGGACCTGACTGTCCCTGGGATGCCCTGGCTGTCCCCTAGGTGTCCCTTGGGGTCCACGGGCTGTCCACTAGGTGTCCCTTGGGGGGACCTGACTGTCCCTGGGATGCCCTGGCTGTCCCCTAGGTGTCCCTGGGGGTGCCCTGGCTGTCCCCTAGGTGTCCCAGGGCTGCCCTGGCTGTCTTTTAGGTGTCCCTGGGGGTGCCCTGACTGTCCCCTAGGGGTACCTTGTCTGTCCCTGGGGGGGCCCTGGCTGTCTTCCTAGGTGTCCCTGGGGTGCCCTGGCTGTCCCCTAGGTGTCCTTGGGGTGCCTTGCTGTCCCCAAGGCGTCCCTGGGGTGCCCTGGCTGTCCCTGGGGGTCCCTGGGGTTGCCTTCCCTGTCCCCTAGGTGTCCCTGGGGTGCCCTGGCTGTCCCCTCGGTGTCCCTGGGGGTGCGCTGGGTGTCCCCTAGGTGTCCCTGGGGTTCCCTGGCTGTCCCTGGGGTGCCCTGGGGGTGCCCTGGCTGTCCCGTAGGTGTCCCAGGGCTGCCCTGGCTGTCCCATAGGTGTCCCTGGGGGTGCCCTGGCTGTTCCTTAGGTGTCCCTGGGGGTGCCCTGGCTGTCCCTTAGGTGTCCCTGGGGGTTCCCTGGCTATCTGTGGCGTGCCGTGGCTGCCTCTGGGGTGCCCTTGATGTCCCCTAGGTGTCCCTGGGGTGCCCTGAGTGTCCCTGTGGGTGCCCTGGCTGTCCCCTAGGTGTCCCTGGGGGTGCCCTGGCTGTCCTCTAGGTGTCCCTGGGGTGCCCTGGTTGTCCTTTAGGTGTCCCTGGGGGTGCCCTGGCTGTCCCCTAGGTGTCCCTGGGGTGCCCTGGTTGTCCTTTAGGTGTCCCTGGGGGTGCCCTGGCTGTCCCCTAGGTGTCCCTGCCTCGCTCGTATCCTCGACTCCGCCTCCGGCGCCATGGTGACACCCCTCCCAGTCTGGACCGGTGTGGCCACACCCCCTCCCCTGGGGCCATTAGACCCATCCCAGTACAGACCAGTAAGGCACCGTGTGCCCACCATGGACCCCCACACGCCTGCCAGTTCGTCCCAGTCCACTCCCCGTCCATCCCAGTTCTCTCTGATCACCCTCCCAGTGCTCCCAGTCCATCCCAGTCCCGCAGGTGCTGGTGCTTGTGGCTTGATGAGCTGGTGCCTGTCCGCAACGTGGAGCGGGTCAAATGAGGCCTCAGGGGGAGGGGGGGGCGGATTTTGGGGGGTCCTGGGGGTCCCGAGTTGTCCTGGAGTGGTTTGGGGGGTCTGCGGGGAGTCTCAAGGGGCTGCTGTGGGTGTTTTTCGGGGATCTTCGGGAGGTTTGGGCGGCCCATTTGAGGCATCAAAGGAACCTGAGGAGGGTTTTGCGGGCTCCTGGAGGTCGGGGGGGCCCTGGGGGTGGTTTGGGGGGCACTGGGGGGTTCCAGCCCGTGACCCCCCCCCGTTTTTGACCCCCCCCCCCCCCCGAGCTGTTTCGGTCTCATCGACGCCCTCCTGAAGCCCAAGGGGGGGTGGGCGCTGGGCCCCCCCCGCTGCCCCCTCCCCCTGCCACCCCCGCGACGCCCTGCAGGTGAGGGACCCCCAAAAACCCCTCCCCAGACCCCAAATTCACCCCTGGGACCCCAAAAAACCCCCAAAACCTCTCCCCGGACCCCAAATTCACCCCTGAGGCCCCAAAAAACCCCCAAACCCCTCCCCATGAACCCCAAATCCACCCCTGGGACCCCCCAAAACCTCCCCAGGACCCCAGATCCACCCCGGGACCCCCAAATCCATCCCTTGGACCCCCAAAAACCCCCAAATCCATCCCTGGGACCCCCCAAAACCTCCCTTCAAACCCCAAATTCACCCCTCGGACCTCCAGAATCCTTCCACAGGACCCCTCAGGGGTCGTTCCCCACGAAAAAGTGCGGGAAACGTGAGGGGAGAAAAAGGGCGGGAAACGTGAGGGGAGAAAAAGGGCGGGATCAAGTGGAGGGGATCAATGGAATTTTGGGGGGGGTCAGCGACGCTGAGGAAGGATCAATGGAATATTGGGGGGGCATCAATGATATTGGGGGGGTCAGTGACACTCGGGTGGGGATCAATGATGCTGTGGGGGGGTCGATATCAGCTCGAGGGGCGGCCATGGGTTTTTGGGGGGCCGCAACGCAGGCATCCGTGCTGGGTTTGGAGCGGGGGGGCCCCTTCAACCTCTGGGGGGGCCCTGGCTGTCCCCTGGCTGTACCTGAGGGTGCCCTGCCTGTCCCCTAGGTGTCCCTGGGGATCCCCTGGAGTCCCTGGGGGTGCCCTGGCTGTCCCTGGGGGTCCCTGGCTGTCCCCTAGGTGTCCCTGGGGTGCCCTGGCTGTCCCCTAGGTGTCCTTGGGGTGCCTTGCTGTCCCCAAGGCGTCCCTGGGGTGCCCTGGCTGTCCCCTAGGTGTCCCTGGGGGTGCCCTGGCTGTCCCTGGGGGTCCCTGGCTGTCCCATAGGTGTCCCTAGGGGTGCCTTGTCTGTCCCTGGGGGGGCCCTGGGTGTACCCTGGTGTCCCTGGGAGGGCCCTGGCTGTCCCCTAAGTGTCCCTGGGGGTGCTCTGGGTGTCCCTGGGGTGCCCTGGCTGTCCCCTAGGTGTCCCTGGGGTGCCGTGGCTGTCCCCTTGGTGTCCCTGGGGGTGACCTGCCTGTCCCCTAGGTGTCCCTGGAGGTGCCCTGGCTGTCCCCTTGGTGTCCCTGGGGGTGCCCTGGCTGTCCCATAGGTGTCCCTGGACGTGCCCTGGATGTCCCCTTGGTGTCCCTGGGGGTGCCCTGGGTGTCCCTGGCTGTCCCCTAGGTGTCCCCGGGGATGCCCTGGCTATCCCTGGGGGGGCCCTGGCTGTCCCTGGGGTGCCCTAGCTGTCCCCTAGGTGTCCC
Source organism: Chamaea fasciata (assembly GCF_029207755.1). Lineage (NCBI taxonomy): Eukaryota > Metazoa > Chordata > Aves > Passeriformes > Sylviidae > Chamaea > Chamaea fasciata. The sequence goes on from NW_027094179.1 coordinate 110,315, forward strand.
TGGGAGTGCCCTGGCTGTCCCTGGAGTGCCCTGGCTGTCCCCTAGGTGTCCCTGGGGGTGCCCTGGCTGTCCCCTAGGTGTCCCTGGGGGTGCCCTGGCTGTCCCTGGGGGTCCCTGGCTGTCCCCTAGGTGTCCCTAGGGGTGCCTTGTCTGTCCCTGGGGGGGCCCTGGGTGTACCCTGGTGTCCCTGGGAGGGCCCTGGCTGTCCCCTAAGTGTCCCTGGGGGTGCCCTGGCTGTCCCTGGCGGTGCCCTGGCTGTCCCCTAGGTGTCCCTGGGGGTGCCCTGGCTGTCCCCTTGGTGTCCCTGGGGGTGCCCTGGCTGTCCCATAGGTGTCCCTGGAGGTGCCCTGGATGTCCCCTTGGTGTCCCTGGGGGTGCCCTGGGTGTCCCTGGGGTGCCCTGGCTGTTCCCTAGGTGTCCCTGGGGTGCCGTGGCTGTCCCCTTGGTGTCCCTGGGGGTGACCTGCCTGTCCCCTAGGTGTCCCTGGAGGTGCCCTGGCTGTCCCCTTGGTGTCCCTGGGGGTGCCCTGGCTGTCCCATAGGTGTCCCTGGACGTGCCCTGGATGTCCCCTAGGTGTCCCTGGGGGTGCCCTGGGTGTCCCTGGGGTGCCCTGGCTGTCCCCTAGGTGTCCCCGGGGATGCCCTGGCTATCCCTGGGGGTGCCCAGGGTGTCCCTGGGGTGCCTTGCTGTCCCCTAGGTGTCCCTGGGGGTGCCCTGCCTGTCCCCTAGGTGTCCCTGGGGGTGCCCTGCCTGTCCCCGAGGTGTCCCTGGGGGTGCCCTGGCTGTCCTTGGGGTGCTCTGGCTGTCCCCTAGGTGTCCCTGGGGGTTCCCTGGCTGTCCCCTAGTTGTCCCTGGGGGAGCCCTGGCTGACCCTAGGGTGCCCTGCCTGTCCCCTAGGTGTCCCTGGGAGTGCCCTGGCTGTCACCTAGGTGTCCCTGGGGGTCCCTGGCTGTCCCCTAGTTGTCCCTGGGGGAGCCCTGGCTGTCCCAAGGGTGCCTTCCCTGTCCCCTAGGTGTCCCTGGGGTGCCCTGGCTGTCCCCTCGGTGTCCCTGGGGGTGCCCTGGGTGTCCCCTAGGTGTCCCTGGGGTTCCCTGGCTGTCCCTGGGGTGCCCTGGGGGTGCCCTGGCTGTCCCCTAGGTGTCCCAGGGCTGCCCTGGCTGTCCCATAGGTGTCCCTGGGGGTGCCCTGGCTGTTCCTTAGGTGTCCCTGGGGGTGCCCTGGCTGTCCCTTAGGTGTCCCTGGGGGTTCCCTGGCTATCTGTGGGGTGCCGTGGCTGCCTCTGGGGTGCCCTTGATGTCCCCTAGGTGTCCCTGGGGTGCCCTGAGTGTCCCTGTGGGTGCCCTGGCTGTCCCCTAGGTGTCCCTGGGGTGCCCTGGCTGTCCTTTAGGTGTCCCTGGGGGTGCCCTGGCTGTCCCCTAGGTGTCCCTGCCTCGCTCGTATCCTCGACTCCGCCTCCGGCGCCATGGTGACACCCCTCCCAGTCTGGACCGGTGTGGCCACACCCCTTCCCCTGGGGCCATTAGACCCATCGCAGTACAGACCAGTAAGGCACCGTGTGCCCACCATGGACCCCCACACGCCTGCCAGTTCGTCCCAGTCCACTCCCCGTCCATCCCAGTTCTCTCTGATCACCCTCCCAGTGCTCCCAGTCCATCCCAGTCCCGCAGGTGCTGGTGCTTGTGGCTTGATCAGCTGGTGCCTGTCCGCAACGTGGAGCGGGTCAAATGAGGCCTCAGGGGGAGGGGGGGGGCGGATTTTGGGGGGTCCTGGGGGTCCCGAGTTGTCCTGGAGGGGTTTGGGGGGTCTGCGGGGAGTCTCAAGGGGCTGCTGTGGGTGTTTTTCGGGGATCTTCGGGAGGTTTGGGCGGCCCATTTGAGGCATCAAAGGAACCTGAGGAGGGTTTTGCGGGCTCCTGGAGGTCGGGGGGGCCCTGGGGGTGGTTTGGGGGGCACTGGGGGGTTCCAGCCCGTGACCCCCCCCCGTTTTTGACCCCCCCGCCCCCCCGAGCTGTTTCGGTCTCATCGACGCCCTCCTGAAGCCCAAGGGGGGGTGGGCGCTGGGCCCCCCCCGCTGCCCCCTCCCCCTGCCACCCCCGCGACGCCCTGCAGGTGAGGGACCCCCAAAAACCCCTCCCCAGACCCCAAATTCACCCCTGGGACCCCAAAAAACCCCCAAAACCTCTCCCCGGACCCCAAATTCACCCCTGAGGCCCCAAAAAACCCCCAAACCCCTCCCCATGAACCCCAAATCCACCCCTGGGACCCCCCAAAACCTCCCCAGGACCCCAGATCCACCCCGGGACCCCCAAATCCATCCCTTGGACCCCCAAAAACCCCCAAATCCATCCCTGGGACCCCCCAAAACCTCCCTTCAAACCCCAAATTCACCCCTCGGACCTCCAGAATCCTTCCACAGGACCCCTCAGGGGTCGTTCCCCACGAAAAAGTGCGGGAAACGTGAGGGGAGAAAAAGGGCGGGAAACGTGAGGGGAGAAAAAGGGCGGGATCAAGTGGAGGGGATCAATGGAATTTTGGGGGGGGTCAGCGACGCTGAGGAAGGATCAATGGAATATTGGGGGGGCATCAATGACATTGGGGGGGTCAGTGACACTCGGGTGGGGATCAATGATGCTGTGGGGGGGTCGATATCAGCTCGAGGGGCGGCCATGGGTTTTTGGGGGGCCGCAACGCAGGCATCCGTGCTGGGTTTGGAGCGGGGGGGCCCCTTCAACCTCTGGGGGGGCCCTGGCTGTCCCCTGGCTGTACCTGGGGGTGCCCTGCCTGTCCCCTAGGTGTCCCTGGGGATGCCCTGGAGTCCCTGGGGGTGCCCTGGCTGTCCCTGGGGGTCCCTGGCTGTCCCCTAGGTGTCCCTGGGGTGCCCTGGCTTTCCCTGGGGTGCCCTGGCTGTCCCCTAGGTGTCCTTGGGGTGCCTTGCTGTCCCCAAGGCGTCCCTGGGGGTACCCTGGCTGTCCCCTAGGGGTCCCTGGGGGTACCCTGGCTGTCCCTGGGGGTACCCTGGCTGTCCCCTAGGTGTCCCTGGGGGTGACCTGCCTGTCCCCTAGGTGTCCCTGGAGGTGCCCTGGCTGTCCCCTTGGTGTTCCTGGGGGTGCCCTGGCTGTCCCATAGGTGTCCCTGGAGGTGCCCTGGCTGTCCCCTTGGTGTCCCTGGGGGTGCCCTGGGTGTCCCTGGGGTGCCCTGGCTGTCCCCTAGGTGTCCCCGGGGATGCCCTGGCTATCCCTGGGGGGGCCCTGGCTGTCCCTGGGGTGCCCTAGCTGTCCCCTAGGTGTCCCTGGGGGTGCCCTGGCTGTCCCCTTGGTGTCCCTGGGGTACCCTGGCTGTCCCTTATGTGTCCCTGGGGGTGCCCAGGGTGTCCCTGGGGTGCCTTGCTGTCCCCTAGGTGTCCCTGGGGGTGCCCTGCCTTTCCCCGAGGTGTCCCTGGGGGTGCCCTGGCTGTCCTTGGGGTGCTCTGGCTGTCCCCTAGGTGTCCCTGGAGTGCCCTGACTGTCCCCTAGGTGTCCCTGGGGGTTCCCTGGCTGTCCCCTAGTTGTCCCTGGGGGAGCCCTGGCTGACCCTAGGGTGCCCTGCCTGTCCCCTAGGTGTCCCTGGGAGTGCCCTGGCTGTCACCTAGGTGTCCCTGGGGGTCCCTGGCTGTCCCCTAGTTGTCCCTGGGGGAGCCCTGGCTGTCCCAAGGGTGCCTTCCCTGTCCCCTAGGTGTCCCTGGGGTGCCCTGGCTGTCCCCTCGGTGTCCCTGGGGGTGCCCTGGGTGTCCCCTAGGTGTCCCTGGGGTTCCCTGGCTGTCCCTGGGGTGCCCTGGGGGTGCCCTGGCTGTCCCATAGGTGTCCCTGGGGGTGCCCTGGCTGTTCCTTTGGTGTCCCTGGGGGTGCCCTGGCTGTCCCTTAGGTGTCCCTGGGGGTTCCCTGGCTATCTGTGGGGTGCCGTGGCTGCCTCTGGGGTGCCCTTGATGTCCCCTAGGTGTCCCTGGGGTGCCCTGAGTGTCCCTGTGGGTGCCCTGGCTGTCCCCTAGGTGTCCCTGGGGTGCCCTGGCTGTCCTTTAGGTGTCCCTGGGGGTGCCCTGGCTGTCCCCTAGGTGTCCCTGCCTCGCTCGTATCCTCGACTCCGCCTCCGGCGCCATGGTGACACCCCTCCCAGTCTGGACCGGTGTGGCCACACCCCTTCCCCTGGGGCCATTAGACCCATCGCAGTACAGACCAGTAAGGCACCGTGTGCCCACCATGGACCCCCACACGCCTGCCAGTTCGTCCCAGTCCACTCCCCGTCCATCCCAGTTCTCTCTGATCACCCTCCCAGTGCTCCCAGTCCATCCCAGTCCCGCAGGTGCTGGTGCTTGTGGCTTGATCAGCTGGTGCCTGTCCGCAACGTGGAGCGGGTCAAATGAGGCCTCAGGGGGAGGGGGGGGCGGATTTTGGGGGGTCCTGGGGGTCCCGAGTTGTCCTGGAGGGGTTTGGGGGGTCTGCGGGGAGTCTCAAGGGGCTGCTGTGGGTGTTTTTCGGGGATCTTCGGGAGGTTTGGGCGGCCCATTTGAGGCATCAAAGGAACCTGAGGAGGGTTTTGCGGGCTCCTGGAGGTCGGGGGGGCCCTGGGGGTGGTTTGGGGGGCACTGGGGGGTTCCAGCCCGTGACCCCCCCCCGTTTTTGACCCCCCCGCCCCCCCGAGCTGTTTCGGTCTCATCGACGCCCTCCTGAAGCCCAAGGGGGGGTGGGCGCTGGGCCCCCCCCGCTGCCCCCTCCCCCTGCCACCCCCGCGACGCCCTGCAGGTGAGGGACCCCCAAAAACCCCTCCCCAGACCCCAAATTCACCCCTGGGACCCCAAAAAACCCCCAAAACCTCTCCCCGGACCCCAAATTCACCCCTGAGGCCCCAAAAAACCCCCAAACCCCTCCCCATGAACCCCAAATCCACCCCTGGGACCCCCCAAAACCTCCCCAGGACCCCAGATCCACCCCGGGACCCCCAAATCCATCCCTTGGACCCCCAAAAACCCCCAAATCCATCCCTGGGACCCCCCAAAACCTCCCTTCAAACCCCAAATTCACCCCTCGGACCTCCAGAATCCTTCCACAGGACCCCTCAGGGGTCGTTCCCCACGAAAAAGTGCGGGAAACGTGAGGGGAGAAAAAGGGCGGGAAACGTGAGGGGAGAAAAAGGGCGGGATCAAGTGGAGGGGATCAATGGAATTTTGGGGGGGGTCAGCGACGCTGAGGAAGGATCAATGGAATATTGGGGGGGCATCAATGACATTGGGGGGGTCAGTGACACTCGGGTGGGGATCAATGATGCTGTGGGGGGGTCGATATCAGCTCGAGGGGCGGCCATGGGTTTTTGGGGGGCCGCAACGCAGGCATCCGTGCTGGGTTTGGAGCGGGGGGGCCCCTTCAACCTCTGGGGGGGCCCTGGCTGTCCCCTGGCTGTACCTGGGGGTGCCCTGCCTGTCCCCTAGGTGTCCCTGGGGATGCCCTGGAGTCCCTGGGGGTGCCCTGGCTGTCCCTGGGGGTCCCTGGCTGTCCCCTAGGTGTCCCTGGGGTGCCCTGGCTTTCCCTGGGGTGCCCTGGCTGTCCCCTAGGTGTCCTTGGGGTGCCTTGCTGTCCCCAAGGCGTCCCTGGGGTGCCCTGGCTGTCCCTGGGGGTCCCTGGCTGTCCCATAGGTGTCCCTGGGGTGCCGTGGCTGTCCCCTTGGTGTCCCTGGGGGTGACCTGCCTGTCCCCTAGGTGTCCCTGGAGGTGCCCTGGCTGTCCCCTTGGTGTCCCTGGGGGTGCCCTGGCTGTCCCATAGGTGTCCCTGGACGTGCCCTGGATGTCCCCTTGGTGTCCCTGGGGGTGCCCTGGGTGTCCCTGGGGTGCCCTGGCTGTCCCCTTGGTGTCCCTCTGGGTACCCTGGCTGTCCCTTATGTGTCCCTGGGGGTGCCCAGGGTGTCCCTGGGGTGCCTTGCTGTCCCCTAGGTGTCCCTGGGGGTGCCCTGCCTGTCCCCTAGGTGTCCCTGGGGGTGCCCTGCCTGTCCCCGAGGTGTCCCTGGGGGTGCCCTGGCTGTCCTTGGGGTGCTCTGGCTGTCCCCTAGGTGTCCCTGGGGGTTCCCTGGCTGTCCCCTAGTTGTCCCTGGGGGAGCCCTGGCTGACCCTAGGGTGCCCTGCCTGTCCCCTAGGTGTCCCTGGGAGTGCCCTGGCTGTCACCTAGGTGTCCCTGGGGGTCCCTGGCTGTCCCCTAGTTGTCCCTGGGGGAGCCCTGGCTGTCCCAAGGGTGCCTTCCCTGTCCCCTAGGTGTCCCTGGGGTGCCCTGGCTGTCCCCTCGGTGTCCCTGGGGGTGCCCTGGGTGTCCCCTAGGTGTCCCTGGGGTTCCCTGGCTGTCCCTGGGGTGCCCTGGGGGTGCCCTGGCTGTCCCCTAGGTGTCCCAGGGCTGCCCTGGCTGTCCCATAGGTGTCCCTGGGGGTGCCCTGGCTGTTCCTTAGGTGTCCCTGGGGGTGCCCTGGCTGTCCCTTAGGTGTCCCTGGGGGTTCCCTGGCTATCTGTGGGGTGCCGTGGCTGCCTCTGGGGTGCCCTTGATGTCCCCTAGGTGTCCCTGGGGTGCCCTGAGTGTCCCTGTGGGTGCCCTGGCTGTCCCCTAGGTGTCCCTGGGGTGCCCTGGCTGTCCTTTAGGTGTCCCTGGGGGTGCCCTGGCTGTCCCCTAGGTGTCCCTGCCTCGCTCGTATCCTCGACTCCGCCTCCGGCGCCATGGTGACACCCCTCCCAGTCTGGACCGGTGTGGCCACACCCCTTCCCCTGGGGCCATTAGACCCATCGCAGTACAGACCAGTAAGGCACCGTGTGCCCACCATGGACCCCCACACGCCTGCCAGTTCGTCCCAGTCCACTCCCCGTCCATCCCAGTTCTCTCTGATCACCCTCCCAGTGCTCCCAGTCCATCCCAGTCCCGCAGGTGCTGGTGCTTGTGGCTTGATCAGCTGGTGCCTGTCCGCAACGTGGAGCGGGTCAAATGAGGCCTCAGGGGGAGGGGGGGGCGGATTTTGGGGGGTCCTGGGGGTCCCGAGTTGTCCTGGAGGGGTTTGGGGGGTCTGCGGGGAGTCTCAAGGGGCTGCTGTGGGTGTTTTTCGGGGATCTTCGGGAGGTTTGGGCGGCCCATTTGAGGCATCAAAGGAACCTGAGGAGGGTTTTGCGGGCTCCTGGAGGTCGGGGGGGCCCTGGGGGTGGTTTGGGGGGCACTGGGGGGTTCCAGCCCGTGACCCCCCCCCGTTTTTGACCCCCCCGCCCCCCCGAGCTGTTTCGGTCTCATCGACGCCCTCCTGAAGCCCAAGGGGGGGTGGGCGCTGGGCCCCCCCCGCTGCCCCCTCCCCCTGCCACCCCCGCGACGCCCTGCAGGTGAGGGACCCCCAAAAACCCCTCCCCAGACCCCAAATTCACCCCTGGGACCCCAAAAAACCCCCAAAACCTCTCCCCGGACCCCAAATTCACCCCTGAGGCCCCAAAAAACCCCCAAACCCCTCCCCATGAACCCCAAATCCACCCCTGGGACCCCCCAAAACCTCCCCAGGACCCCAGATCCACCCCGGGACCCCCAAATCCATCCCTTGGACCCCCAAAAACCCCCAAATCCATCCCTGGGACCCCCCAAAACCTCCCTTCAAACCCCAAATTCACCCCTCGGACCTCCAGAATCCTTCCACAGGACCCCTCAGGGGTCGTTCCCCACGAAAAAGTGCGGGAAACGTGAGGGGAGAAAAAGGGCGGGAAACGTGAGGGGAGAAAAAGGGCGGGATCAAGTGGAGGGGATCAATGGAATTTTGGGGGGGGTCAGCGACGCTGAGGAAGGATCAATGGAATATTGGGGGGGCATCAATGACATTGGGGGGGTCAGTGACACTCGGGTGGGGATCAATGATGCTGTGGGGGGGTCGATATCAGCTCGAGGGGCGGCCATGGGTTTTTGGGGGGCCGCAACGCAGGCATCCGTGCTGGGTTTGGAGCGGGGGGGCCCCTTCAACCTCTGGGGGGGCCCTGGCTGTCCCCTGGCTGTACCTGGGGGTGCCCTGCCTGTCCCCTAGGTGTCCCTGGGGATGCCCTGGAGTCCCTGGGGGTGCCCTGGCTGTCCCTGGGGGTCCCTGGCTGTCCCCTAGGTGTCCCTGGGGTGCCCTGGCTTTCCCTGGGGTGCCCTGGCTGTCCCCTAGGTGTCCTTGGGGTGCCTTGCTGTCCCCAAGGCGTCCCTGGGGTGCCCTGGCTGTCCCTGGGGGTCCCTGGCTGTCCCATAGGTGTCCATAGGGGTGCCTTGTCTGTCCCTGGGGGGGCCCTGGGTGTCCCTGAGGTGCTCTAGGGGTGCCCCGGCTGTCCCTGGGGGTGGCCAGGCTGTCCCCTAGGGGTCCCTGGGGGTACCCTGGCTGTCCCTGGGGTGCCCTGGCTGTCCCCTAGGTGTCCCTGGGGTGCCGTGGCTGTCCCCTTGGTGTCCCTGGGGGTGACCTGCCTGTCCCCTAGGTGTCCCTGGAGGTGCCCTGGCTGTCCCCTTGGTGTCCCTGGGGGTGCCCTGGCTGTCCCATAGGTGTCCCTGGACGTGCCCTGGATGTCCCCTTGGTGTCCCTGGGGGTGCCCTGGGTGTCCCTGGGGTGCCCTGGCTGTCCCCTTGGTGTCCCTCTGGGTACCCTGGCTGTCCCTTATGTGTCCCTGGGGGTGCCCAGGGTGTCCCTGGGGTGCCTTGCTGTCCCCTAGGTGTCCCTGGGGGTGCCCTGCCTGTCCCCTAGGTGTCCCTGGGGGTGCCCTGCCTGTCCCCGAGGTGTCCCTGGGGGTGCCCTGGCTGTCCTTGGGGTGCTCTGGCTGTCCCCTAGGTGTCCCTGGGGGTTCCCTGGCTGTCCCCTAGTTGTCCCTGGGGGAGCCCTGGCTGACCCTAGGGTGCCCTGCCTGTCCCCTAGGTGTCCCTGGGAGTGCCCTGGCTGTCACCTAGGTGTCCCTGGGGGTCCCTGGCTGTCCCCTAGTTGTCCCTGGGGGAGCCCTGGCTGTCCCAAGGGTGCCTTCCCTGTCCCCTAGGTGTCCCTGGGGTGCCCTGGCTGTCCCCTCGGTGTCCCTGGGGGTGCCCTGGGTGTCCCCTAGGTGTCCCTGGGGTTCCCTGGCTGTCCCTGGGGTGCCCTGGGGGTGCCCTGGCTGTCCCCTAGGTGTCCCAGGGCTGCCCTGGCTGTCCCATAGGTGTCCCTGGGGGTGCCCTGGCTGTTCCTTAGGTGTCCCTGGGGGTGCCCTGGCTGTCCCTTAGGTGTCCCTGGGGGTTCCCTGGCTATCTGTGGGGTGCCGTGGCTGCCTCTGGGGTGCCCTTGATGTCCCCTAGGTGTCCCTGGGGTGCCCTGAGTGTCCCTGTGGGTGCCCTGGCTGTCCCCTAGGTGTCCCTGGGGTGCCCTGGCTGTCCTTTAGGTGTCCCTGGGGGTGCCCTGGCTGTCCCCTAGGTGTCCCTGCCTCGCTCGTATCCTCGACTCCGCCTCCGGCGCCATGGTGACACCCCTCCCAGTCTGGACCGGTGTGGCCACACCCCTTCCCCTGGGGCCATTAGACCCATCGCAGTACAGACCAGTAAGGCACCGTGTGCCCACCATGGACCCCCACACGCCTGCCAGTTCGTCCCAGTCCACTCCCCGTCCATCCCAGTTCTCTCTGATCACCCTCCCAGTGCTCCCAGTCCATCCCAGTCCCGCAGGTGCTGGTGCTTGTGGCTTGATCAGCTGGTGCCTGTCCGCAACGTGGAGCGGGTCAAATGAGGCCTCAGGGGGAGGGGGGGGGCGGATTTTGGGGGGTCCTGGGGGTCCCGAGTTGTCCTGGAGGGGTTTGGGGGGTCTGCGGGGAGTCTCAAGGGGCTGCTGTGGGTGTTTTTCGGGGATCTTCGGGAGGTTTGGGCGGCCCATTTGAGGCATCAAAGGAACCTGAGGAGGGTTTTGCGGGCTCCTGGAGGTCGGGGGGGCCCTGGGGGTGGTTTGGGGGGCACTGGGGGGTTCCAGCCCGTGACCCCCCCCCGTTTTTGACCCCCCCGCCCCCCCGAGCTGTTTCGGTCTCATCGACGCCCTCCTGAAGCCCAAGGGGGGGTGGGCGCTGGGCCCCCCCCGCTGCCCCCTCCCCCTGCCACCCCCGCGACGCCCTGCAGGTGAGGGACCCCCAAAAACCCCTCCCCAGACCCCAAATTCACCCCTGGGACCCCAAAAAACCCCCAAAACCTCTCCCCGGACCCCAAATTCACCCCTGAGGCCCCAAAAAACCCCCAAACCCCTCCCCATGAACCCCAAATCCACCCCTGGGACCCCCCAAAACCTCCCCAGGACCCCAGATCCACCCCGGGACCCCCAAATCCATCCCTTGGACCCCCAAAAACCCCCAAATCCATCCCTGGGACCCCCCAAAACCTCCCTTCAAACCCCAAATTCACCCCTCGGACCTCCAGAATCCTTCCACAGGACCCCTCAGGGGTCGTTCCCCACGAAAAAGTGCGGGAAACGTGAGGGGAGAAAAAGGGCGGGAAACGTGAGGGGAGAAAAAGGGCGGGATCAAGTGGAGGGGATCAATGGAATTTTGGGGGGGGTCAGCGACGCTGAGGAAGGATCAATGGAATATTGGGGGGGCATCAATGACATTGGGGGGGTCAGTGACACTCGGGTGGGGATCAATGATGCTGTGGGGGGGTCGATATCAGCTCGAGGGGCGGCCATGGGTTTTTGGGGGGCCGCAACGCAGGCATCCGTGCTGGGTTTGGAGCGGGGGGGCCCCTTCAACCTCTGGGGGGGCCCTGGCTGTCCCCTGGCTGTACCTGGGGGTGCCCTGCCTGTCCCCTAGGTGTCCCTGGGGATGCCCTGGAGTCCCTGGGGGTGCCCTGGCTGTCCCTGGGGGTCCCTGGCTGTCCCCTAGGTGTCCCTGGGGTGCCCTGGCTTTCCCTGGGGTGCCCTGGCTGTCCCCTAGGTGTCCTTGGGGTGCCTTGCTGTCCCCAAGGCGTCCCTGGGGTGCCCTGGCTGTCCCCTAGGTGTCCCTGGGGGTGCCCTGGCTGTCCCTGGGGGTCCCTGGCTGTCCCCTAGGTGTCCCTAGGGGTGCCTTGTCTGTCCCTGGGGGGGCCCTGGGTGTACCCTGGTGTCCCTGGGAGGGCCCTGGCTGTCCCCTAAGTGTCCCTGGGGGTGCTCTGGTGTCCCTGGGGATGCCCTGGCTGTCCCCTAGCTGTCCCTGGGGGTGCCCTGGCTGTCCCCTTGGTGTCCCTGGGGGTGCCCTGGCTGTCCCCTAGGTGTCCCTGGGGGTGCCCTGGCTGTCCCCTTGGTGTCCCTGGGGTGCCGTGGCTGTCCCCTTGGTGTCCCTGGGGGTGACCTGCCTGTCCCCTAGGTGTCCCTGGAGGTGCCCTGGCTGTCCCCTTGGTGTCCCTGGGGGTGCCCTGGCTGTCCCATAGGTGTCCCTGGAGGTGCCCTGGATGTCCCCTTGGTGTCCCTGGGGGTGCCCTGGGTGTCCCTGGGGTGCCCTGGCTGTCCCCTAGGTGTCCCCGGGGATGCCCTGGCTATCCCTGGGGGGGCCCTGGCTGTCCCTGGGGTGCCCTAGCTGTCCCCTAGGTGTCCCTGGGGGTGCCCTGGCTGTCCCCTTGGTGTCCCTGGGGTACCCTGGCTGTCCCTTATGTGTCCCTGGGGGTGCCCAGGGTGTCCCTGGGGTGCCTTGCTGTCCCCTAGGTGTCCCTGGGGGTGCCCTGCCTGTCCCCTAGGTGTCCCTGGGGGTGCCCTGCCTGTCCCTGGGGGTCCCTGGCTGTCCCCTAGGTGTCCCTGGGGTGCCCTGGCTTTCCCTGGGGTGCCCTGGCTGTCCCCTAGGTGTCCCTGGGGGTGCCCTGGCTGTCCCTGGGGGTCCCTGGCTGTCCCATAGGTGTCCCTAGGGGTGCCTTGTCTATCCCTGGGGGGGCCCTGGGTGTACCCTGGTCTCCCTGGGAGGGCCCTGGCTGTCCCCTAAGTGTCCCTGGGGGTGCCCTGGCTGTCCCATAGGTGTCCCTGGGGGTGCCCAGGCTGTCCCCTAGGGGTCCCTGGGGGTACCCTGGCTGTCTCTTGGGTGCCCTGGCTGTCCCCTAGGTGTCCCTGGGGTGCCGTGGCTGTCCCCTTGGTGTCCCTGGGGGTGACCTGCCTGTCCCCTAGGTGTCCCTGGAGGTGCCCTGGCTGTCCCCTTGGTGTCCCTGGGGGTGCCCAGGCTATCCCCTAGCTGTCCCTGGGGGTGCCCTGGGTGTCCCTTGGGTGCCCTGGCCGTCCCCTAGGTGTCCCTGGGGGTGCCCTGGCTGTCCCTGGTGTGCCCTGGCTGTCCCCTACGTGTCCCTGGGGGTGCCCTGGGTTTCCCGGGGTGCCCTGGCTGTCCCCTAGGTGTCGCTGGGGTGCCCTGGCTGTCCCCTATGTGTCCCTGGATGTGCCCTGGCTATCCGCTTGGTGTCCCTGGGGGTGCCCTGGCTTTCCCCTAGGTGTCTCTAGGGTGCCCAGGCTGTCCCCTAGCTGTCCCTGGGGGTGCCCTGGGTGTCCCTGGGGTGCTCTGGCTGTCCCCTTGGTGTCCCTGGGGGGTGCCATGGCTGTCCCCTAGGTGTCCCTGGGGGTGCCCTGGAGGTCCCCTAGGTGTCCCTGGGGGTGCCCTGGCTGTCCCTGGGGGTGCCCTGGCTGTCCCCTAGGTGTCCCTGTCTCGCTCGTATCCTCGACTCCGCCTCCGGCGCCATGGTGACACCCCTCCCAGTCTGGACCAGTGTGGCCACACCCCCTCCCCTGGGGCCATTGGACCCATCCCAGTATAGACCAGTAAGGCACCGTGTGCCCACCATCGACCCCCACACGCCTGCCAGTTCATCCCAGTCCACTCCCCGTCCATCCCAGTTCTCTCTGATCACCCTCCCAGTGCTCCCAGTCCATCCCAGTCCCGCAGGTGCTGGTGCTTGTGGCTTGATCAGCTGGTGCCTGTCCGCAACGTGGAGCGGGTCAAACGAGGCCTCAGGGGGAGGGGGGGGGCGGATTTTGGGGGGTCCTGGGGGTCCCGAGTTGTCCTGGAGGGGTTTGGGGGGTTTTGGGGGGTCTGGGGGGAGTCCTGGGGGCTGCTTTGGGTGTTTTTGGGGAATCTTCGGGAGGTTTGGGCAGCCCATTTGAGGCATCAAAGGAACCTGAGGAGGGTTTTGCGGGCTCCTGGAGGTCGGGGGGGCCCTGGGGGTGGTTTGGGGGGCACTGGGGGGTTCCAGCCCGTGACCCCCCCCGTTTTTGACCCCCCCCCCCGAGCTGTTTCGGTCTCATCGACGCCCTCCTGAAGCCCAAGGGGGGGTGGGCGCTGGGCCCCCCCTGCTGCCCCCTCCCCCTGCCACCCCCGCGACGCCCTGCAGGTGAGGGACCCCCAAAAACCCCTCCCCAGACCCCAAATTCACCCCTGGGACCCCGAAAAACCCCCAAAACCTCTCCCCGGACCCCAAATTCACCCCTGAGGCCCCAAAAAACCCCCAAACCCCTCCCCATGAACCCCAAATCCACCCCTGGGACCCCCCAAAACCTCCCCAGGACCCCAGATCCACCCCGGGACCCCCAAATCCATCCCTTGGACCCCCAAAAACCCCCAAATCCATCCCTGGGACCCCCCAAAACCTCCCTCCAAACCCCAAATTCACCCCTCGGACCTCCAGAATCCTTCCACAGGACCCCTCAGGGGTCGTTCCCCACGAAAAAGTGCGGCAAACGTGAGGGGAGAAAAAGGGCGGGAAACGTGAGGGGAGAAAAAGGGCGGGAAACGTGAGGGGAGAAAAAGGGCGGGATCAAGTGGGGAGATCAGTGGAATATTGGGGGGGGTCAGTGACGCTGAGGGAAGATCAATGGAATATTGGGGGGGCATCAATGACATTGGGGGGGTCAGTGACACTCGGGTGGGGATCAATGATGCTGTGGGGGGGTCGATATCAGAGGTTATCAGAGGAAATCGCCGCCGCCGTCCTCCCGTGCCCAGAGCCCCGGCAGGACCCCAGCGCAGCTCCGTCTGCAGGCGGAGCAGGAGCGGCTCCTGCCGCCCGCAGCGATCCCGGTCCCGATCCCGACCGCAACGCCAGCTTGGGCCTCAGGCCCCGAGACCCACAACCCGCCCGCCGGGGGGGGCCGCACCTCTCGGGAGCCGCAGCCGACACTGACAGGACCCGAACCAGAACGCCCGCTCCCATTCCCGGCCCCGCCTGGCTCCGCGCAGGGCCGCGAGCAACCTCGGCTCGGCTCGGCTCGGCTCAGCTGCGAGGGGCGGGGCGGGGTCGCGGACGATGGTCCCGCCCCCAAGCCGGGGCGTGCTCGGGGCGGAGCCGGGGCGGGCTCGGGGCGGAGCCGGGGCGGGCTCGGGGCGGATCCGGGGCGGGCTCAGGGCGGATCCGGGGCGGGCTCGGGGCGGAGCCGGGGCGGGCTCTGGGCGGAGCCGGGGCGGGCTCGGGGCGGAGCCGGGGCGGGCTCGGGGTGGGCTCGGGGCGGAGCAGGGGCAGAGCCGGGGCGGGGCCGGGGCGGAGCCGGGGCTCTGTGAGGCGGGGCCCGGAGGCAGCCGGGGCCGGGCAGTACCGGGGGCGCGGCTTCAGGGGCGTGGGGCGGGTCCCAAGTGCACGGCGCCGGGACCCCACCGGGGCGTTCCTCACCGAGCCCATAGAGCAGCAGCTACTTCCGCCACCCTTTTGAATCCCCGCGATTGGCGGGCTCGCTGAGGCATCGGCAGTGCTGATTGGACAACGGGCCCCGGGAACCGCCCCCGCCCCCCGGCCCGCGCTGAGGGCCCGGGGCCTCCGCCCTCAGACCGCCTCCGGCTCCAACCCGGCCCGGGCTCTGCTCCGGTCCCCCCGGCCCGCCCTGAGGGCCCGGGGGCTCTGCGCCGAGACCGGCCTCGCCCCTCCCCGCCTCGCCCTGTAGTAGATTTCTGTTTGGTTTGTGGGAAGAAACAGGTGTGAGAAGTGAGATTTGTGCTGGAGAGGTGCTGCTGGGAAGAAAGGATGGAGTAAATCTGCTCCAAGGATGTGCGATGAAGAATTCAGGGTCAGAGGTGGGCAGTATTTATAAACTGTCTCCATATTTCCCTGTATCTCTGGGTGTTTGGATTGAGCCTGGGATTGTCAGCTATGTTATAAACAAGCCAACCCGGCTACTGAACTCCCAATGAACGTTTGGAAACCCTTGCACAGAAAGACAAGGTAGTAATGATTCCAAAGGAGAAAATGTAAATGAAGGGTAACGATTGCTGGGAAATTTCCTTAGGAATTGTGAACCTCACACAAACGGAATTTAGGAGGTGGAATCCCAGTTTCAGCCTTGGGCACGTGCAGGAGAAGAGGGATCCTTATTCACAGCAAGGAAAGCCCGGTGCCCCAGCGTGTCAGTGCACACAGTGCAATGTCCAGGAAATGAGCAGCAGGGACTGGCAGCAGCTGCAGGTGAGAGCTGTCACAGGCTGATTGAGGGGACAGAGCAGCCCCAGGTGAGAGCTGTCACACTGATGAGGGGACAGGTGGAAGCTGTAAAGGATAACGAGGGGGCGGGTCCTGCCAGCACTGCTTTAAGAGGGGAGCCCGAGCTCAGTTTGGCACGGAGCTGCGGGAGGAGAGGGGTTTATGCTGGGCTCCCAGGTGAGGCTCATGGAAGGATGGTGAGTTCATCTCACAGGGGCTGGGGGAGGCCTTGGGCGTGGAACATTACCTCAGGAGGTGCTGAGGGACAAACCTTTGTGCCGAGCAGCAGCAGCACAAAAGGTTGAAATAAGTTTTGGTTTGGCATGTAGTGATGGGATTGGCGTCTATGGTGTGCTAGTGTTATCTAAAGGTTTAAACTTTAATGTTTATTTTTAAAGCTTTAAGTTAATGAATTAATATAGGTTGCAAGACATGGGCTTTTTCCTTTTTATTTGGCTAGCGGGAGGTCTTTAACTTTGGGGGCGCTCTGGGTATATGTTCTGGAGTATTATTGAGGGGATTGGACGTGGGGTTGTTTTTATTATATTCAGTAGTTTGACTGGGGGTGATAAGAGTTGGCTTTTTTTGCTGGAATTTTTTTGGGGTTGTCTGTTTGAAAATTTATGTATTTATGCAGTTAAGTGTAGTGGTGTTTCCGGTGTAACTCTTCAGCTTATGTTATTGTTTGTGTGTTTGAGGTGGTCCACTTGTCTTACGCCCTGACCGATTGGCCAACAGATCTGCTGAGATCATACATCGATGTTTGTTTTATTTCTTGTAGCCGAATAAGAGACAGCAGCCCGGTGACAGCAGGAAATTCCCAGAGGGCGAGGCGGCCTTCTGTGGCACCCGACATGGATTCTCATCCCCAGACGTCCAAGAGATAAGTGGAGGGTTCAGAGCCACAGAGGGGATGAAAGTGGAGTGCTGGGTCAGGACTTGTCAGGAGGGGTTTTTGAGTCAGGTTTGGAGATAGGGATGTCCAAGATGTGCCAATTGAGAGTACAGGTGTACCAGCCCGACCCAAACCCGAAGGAGTAGCCCTAAAGACATGCCCGTTTCCCTGAGTGCGGGTACAGGCAGGAGCCCTTATGCAGGACAATGCCAGAAGGCCTGGCTGCGAGGTGTAGGGCTCTAAAGAAGTTGGGTTTAGAAGGGGGGAGGTGTAGCCACACACACAGAGGCTGAGGTAAAGGACTCAAGGACTAGAGGACACACGGTGAAAACCAGGGGAACAGGCTAGGATACAAGTCAGAGTACAGGTGTAGCGGCCCTCACAGCACTGCTACCAGCACACTTCCCCTGAGAGCAGGTGCAGGCAGCAGCCCTAGTGCAGGAACACACCAGAAGCTCTGACCTGTGCAGACACTGTCAGGCTAGGGCCAGGCAGGAAGCGATAGTGGGGAGCAGGATCCAGCAGGGCTGGGGATAACGGGGGTTTCCCGCCCCACCCACCCTGGGATTCCCTGTCTCTCCGCAGCCGGTGGAAGTGCTCCTGATTTCCCTCTCGAGGCGGCGGTTGGTAAGGCTTCGTGCCTTTTGCCACCGCAAAGAGTTCGGCTCTGTCAGCCTCTGCCCTGTCTCAGGGCCACGTTTCTTAGGGTAGGCAGGGAACAACTGTGGATGTACCTGTCCTGCGTGCGGGACAGCTCTTGGGACCCTAACGGTGCAGAGCGTCCCCGGCTGCAAGGTCTAGGGCTCTGAAGAAGCAGGGTTCAGAAGGGGGGAGGTTACAGTGATGCACACAGAGGCTGAGGTAAAGGACTGAAGGACTAGAGAACACACAGTGAAAATCAGGGGTACAGCCTAGGATACAAGTCAGAGTACAGGTATCCCGGTCCTCACAGTGCTGCTTCCAACACTGTTTCCCTGAGAGCAGGTGCAGGCAGCAATCCTAATGGCAAGGCAATGCCAGAAGTCCTGAGAGGTGCAGGCAGTAACCCTAAGCTAGGGCCAGGCAGGAAGTGACAGTGGTGGGGCCGAGTCCACAGGGTTGAGGTTCACCGGGGATGTCCACCCTGCGTTCCTGTCCTGCTCTAACCGGGGATGCTCACAGCCCTAATGGAGGCCACGGTGGGTGGGCTCAGTGCCAGTAATGCCTCTAAGGCTTTGGCGCTGCGAGCGTCAGCCTCCGAGCTCAGCTGAAGCACGCACGGGGCCCGAGGACCCGGTCCTGCTTAAGAGACGGTGAGTAGCAGAGCTGCTGGTTTTTGGCTGATGTGCAGCTAAGATTATGCTTTGATGTTTGGTTTTCTTTATTGTAGCTGACTAGGAGACAGCAGGCAAGTGACAGGAGGAATTTCCCAGAGGCATAGGCGGCCTTCTTTGGGACCCAGCGTGGATTCACCTCCCCAGACACCTGAGAGATAAGTGGAGGGCTCGGAACTAGGGAGAGGATGAAAGCGGGGTGCCAGGGCAGGGGTCAGCGGGAGGGATTTTTTGAGTCGGGTTTGGAGATGGGGATGTCCCAGATGTGACCCCTTAGGCTACAATAAGGGAAAGTCTCATTCTGGATCACAGTGCTGAGGTGTGCAGGGCAGAGCAGTCCCAGGGTGTGTTGTGTCTGTTGTGCACTTTGTGTCTTTTGGGTGTCTTGTCTTTTCCTTTAGTCTTTTCAGGCGCCTGTCAAAACCTCTGGCATCAGTCTTAGCATTTCTGATCTCTGTGCTCCTCAGCCAGGTGCCTTTGTCTCAGCTGCTCGGACACTCATCAGAATCCATCTCTCTTCACAAGCATCCAGTCCGATGCCTTTTCAGGTCTTGTTCTGAGCTGTACTGACAGCCGTGCACCGCCCTGATCCATTCCGGCGGGTTAGGTCTTGTGAGAATGCAAAGACAGGTCGAGGATTCTGACCGTAGGGTTCTCGGGCATCCATCTCTGCATTTCTTGGGATAAGTCATCCCGATGGCATCTTGTTCCTGCAGGGTTCTCTGAGCCTGGCCAGCTCACCTTCCTTCTCACCTCGGTCATCTCATTCCGAGTTCTCTGGACCCTCAGGGTCATTCTTCTTGCCCAGAGTTTTCTGTCCCTGTTGTGTCCCCTCGTTTGTCCTGTGCTGTGTCACGGGTGTTGGTGTGTGTTTGGCCGGGAGCTGCTCTGCCTTGATGCTCAGTCTGGGTGTAGGGGTACGAGGGTAATAGTGCCGGGGGCTTGAAATTTGTGATGTGGGGTGTAGTTAGACTGTAGAGGGTATTCCTAGATTGCCACAAGATGTGTGGAGCTGTCAAGGTATCCTGCAGCACTCTGACTTTTGTCCGAACTTTCTTTCAGATGCAGAGGGATGAAATCTGTGGCAGAGCCCCCCAGTCTGGGTGAGGGGCTCCCCTGAGAAGGTCAGTCACTGTTTTGATTTGCAGGGGAGGTGTAAATGATGGCTGTGTTACAGCTCTGTTCTTTGTCTTTATTTTTAGGTGGTAAAGCCGGATCTCAGCAGTCAAGCTGACGTGGGCGAGGTGAGCAGCGATGGGTGGACAGAAGCCGTTGCTATTGTTCAAGCCTCACTCGCTGGTGCAACTCTAAGCCTCCGTTATTGTGCGTTTTAGGGAGTCCACTCGCAGGAGGCCGAGCTCCCCTCTCACCAACCGGACGACAGACCCGGGTCACCTCACCCGTGAGCCCTCCGGGAGCATTCCAGGAGTCTGTGATGGAGCCTTGATCTTCTCCTTGTGAAGGCCCCATCCAGGTAGTCTTGGATAACGGGCGAGGAGTTGAGGTGAGTCAGGGAGGAGAAGGAGGGATGGTCCCCTCAAGTTCCAGCGCTGCCACGTCACATTGTCTGCTCTTTACCCAGGCAGACCCTGCGACGCCGGCGTTGGCCGCTGAGCGCAGCTGAAGCACGGGGCCGAGGACACGGGCAAGCTTAGGAGACAGTGAGTAGCAGAATTGTCGGGTTTTGGGTGATGGGCTGCCAAGATTATGCTTTGATGTTTGGTTTTCTTTATTGTAGCTGTGTAGGAGACAACAGCCCAGCAACAGCAGGAATTTCCCTGAGGGAGAGGCGGCCTTCTTTGCCACCCAGCGTGGATTCACCTCCCTAGACGTCCAAGAGATAAGTGGAGGGCTCGGAGCCAGGGAGGGCTTGAAAGCGGGGTGTGGGATCAGGGGCCACCGGGAGGGATTTTTTGAGTCATTTTTGGTGACAGGGATGTCCAAGAAGTGACCGCTTAGGCTACAGAAAGTCTCATTCTGGATCAGAGTGCCGAGGTGTGCCGGGCAGAGCAGTCCTGGTGTGTGTTGTGTCACTTGTCTGTTGTGCACTCTGTCTGTTTGGTGTCTTGTCTTTTCCTTTTGTCCTTTGAGGGGCCTATCAAAACCCCTGGCATCAGTCTTAGCATTTCTGATCTCTGTGCTCCTCAGCCAGGTGCCTTTGTCTCAGCTGCTCGGACACTCATCAGAATCCATCTCTCTTCACAAGCATCCAGTCCGATGCCTTTTCAGGTCTTGTTCTGAGCTGTACTGACAGCCGTGCACCGCCCTGATCCATTCCGGCGGGTTAGGTCTTGTGAGAATGCAAAGGCAGGTAGAGGATTCTGACCGTAGGATTCTCGGGCATCCATCTCTGCATTTCTTGGGATAAGTCATCCCGATGGCATCTTGTTCCTGCAGGGTTCTCTGAGCCTGGCCAGCTCACCTTCAGTCTCACCTCGGTCATCTCATTCATAGTTCTCTGGACCCTCAGGGTCATTCTTCTTGCCCAGAGTTTTCTGTCCCTGTTGTGTCCCCTCGTTTGTCCTGTGCTGTGTCACGGGTGTTGGTGTGTGTTTGGCCGGGAGCTGCTCTGCCTTGATGCTCAGTCTGGGTGTAGGGGTAATAGGATAATAGTGCTGGGGGCTTGAAATTTGTGATGTGGAGTGTAGCAGGGCTGTCGAGGGTATTCCTAGATTTCCACAAGATATGTGGAGCTGTCAAGGTATCCTGCCGCACTCTGACTGTTGTTCTGACTTTCTTTCAGATGCAGGTGGATGAAATCTGTGGCAGAGCCCCCCATCCTGGGTGAGGGGGCTCCCCTGAGAAGGTCGGTCACTGTTTTGATTTGCAGGGGAGGTGTAAATGGTGGCCGTGTTACAGCTCTGTTCTTTGTCTTTATTTTTAGACCAGACCCTGCGACGCCGGCGTTGGCCTCTGAGCGCAGCTGAAGCACAGGGCCGAGGACACAGGCAAGCTTAGGAGACTGTGAGTAGCAGAATTGCTGGTTTCTGGCTGATGTGCTGCTAAGAGCACAGGGTCACGTTTAGTTCTCTTTATTGTAGCTGACGAGGAGACACCAGCCTGGTCACAGCAGGAATTTCCCCGAGGGAGAGGCAGCCTTCTTTGGGACCCGGCGTGGATGCACCTCCCCAGACATCTGAGAGATAAGTGGAGAGCTCAGAGCCGTAGAGGGCATGAAAGAAGAGTGTGGGGTCACTAGCAAGGTTTTTTGAGTCAGGTTTGAAGACAGGGATGTCTAAGCTGTGACCCCTTAGGTTTCATCCAGGGAGAGTCTCATTCTGGATCACAGTGCCGAGGTGTGCAGGGCAGAGCAGTCCTGGTGTGTGTTGTGTCTGTTGTGCACTCTGTGTCTTGGGTGTCTTGTGTGTGCTGTCTTTTCCCTTAGCCCTTCAGGGGCCTGTCAAAACCTCTGGCATCAGTCTTAGCATTTCTGATCTCTGTGCTCCTCAGCCAGGTGCCTTTGTCTCAGCTGCTCGGACACTCATCAGAATCCATCTCTCTTCACAAGCATCCAGTCCGATGCCTTTTCAGGTCTTGTTCTGAGCTGTACTGACAGCCGTGCACCGCCCTGATCCATTCGGCGGGTTAGGTCTTGTGAGAATGCAAAGACAGGTCGAGGATTCTGACCGTAGGGTTCTCGGGCATCCATCTCTGCATTTCTTGGGATAAGTCATCCCGATGGCATCTTGTTCCTGCAGGGTTCTCTGAGCCTGGCCAGCTCACCTTCCATCTTACCTCGGTCATCTCATTCCGAGTTCTCTGGACCCTCAGGGTCATTCTTCTTGCCAGAGTTTTCTGTCCCTGTTGTGTCCCCTCGTTTGTCCTGTGCTGTGTCACGGGTGTTGGTGTGTGTTTGGCCTGGAGCTGCTCTGCCTTGATGCTCAGTCTGGGTGTGGGGGTAATAGGATAATAGTGCTGGGGGCTTGAAATTTGTGATGTGGGGTGTAGTTAGACTGTAGAGGGTATTCCTAGATTGCCACAAGATGTGTGGAGCTGTCAAGGTATCCTGCAGCACTCTGACTTTTGTCCCAACTTTCTTTCAGATGCAGAGGGATGAAATCCGTGGCAGAGCCCCCCATCCTGGGTGAGGGGCTCCCCTGAGAAGATCGATCGCTATTCAAGGTGAGAGTCACATATTTCACATTTTTTGGCACTCCAGTGCAGGCCACCTGCATTTACAGCTTGAAACAGGTGAGTCCCTTGGTAACCCCTGGGCAGCAGCTGGAGCCTGCTCCGGGCTGGGCTGAGGGAGCAAACACTTGTGGCTGACACAGCTCCACACTGGGGGTACTTGGGAAAACACCTGCCTTGTCCTGGATTGTTTTTTTTTTTGAGCTTTTGACAAGGTTTTAGTCATCACCTTGGTAAAAATAAATGGTAAGGACTGAAGACATGAGAGGCTGGCAGGTTATATGCACGAAAGACAACTTTTTTTTTCTTAAATATTTGTGCAACCTATATCTTAATTTTGAGACTCTTTTTTGGTCAACTTTATTGTAAAACCCCCTTATTTTCAAGTTAGCTGCTTCAATAATGAATTTGTTTTACAAATACCCGCTAATGTCCGAAGGTTAAAGCACTAACACCAACATCCCACCTCTTTTATTTTTGCAGCAAAATTTTATCTTTACTAAACTTGAAACTTGATGTTTTTGCAGGTAGTAAGTTAAAGAAGGTGTTTATCTGCCCATCACTGATAGTCAGGGTCATGAAGAAATTGCTCTAGTGTTCTAAAATAAATGCAGATTTTTAGGCCTCTCCCATTCTCTCTGACTAGCAGCATGTGAATTGATTTTTGATCTCCTTTCTGTTGGTGTCTGTGGGTTTTAAGCTGCATGGAGAAGGTGTCTGTGGACATGGCACCCAGGGAATGGTGCTGGGAAGGGCAGGATGGAAAGGAGCTGCTCAGGAATCCAGAGCAGCAGTGGAGTGGGAGCTGGTGCTGCTGCCTCAGTCACACCCTCCTGGACAGTCTGTGCAGTGATAATATTCCTACTTTCCTTCCTGAACCTGGGGTTGGAGGAGAACATGAGTCTTGGCATTGTTGGAAAGGGGAACTCGAGGGAAAAACTGCTGTTTATGTCCTCAGAGAGCAGTGGGAAGAGCCTGGGAGAAATCCTGGCTGGCTGAGGGATCCTTGTGTCCCCTCAGGAATAAATCCCTGCGTCTCCTCAGACCTGCTGGTTTGCAGTAGAGTTTGGGCACCTTTCGCTGCAGCTGTGGTTCTTAATAACTGGAAGTCCATGGATTGCTGGGCGATTCCCATAAGTTCTCCTATTTTGTAGGAGCTGCACGGTGAGGTCAGCATTCTGATGGAGGCCCTGGCACAGCTGCCAAGGGCAAGGAACGTGGAGCATCCCGGGGCTTCTCCCGCCCGAGTTTCTCCCGGAGCGTGCTGCGTGTCGTGCCGGATGTTTAACCCGGGTTTGGGGTGTTCTCCTGCAGTCCCAGCTCTGACTGCTGCCCCCGAGCCCCGGCCTTGCTCGGTCCCAGCACTGAACCTGGCAGGTGGGTGTGCTTTTCCAGCCCTTTAATCCCACGGGCAATCCCAGATTCCCGGAGCTCCCCGAGGCACAGCCTGGCCTCCCTCCCTGGGAGCTGCATTTCAGTCTGCCTGGACCAAGGCCATCCTGTTTGAGACTTTATTCCTGTTGCTTTTCCTCTTCCAGGTTGTGGGCAAAAAGGAGAGAGCCAGTAGGAAGTGAAGCCACTGGAAGGCCTTATCCCAGTCCAAGGTTGGATAGGAGTAACTGGACCTGTTGAATTCCCACTTCCCTTTAAATTAGAGCAGAGGAAGCAGATTTTAAATCATCATTCCATGAACTTTCACCAACTTCATGACTCTTGCAAAAGTTTTCAATGTTAGAAATTCCTGAGCTTGTTTTCCAGGCAAGCTTGGATTTAGATGTTATTCCTTCCTTTTATTTGAAGGAATAACTCTGATTTTCTCTCTGATTTTAGTAAGGGAATATTTATTTATTCCAATTTTCCATCCTAATTGGAATTTTTGCACCTTGTAGAGCACATTTCCAAGGAAATTTACCCAATTAATGTTGGTAAATCAGGAATTGTCCAGCACCATCTCCACAAAATTCTGTGAATTCCCAAGAAAACGTTGAAGTATTTATTTGCCATGATTCATCTCTTTGTAAAGTTCAATTTACTGCATTTTTAATTACATAAATGCCATTAAAACCTGAATCCAGGCCTAGCTGCTGTTCCTTGGACACAGGGGGCTGGTTCTTTCCTACCTTGGCACATTTGGGTGTTTGTCCAAAATGAGCTTCCCACTAAAATAGAATTTGTTTCCAAGCAAAAGTGGGAATTGTTTAGAAAACCTTCTGTTCTGGGGGGCACTGGGTTTGTTTCCCTTATTGCTGCATAATTGAGGAAAGCCATGGTGCTTTTTTAGGCAGTGGCAGGAGGTGAAAGCTGCATTTATTTAATTTTGTATTTTATTTCTTGTTATTTTTGTATTTTTATGCTCTTTTGTTGTGGTTTCTCATGTTGCGTTTTGTGGTTTTTCAAAGACTTTTTCTTCCGTTTTTTAATTTTTATATTTTTTTCTTTAGCTATTTATTTACTTGTTAAAACTACTTTTAGTTTTTTATTTTAATTTTTTGTTTAAATTTTTTTTCCACTTTTTTGTTACTTTGAAATTTTTTTCTTTTGGTATTTTAATTTTATTTATTATTTTCTATAGTTTTGGTTTATTTTTTCATGTTTTCTTTATTCCTTTTTTTTTTCCCCATACTCTTTCTTCCCCCGGGCGCCTGGGGGTTTGGCTGTTGGCAAGAAAGATGAGAAATGACCTCCGTGCCCGCTGGACGTCGGGATGTCATAGAGAGCGCAGTTGGCAAAAGCTCTGTATTTTCTGCTCCATAAAACTCCTGAAGGGAGAAAGCTGTGACCACCGTGGTGCCGTTTTTTCCTTCCCAGCCCCGACCAGGTCTCCTCCTACCCGTGCACAGTGTTACCAGCAGCAGCCTGCTGTCCAGGCTGTCGAGGCGCATTTCAGAGGGGGCAATAAAAACAAAGTAGACGTTTTATTTTGAACTCTCCGACCCTGCTTGTTTATTAGCAAAGAACTCCAAAACAAAGCGAACAAAAAAAGAAAACCCACAAACTAAACTCCCCCGCAACCCACCAAAAAAAAACCATAGAGAAAGAGAAAACATGCCCATATTATTTGAATAAAGATTAAAACTTTACCCCTTAGAAAACCAGGCTCATTTAATTCAAATTAATTGTGTTTCTGATGTGTTAGGTTAATGAATTCATCTAGTGTAAAATATCGTTTAAAATATAAACAAACGAATTAAAAAATAATGAAAAAGAAAAATAACAAAAAGTATAGGATATGAAAAATAATATAAATAATAAATACACAATATATTATTACATACTACACGTTTTATAAATATATATAATATACATAATATAAACATCTATAATGTACATAATCATGATATTTCAATGAAATGTATTATTATTTATAACATTACATAATAAATAATAAATTATTTTATATATAACTTTCTATACTTAATATATATAATAAATATAATAGTATAATAAACATAATACATGATGTATAATGTACATAATATAAAAGCTGAATTGTAATGATTAATGTAAATATCAGAATCACAAAGATAAAAAATATTGAAATAGAGCCTGAACGAAAGGCTTTTTTGTTTCGGTCTGGTTGCTGGCAGGGTTCTCGCAGGTGTGCTCGGGGGTCTTTTGGGCCATTTATTCCGGAGGCTGTTCGCCAGGGCATTCCTGGGCACGTTCGTTTATGGCTCCGCTCCGCGCCGCCGCGCGGCAGTGCTGCCACCCTGTGGGCAGAGAGCGGTAGTGCAGCTTCCCCCCCGCCCGGCCCGCCCGATCTGTGCGGCAATGCTGCCACCGTGTGGGCAAACAGCGGTAGTGCAGCTGTCCCTCCCGCCCGTCCCGCCTGATCTGTGCGGCAATGCTGCCATCGTGTGGGCAAAGAGCGGTAGTGCAGCTGTCCCTCCCGCCCGTCCCGCCTGATCTGTGCGGCAATGCTGCCACCCTGTGGGCAAAGAGCGGTAGTGCAGCTGTCCCCCATGACCGTCCCGCCGGAGCCGTGCGGCAGTGCTGCCACCCTGTGGGCAAAGAGCGGTAGTGCAGCTGTCCCCCCCCGCCCGTCCCCGACGCGCGTGGCAGCCCCGCATTGTGAGCTCGGGGGCGGCGCTGCCGCCCGCCCGCCCGCAGCTCGGGGCCGAAAGGGAGGGAAAAAGGCAAGGAGCCCGGGCGCGTGGCAGCCGGCTGCCTGCGCGCGCCACCCGGACCCCGGAGCCGTCCGGGCGCGCTTTTCCGCGGCGTCTGCGGGTGTGCGGACACGGGATGGGGGCGCAGCGGCGCCGCGGGCGGCAGTCCATTGAGTCAGGCGCTTGTGTGAGCGGCCGAGGGGGCATTTTAGTGGGTTCCACTACCAAGATGGCGGCGAGACGCGAGGCGCCTGACCTTCTAAAAAGGGCGGCCAAAAGGGCGGGAAAAATAAGGACCCTATAGGTGTTTATGCAGCTGCCTGCACAAAACCCCGACTACGGCGCCGCCCGGGGGCAATTTTCCGCGGCGTTTCCAGGTGTGGGGACACGGGCCGTGTGCTCAGTCGCGCCGCGTCCGCGTTCAGATTCGTTGATTTAGTCAGGCGTCTGCGTAAACACCTGGCGGAGGCCTATGCCGAGCCGCAAAGAACATGGCGGCCGGGACGGAAGTGGCCTCAGGAGCAACCAAGATGGCGGCAAGGGAAAGCGGAAGTCACACGTCGCCCCTCACAAAATGGCGCCGAAGCGCGAGGCGCCCGACCTTCCAAAAAAGGCGGCCAAAAGGGCGGGAAAAAATAAGGACCCTGTAGGCGTTTACGCAGATGCCTGCACAAAAACCCCGACTACAGCGCCGCCCGGGCGCAATTTTCCGCGGCGTTTCCAGGTGTGCAGACACCGGCCATGTGCTCATCCGCGCCGCCTCCGGGTTCGGATTCGTGGATTTAGTCAGGCGTCTGTGTAAACACCTGCCGGGGGCCTTAGCGGTGCCGCAAAAAAGATGCCGGCGGGACCGGAAGTGGCCTCAGACGCAACCAAGATGGCGGCAAGGAAGGGCGGAATGCTCGTGGGGCTCATCGCGGCCGAAAATCACCGAGTGCAGCTCACACCCTGCAATGGCAAAAGCTGTTTTATTAAAACTCAGCCGAGAATTTTCCTCTTATTTCCAGGTCACAGGATATACTGAGCCTGAGAGGGATCCTAAAATCTGACTCTCAAGCAGACGGACCGTTTGAGAATCGAACTCAGCACCTTGGCATTACCCGGACTCTGCTCCAAGCAGCTGAACCAATCTCTGCATTATGGGGATGGACCTCCATAGGATGGCAACGCTTGGCCCCACTAAGGTAAGTGCAGTGCCGCCTTCTCTGCCAAAGCTGCTTCACACACCAGCCCCTGGAATGGCTCGAGGGCAGAACTGGCTGGCAGGTCACGACAGCACAAAGCTCTTCCAGTGACGCTGATTTCCTGTCCTTTCCAGGATTTACTCAACAGCTGCCGTAAAAGTACTTACACAAAGTCTCTTTCTGGGCGGAAAAGAGCAGGACAAGTCCTGAGGCTTCCCTTCTTCCACGGCCAAAGTTCTGGAGAGAGGCAGGGCCGGTCCCACCCGCACAGGGGCGTTTCCTGCAGGTGAGTGTTGCCGGGCCAAACTGATGGCAGCTGCTGAGGCCGGGGCTGCTTTTCTGGCCGGAGGCCTCGGTGCCCCCCCGTGCCGCCTGCAGTGTCCCTCGGGGTTTCCTGCAGGTGTCCCGGGTGCCCGGAGGCGCAGGGAGGAAGGAGGCCGGCAGCCCCAGCGGGGCCAGCAGCCCTGGGATGATGTGCAGGGGAGGAGCTGTGCCTGCGGGGCCCCGCCCGTGGCAGCGGCGGCCAAACGCAGGGCCCGGGGCCGGGCTCGGGGCTGGCACGGACACGGCCCCGGGGCTGCCGCGGCTCCTCGGCCAGGGGCTGCTCCCGCCGGGCACGGGGAGATGCTGCAGCCCGGACAGAGGCACCCACAGCCCAAGAGCTCCCCAGGGAACAGCTGGCATTGCCCGGGAACGGCGGCTCGGGCTGTCTGCAGAGGGGCTCAGACAGCAATTCCCACCTCCCGGAGCTCCCACACAGTTGCCAGGGATGTCCTGGCCACCCCAAATCCCCTCCCTTTCAGCCTGAGGACATCACCCATCGGCAGCATTAAAGCCAAGGTGCTCCTCCCTCACAGAAATTAAATCCAGAGCAACGGCCCTCGGAGATGCCTCAAAATCAAAGGTTTGAGTGGGATGGAGTTTCGTTTGGATGAAGTCTGGACTTTTCCAGGGAGCCAGCCGGAGTGCAGAAGTGATGGAAAGCTTTTGCAGGTGGGTCCCACTGGAGGTGTGCTGAAGGCAGGGATGGGCATCCCTTGCCTGAGGGAAAGGCACTTGCAGAGGCCACTGCTGGGGCTCGGAAAGGAGCTGAGCTCCTGCAGGGAGCTGTGTCCTCCCGAGGGCACAGGGGCTGCCTCAGCACAGGCCGGCCAGTGCCTTCTCCTGCTCTGAAACATCACCTGGAGCCCGAGCTCAGGGGGTGGCTGAATTCCAGGGAAATCTGACAGGTGACCCCCAGGGGATGAGGGTTAGAATTAACCAAATCTATGGAATAGAAACCTATCCTGTCCCCATCCTGCTGAGCTTCCTTGGAAGCTCTGCTAGTTCCTGACACATCTGGCATTCAAGCAGCAGCTCTGCGTGGGAATATCCATGCTCTGTGAGGCACTGTGAGGTTATTGCAGCAGGAACTGAGCAGGGAATTCGGGGCCGTGGGTATAATTCATCTAAACTAGCAAAGGTGACAGTGAACCCCAAATCTGGGCACCACACAGAGAACAATCTTTGTGCTGCCCTGTCAGCTCAAGCCCCTGGGCTGGGAAGTTTTGGGAGTCAAACATATGGAATGATAAAAGTCACAGCAACTGGTGTCACCCCGAGGGACAGTCCAAGTCCCAGACAATTCCTCTGCAGTCCCCTGGGGGGGAAAACACCCTCTGTCTGCCAGGAGCCCTGACTCTGTTTCTCCTATCAGCTGTGTTGGGCTTTAAGAACTTGAAATAACTTTGAAGCCAAAGAAATCACCTTTTCCTTCTGGTTTGATTGTGTTTTTTTGTTGTTTTTTTTTTTTTTTTTCTTTCAGGTGCTGGACTTGCTTCTGTGGATGTGTGCTGAGCTCTGGCTGCAGGGGACTGTCAGGCCTGAATGGCTGTGAGTTTGTGTTCTTCTCGCTGGGGAAGCAGAAATAATTATTAATTAGATTGCAGAAATGTTTTCAGAAACCTTTCCCCTTTCCTGCCCTTTGCTGGTGGATCTTCTCTTTCTGCCTTTGACTTTACAAAGCTGTTCCCTGATGTCAATTCCCCTGCCTGAATTCCTTGCAGCTCCTAGCTGGGAAAAACTGGGATGATGTCCTAGGGATGTTCTTAGGGGAGGACAGAGGTGAGATTTTTGCCTGTATTTTTCTAATATTTTCTAAAATTTCAGGGAGCTGCTCCTGCTCCTGCCCCTAATCCTGCTGCTGCTGCACAAGTGGAGCCTTGTCAGCGAAGATCTGCATCTGCAGGAGGCCCCGCAGGCCCTGGCTGGGAAGTGCCAAAACAAAGAAGTGATCAGTAAGTGCTGAACTGCTTCCAGGAGGGCATATTTTGTTGCAGCCGTTACAGACCAACCGTGTGGTGCTGGTGACTTTGTGTGAGTTGCTTTATTAAAGCCAATCGTTGGTAAGGGTTTTGAGCCTGCCTTGGAGAGCACTTGGAGCTCTGGGTGCCCGGGCTTTCCCCTAGGTGGCCCTGGGGGCGCCCCGGCTGTCCCCTAGGTGTCCCTGGGGTGCTCTGGCTGTCCCTGGGGTTGCCCTGGCTGTCCCCTAGGTGTCCCTGGAGTGCCCTGGCTGTCCCCTAGGTGTCCCTTGGGGTCCACGAGCTGTCCACTAGGTGTCCCTTGGGGGGACCTGACTGTCCCTGGGATGCCCTGGCTGTCCCCTAGGTGTCCCTTGGGGTCCACGGGCTGTCCACTAGGTGTCCCTTGGGGGGACCTGACTGTCCCTGGGATGCCCTGGCTGTCCCCTAGGTGTCCCTGGGGGTGCCCTGGCTGTCCCCTAGGTGTCCCAGGGCTGCCCTGGCTGTCTTTTAGGTGTCCCTGGGGGTGCCCTGACTGTCCCCTAGGGGTACCTTGTCTGTCCCTGGGGGGGCCCTGGCTGTCTTCCTAGGTGTCCCTGGGGTGCCCTGGCTGTCCCCTAGGTGTCCTTGGGGTGCCTTGCTGTCCCCAAGGCGTCCCTGGGGTGCCCTGGCTGTCCCTGGGGGTCCCTGGGGTTGCCTTCCCTGTCCCCTAGGTGTCCCTGGGGTGCCCTGGCTGTCCCCTCGGTGTCCCTGGGGGTGCGCTGGGTGTCCCCTAGGTGTCCCTGGGGTTCCCTGGCTGTCCCTGGGGTGCCCTGGGGGTGCCCTGGCTGTCCCGTAGGTGTCCCAGGGCTGCCCTGGCTGTCCCATAGGTGTCCCTGGGGGTTCCCTGGCTATCTGTGGGGTGCCGTGGCTGCCTCTGGGGTGCCCTTGATGTCCCCTAGGTGTCCCTGGGGTGCCCTGAGTGTCCCTGTGGGTGCCCTGGCTGTCCCCTAGGTGTCCCTGGGGTGCCCTGGCTGTCCTTTAGGTGTCCCTGGGGGTGCCCTGGCTGTCCCCTAGGTGTCCCTGCCTCGCTCGTATCCTCGACTCCGCCTCCGGCGCCATGGTGACACCCCTCCCAGTCTGGACCGGTGTGGCCACACCCCCTCCCCTGGGGCCATTAGACCCATCCCAGTACAGACCAGTAAGGCACCGTGTGCCCACCATGGACCCCCACACGCCTGCCAGTTCGTCCCAGTCCACTCCCCGTCCATCCCAGTTCTCTCTGATCACCCTCCCAGTGCTCCCAGTCCATCCCAGTCCCGCAGGTGCTGGTGCTTGTGGCTTGATGAGCTGGTGCCTGTCCGCAACGTGGAGCGGGTCAAATGAGGCCTCAGGGGGAGGGGGGGGCGGATTTTGGGGGGTCCTGGGGGTCCCGAGTTGTCCTGGAGGGGTTTGGGGGGTCTGCGGGGAGTCTCAAGGGGCTGCTGTGGGTGTTTTTCGGGGATCTTCGGGAGGTTTGGGCGGCCCATTTGAGGCATCAAAGGAACCTGAGGAGGGTTTTGCGGGCTCCTGGAGGTCGGGGGGGCCCTGGGGGTGGTTTGGGGGGCACTGGGGGGTTCCAGCCCGTGACCCCCCCCCGTTTTTGACCCCCCCGCCCCCCCGAGCTGTTTCGGTCTCATCGACGCCCTCCTGAAGCCCAAGGGGGGGTGGGCGCTGGGCCCCCCCCGCTGCCCCCTCCCCCTGCCACCCCCGGGACGCCCTGCAGGTGAGGGACCCCCAAAAACCCCTCCCCAGACCCCAAATTCACCCCTGGGACCCCAAAAAACCCCCAAAACCTCTCCCCGGACCCCAAATTCACCCCTGAGGCCCCAAAAAACCCCCAAACCCCTCCCCATGAACCCCAAATCCACCCCTGGGACCCCCCAAAACCTCCCCAGGACCCCAGATCCACCCCGGGACCCCCAAATCCATCCCTTGGACCCCCAAAAACCCCCAAATCCATCCCTGGGACCCCCCAAAACCTCCCTTCAAACCCCAAATTCACCCCTCGGACCTCCAGAATCCTTCCACAGGACCCCTCAGGGGTCGTTCCCCACGAAAAAGTGCGGGAAACGTGAGGGGAGAAAAAGGGCGGGAAACGTGAGGGGAGAAAAAGGGCGGGATCAAGTGGAGGGGATCAATGGAATTTTGGGGGGGGTCAGCGACGCTGAGGAAGGATCAATGGAATATTGGGGGGGCATCAATGACATTGGGGGGGTCAGTGACACTCGGGTGGGGATCAATGATGCTGTGGGGGGGTCGATATCAGCTCGAGGGGCGGCCATGGGTTTTTGGGGGGCCGCAACGCAGGCATCCGTGCTGGGTTTGGAGCGGGGGGGCCCCTTCAACCTCTGGGGGGGCCCTGGCTGTCCCCTGGCTGTACCTGGGGGTGCCCTGCCTGTCCCCTAGGTGTCCCTGGGGATGCCCTGGAGTCCCTGGGGGTGCCCTGGCTGTCCCTGGGGGTCCCTGGCTGTCCCCTAGGTGTCCCTGGGGGTGCCCTGGCTGTCCCTGGGGGTCCCTGGCTGTCCCCTAGGTGTCCCTGGGGTGCCCTGGCTTTCCCTGGGGTGCCCTGGCTGTCCCCTAGGTGTCCCTGGGGGTGCCCTGGCTGTCCCTGGGGGTCCCTGGCTGTCCCATAGGTGTCCCTAGGGGTGCCTTGTCTGTCCCTGGGGGGGCCCTGGGTGTACCCTGGTGTCCCTGGGAGGGCCCTGGCTGTCCCCTAAGTGTCCCTGGGGGTGCTCTGGTGTACTGGGGATGCCCTGGCTGTCCCCTAGCTGTCCCTGGGGGTGCCCTGGGTGTCCCTGGGGTGCCCTGGCTGTCCCCTAGGTGTCCCTAGGGCTGCCCTGGCTGTCCCTGGTGTGCCCTAGCTGTCCCCTACGTGTCCCTGGGGGTGCCCTGGGTGTCCCTGAGGTGCTCTAGGGGTGCCCCGGCTGTCCCTGGGGGTACCCTGGCTGTCCCCTAGGGGTCCCTGGGGGTACCCTGGCTGTCCCTGGGGTGCCCTGGCTGTCCCCTAGGTGTCTCTGGGGGTGACCTGCCTGTCCCCTAGGTGTCCCTGGAGGTGCCCTGGCTGTCCCCTTGGTGTCCCTGGGGGTGCCCTGGCTGTCCCATAGGTGTCCCTGGAGGTGCCCTGGCTGTCCCCTTGGTGTCCCTGGGGGTGCCCTGGGTGTCCCTGGGGTGCCCTGGCTGTCCCCTAGGTGTCCCCGGGGATGCCCTGGCTATCCCTGGGGGTGCCCTGGGTGTCCCTGGGGTGCCCTGGCTGTCCCCTAGGTGTCCCTGGGGGTGCCCTGGCTGTCCCCTTGGTGTCCCTGGGGTACCCTGGGTGTCCCTTATGTGTCCCTGGGGGTGCCCTGGCTGTCCTTGGGGTGCTCTGGCTGTCCCCTAGGTGTCCCTGGAGTGCCCTGACTGTCCCCTAGGTGTCCCTGGGGGTTCCCTGGCTGTCCCCTAGTTGTCCCTGGGGGAGCCCTGGCTGACCCTAGGGTGCCCTGCCTGTCCCCTAGGTGTCCCTGGGAGTGCCCTGGCTGTCACCTAGGTGTCCCTGGCTGTCCCCTAGTTGTCCCTGGGGGAGCCCTGGCTGTCCCAAGGGTGCCCTGCCTGTCCCCTAGGTGTCCCTGGGAGTGCCCTGGCTGTCCCCTAGGTGTCCCTGGGGGTGCCCTGGGTGTCCCTCTGGGTGCCCTGGCTGTCCCCTAGGTGTCCTTGGGGTGCCTTGCTGTCCCCAAGGCGTCCCTGGGGTGCCCTGGCTGTCCCATAGGTGTCCCTAGGGGTGCCTTGTCTGTCCCTGGGGGGGCCCTGGGTGTACCCTGGTGTCCCTGGGAGGGCCCTGGCTGTCCCCTAAGTGTCCCTGGGGGTGCCCTGGCTGTCCCTGGTGTGCCCTAGCTGTCCCCTACGTGTCCCTGGGGGTGCCCTGGGTGTCCCTGAGGTGCTCTAGGGGTGCCCCGGCTGTCCCTGGGGGTACCCTGGCTGTCCCCTAGGGGTCCCTGGGGGTACCCTGGCTGTCCCTGGGGGTACCCTGGCTGTCCCCTAGGTGTCCCTGGGGGTGACCTGCCTGTCCCCTAGGTGTCCCTGGAGGTGCCCTGGCTGTCCCCTTGGTGTCCCTGGGGGTGCCCTGGCTGTCCCATAGGTGTCCCTGGAGGTGCCCTGGCTGTCCCCTTGGTGTCCCTGGGGGTGCCCTGGGTGTCCCTGGGGTGCCCTGGCTGTCCCCTAGGTGTCCCCGGGGATGCCCTGGCTATCCCTGGGGGGGCCCTGGCTGTCCCCTTGGTGTCCCTGGGGTACCCTGGCTGTCCCTTATGTGTCCCTGGGGGTGCCCAGGGTGTCCCTGGGGTGCCTTGCTGTCCCCTAGGTGTCCCTGGGGGTGCCCTGCCTTTCCCCGAGGTGTCCCTGGGGGTGCCCTGGCTGTCCTTGGGGTGCTCTGGCTGTCCCCTAGGTGTCCCTGGAGTGCCCTGACTGTCCCCTAGGTGTCCCTGGGGGTTCCCTGGCTGTCCCCTAGTTGTCCCTGGGGGAGCCCTGGCTGACCCTAGGGTGCCCTGCCTGTCCCCTAGGTGTCCCTGGGAGTGCCCTGGCTGTCACCTAGGTGTCCCTGGGGGTCCCTGGCTGTCCCCTAGTTGTCCCTGGGGGAGCCCTGGCTGTCCCAAGGGTGCCCTGCCTGTCCCCTAGGTGTCCCTGGGAGTGCCCTGGCTGTCCCCTAGGTGTCCCTGGGGTTCCCTGGCTGTCCCTGGGGTGCCCAGGCTTTCCTATAGGTGTCCCTGGGGGTGCCCTGGCTGTCCCCTAGGTGTCCCAGGGCTGCCCTGGCTGTCCCATAGGTGTCCCTGGGGGTGCCCTGGCTGTCCCTTAGGTGTCCCTGGGGGTTCCCTGGCTATCTGTGCGGTTCCGTGGCTGCCTCTGGGGTGCCCTTGATGTCCCCTAGGTGTCCCTGGGGTGCCCTGAGTGTCCCTGTGGGTGCCCTGGCTGTCCCCTAGGTGTCCCTGGGGTTCCCTGGCTGTCCCTGGGGTGCCCAGGCTTTCCTATAGGTGTCCCTGGGGGTGCCCTGGCTGTCCCATAGGTGTCCCTGGGGGTGCCCTGGCTGTTCCTTAGGTGTCCCTGGGGGTGCCCTGGCTGTCCCTTAGGTGTCCCTGGGAGTTCCCTGGCTATCTGTGGGGTGCCGTGGCTGCCTCTGGGGTGCCCTTGATGTCCCCTAGGTGTCCCTGGGGTGCCCTGAGTGTCCCTGGGGTGCCCTGGCTGTCCCCTAGGTGTCCTTGGGGTGCCTTGCTGTCCCCAAGGCGTCCCTGGGGTGCCCTGGCTGTCCCCTAGCTGTCCCTGGGGGTGCCCTGGGTGTCCCTGAGGTGCTCCAGGGGTGCCCCGGCTGTCCCTGGGGGTGCCCAGGCTGTCCCCTAGGGGTCCCTGGGGGTACCCTGGCTGTCCCTGGGGTGCCCTGGCTGTCCCCTAGGTGTCCCTGGGGTGCCGTGGCTGTCCCCTTGGTGTCCCTGGGGTACCCTGGCTGTCCCTTATGTGTCCCTGGGGGTGCCCAGGGTGTCCCTGGGGTGCCTTGCTGTCCCCTAGGTGTCCCTGGGGGTGCCCTGCCTTTCCCCGAGGTGTCCCTGGGGGTGCCCTGGCTGTCCTTGGGGTGCTCTGGCTGTCCCCTAGGTGTCCCTGGAGTGCCCTGACTGTCCCCTAGGTGTCCCTGGGGGTTCCCTGGCTGTCCACTAGTTGTCCCTGGGGGAGCCCTGGCTGACCCTAGGGTGCCCTGCCTGTCCCCTAGGTGTCCCTGGGAGTGCCCTGGCTGTCACCTAGGTGTCCCTGGGGGTCCCTGGCTGTCCCCTAGTTGTCCCTGGGGGAGCCCTGGCTGTCCCAAGGGTGCCCTGCCTGTCCCCTAGGTGTCCCTGGGAGTGCCCTGGCTGTCCCCTAGGTGTCCCTGGGGGTGCCCTGGGTGTCCCTCTGGGTGCCCTGGCTGTCCCCTAGGTGTCCCTGGGGTCCCCTGGGTGTCCCCGGGGGTGCCCTGGCTGTTCCTGTGGTGCCCTGGCTGTCTTCTAGGTGTCCCTGGGGGGCCCTGGCTGTCCCTTAGGTGTCCCTGGGGGTTCCCTGGCTATCTGTGCGGTTCCGTGGCTGCCTCTGGGGTGCCCTTAATGTCCCCTAGGTGTCCCTGGGGTGCCCTGAGTGTCCCTGTGGGTGCCCTGGCTTTCCCCTAGGTGTCCCTGGGGTTCCCTGGCTGTCCCTGGGGTGCCCAGGCTTTCCTATAGGTGTCCCTGGGGGTGCCCTGGCTGTCCCCTAGGTGTCCCAGGGCTGCCCTGGCTGTCCCATAGGTGTCCCTGGGGGTGCCCTGGCTGTTCCTTAGGTGTCCCTGGGGGTGCCCTGGCTGTCCCTTAGGTGTCCCTGGGGGTTCCCTGGCTATCTGTGGGGTGCCGTGGCTGCCTGTGGGGTGCCCTTGATGTCCCCTAGGTGTCCCTGGGGTGCCCTGAGTGTCCCTGGGATGCCCTGGCTGTCCCCTAGGTGTCCTTGGGGTGCCTTGCTGTCCCCAAGGCGTCCCTGGGGTGCCCTGGCTGTCCCCTAGGTGTCCCTGGGGGTGCCCTGGCTGTCCCTGGGGGTCCCTGGCTGTCCCATAGGTGTCCCTAGGGGTGCCTTGTCTGTCCCTGGGGGGGCCCTGGGTGTACCCTGGTGTCCCTGGGAGGGCCCTGGCTGTCCCCTAAGTGTCCCTGGGGGTGCTCTGGTGTCCCTGGGGATGCCCTGGCTGTCCCCTAGCTGTCCCTGGGGGTGCCCTGGGTGTCCCTGGGGTGCCCTGGCTGTCCCCTAGGTGTCCCTGGGGGTGCCCTGGCTGTCCCTGGTGTGCCCTAGCTGTCCCCTACGTGTCCCTGGGGGTGCCCTGGGTGTCCCTGAGGTGCTCTAGGGGTGCCCCGGCTGTCCCTGGGGGTGCCCAGGCTGTCCCCTAGGGGTCCCTGGGGGTACCCTGGCTGTCCCTGGGGTGCCCTGGCTGTCCCCTAGGTGTCCCTGGGGTGCCGTGGCTGTCCCCTTGGTGTCCCTGGGGGTGACCTCCCTGTCCCCTAGGTGTCCTTGGAGGTGCCCTGGCTGTCCCCTTGGTGTCCCTGGGGGTGCCCTGGCTGTCCCATAGGTGTCCCTGGGGGTGCCCTTGGTGTCCCTGGGGTGCCCTGGCTGTCCCCTAGGTGTCCCCGGGGATGCCCTGGCTATCCCTGGGGGGCCCCTGGCTTTCCCTGGGGTGCCCTAGCTGTCCCCTAGGTGTCCCTGGGAGTGCCCTGGCTGTCCCCTAGGTGTCCCTGGGGGTGCCCTGGGTGTCCCTCTGGGTGCCCTGGCTGTCCCCTAGGTGTCCCTGGGGTCCCCTGGGTGTCCCCGGGGGTGCCCTGGCTGTTCCTGTGGTGCCCTGGCTGTCTTCTAGGTGTCCCTGGGGGGCCCTGGCTGTCCCCTCGGTGTCCCTGGGGGTGCCCTGGGTGTCCCCTAGGTGTCCCTGGGGGTGCCCTGGGTGTCCCTGTGGGTGCCCTGGCTGTCCCCTAGGTGTCCCTGGGGTGCCCTGGCTGTCCTTTAGGTGTCCCTGGGGGTGCCCTGGCTGTCCCCTAGGTGTCCCTGCCTCGCTCGTATCCTCGACTCCGCCTCCGGCGCCATGGTGACACCCCTCCCAGTCTGGACCAGTGTGGCCACACCCCCTCCCCTGGGGCCGTTAGACCCATCGCAGTACAGACCAGTAAGGCACCGTGTGCCCACCATGGACCCCCACACGCCTGCCAGTTCGTCGCAGTCCACTCCCCGTCCATCCCAGTTCTCTCTGATCACCCTCCCAGTGCTCCCAGTCCATCCCAGTCCCGCAGGTGCTGGTGCTTGTGGCTTGATGAGCTGGTGCCTGTCCGCAACGTGGAGCGGGTCAAATGAGGCCTCAGGGGGAGGGGGGGGCGGATTTTGGGGGGTCCTGGGGGTCCCGAGTTGTCCTGGAGGGGTTTGGGGGGTCTGCGGGGAGTCTCAAGGGGCTGCTGTGGGTGTTTTTCAGGGATCTTCGGGAGGTTTGGGCGGCCCATTTGAGGCATCAAAGGAACCTGAGGAGGGTTTTGCGGGCTCCTGGAGGTCGGGGGGGCCCTGGGGGTGGTTTGGGGGGCACTGGGGGGTTCCAGCCCGTGACCCCCCCCCGTTTTTGACCCCCCCCCCCCCCCCCCCCGAGCTGTTTCGGTCTCATCGACGCCCTCCTGAAGCCCAAGGGGGGGTGGGCGCTGGGCCCCCCCCGCTGCCCCCTCCCCCTGCCACCCCCGGGACGCCCTGCAGGTGAGGGACCCCCAAAAACCCCTCCCCAGACCCCAAATTCACCCCTGGGACCCCAAAAAACCCCCAAAACCTCTCCCCGGACCCCAAATTCACCCCTGAGGCCCCAAAAAACCCCCAAACCCCTCCCCATGAACCCCAAATCCACCCCTGGGACCCCCCAAAACCTCCCCAGGACCCCAGATCCACCCCGGGACCCCCAAATCCATCCCTTGGACCCCCAAAAACCCCCAAATCCATCCCTGGGACCCCCCAAAACCTCCCTTCAAACCCCAAATTCACCCCTCGGACCTCCAGAATCCTTCCACAGGACCCCTCAGGGGTCGTTCCCCACGAAAAAGTGCGGGAAACGTGAGGGGAGAAAAAGGGCGGGAAACGTGAGGGGAGAAAAAGGGCGGGATCAAGTGGAGGGGATCAATGGAATTTTGGGGGGGGTCAGCGACGCTGAGGAAAGATCAATGGAATATTGGGGGGGCATCAATGACATTGGGGGGGTCAGTGACACTCGGGTGGGGATCAATGATGCTGTGGGGGGGTCGATATCAGCTCGAGGGGCGGCCATGGGTTTTTGGGGGGCCGCAACGCAGGCATCCGTGCTGGGTTTGGAGCGGGGGGGCCCCTTCAACCTCTGGGGGGGCCCTGGCTGTCCCCTGGCTGTACCTGGGGGTGCCCTGCCTGTCCCCTAGGTGTCCCTGGGGATGCCCTGGAGTCCCTGGGGGTGCCCTGGCTGTCCCTGGGGGTCCCTGGCTGTCCCCTAGGTGTCCCTGGGGTGCCCTGGCTTTCCCTGGGGTGCCCTGGCTGTCCCCTAGGTGTCCTTGGGGTGCCTTGCTGTCCCCAAGGCGTCCCTGGGGTGCCCTGGCTGTCCCCTAGGTGTCCCTGGGGGTGCCCTGGCTGTCCCTGGGGGTCCCTGGCTGTCCCATAGGTGTCCCTAGGGGTGCCTTGTCTATCCCTGGGGGGGCCCTGGGTGTACCCTGGTCTCCCTGGGAGGGCCCTGGCTGTCCCCTAAGTGTCCCTGGGGGTGCCCTGGCTGTCCCATAGGTGTCCCTGGGGGTTCCCAGGCTGTCCCCTAGGGGTCCCTGGGGGTACCCTGGCTGTCCCTGGGGTGCCGTGGCTGTCCCCTTGGTGTCCCTGGGGGTGACCTGCCTGTCCCCTAGGTGTCCCTGGAGGTGCCCTGGCTGTCCCCTTGGTGTCCCTGGGGGTGCCCTGGCTGTCCCCTTGGTGTCCCTGGGGTACCCTGGCTGTCCCTTAGATGTCCCTGGGGGTGCCCTGGCTCTCCTTGGGGTGCCCTGGCTGTCCCTTATGTGTCCTTGGGGGTGCCCAGGGTGTCCCTGGGGTGCCTTGCTGTCCCCTAGGTGTCCCTGGGGGTGCCCTGCCTGTCCCCTAGGTGTCCCTGCGGGTGCCCTGGCTGTCCTTGGGGTGCTCTGGCTGTCCCCTTGGTGTCCCTGGGGGGTGCCATGGCTGTCCCCTAGGTGTCCCTCGGGGTGCCCTGGAGGTCCCCTAGGTGTCCCTGGGGGTGCCCTGGCTGTCCCTGGGGGTGCCCTGGCTGTCCCCTAGGTGTCCCTGTCTCGCTCGTATCCTCGACTCCGCCTCCGGCGCCATGGTGACACCCCTCCCAGTCTGGACCAGTGTGGCCACACCCCCTCCCCTGGGGCCATTGGACCCATCCCAGTATAGACCAGTAAGGCACCGTGTGCCCACCATCGACCCCCACACGCCTGCCAGTTCATCCCAGTCCACTCCCCGTCCATCCCAGTTCTCTCTGATCACCCTCCCAGTGCTCCCAGTCCATCCCAGTCCCGCAGGTGCTGGTGCTTGTGGCTTGATGAGCTGGTGCCTGTCCGCAACGTGGAGCGGGTCAAACGAGGCCTCAGGGGGAGGGGGGGGGGCGGATTTTGGGGGGTCCTGGGGGTCCCGAGTTGTCCTGGAGGGGTTTGGGGGGTTTTGGGGGGTCTGGGGGGAGTCCTGGGGGCTGCTTTGGGTGTTTTTCGGGGATCTTCGGGAGGTTTGGGCAGCCCATTTGAGGCATCAAAGGAACCTGAGGAGGGTTTTGCGGGCTCCTGGAGGTCGGGGGGGCCCTGGGGGTGGTTTGGGGGGCACTGGGGGGTTCCAGCCCGTGACCCCCCCCGTTTTTGACCCCCCCCCCCCGAGCTGTTTCGGTCTCATCGACGCCCTCCTGAAGCCCAAGGGGGGGTGGGCGCTGGGCCCCCCCTGCTGCCCCCTCCCCTGCCACCCCCGCGACGCCCTGCAGGTGAGGGACCCCCAAAAACCCCTCCCCAGACCCCAAATTCACCCCTGGGACCCCGAAAAACCCCCAAAACCTCTCCCCGGACCCCAAATTCACCCCTGAGGCCCCAAAAAACCCCCAAACCCCTCCCCATGAAACCCAAATCCACCCCTGGGACCCCCCAAAACCTCCCCAGGACCCCAGATCCACCCCGGGACCCCCAAATCCATCCCTTGGACCCCCAAAAACCCCCAAATCCATCCCTGGGACCCCCCAAAACCTCCCTCCAAACCCCAAATTCACCCCTCGGACCTCCAGAATCCTTCCACAGGACCCCTCAGGGGTCGTTCCCCACGAAAAAGTGCGGGAAACGTGAGGGGAGAAAAAGGGCGGGAAACGTGAGGGGAGAAAAAGGGCGGGATCCAGTGGGGAGATCAGTGGAATATTGGGGGGGGTCAGTGACGCTGAGGGAAGATCAATGGAATATTGGGGGGGCATCAATGACATTGGGGGGGTCAGTGACACTGGGGTGGGGATCAATGATGCTGTGGGGGGGTCGATATCAGAGGTTATCAGAGGAAATCGCCGCCGCCGTCCTCCCGTGCCCAGAGCCCCGGCAGGACCCCAGCGCAGCTCCGGCTGCAGGCGGAGCAGGAGCGGCTCCTGCCGCCCGCAGCGATCCCGGTCCCGATCCCGACCGCAACGCCAGCTTGGGCCTCAGGCCCCGAGACCCACAACCCGCCCGCCGGGGGGGGCCGCACCTCTCGGGAGCCGCAGCCGACACTGACAGGACCCGAACCAGAACGCCCGCTCCCATTCCCGGCCCCGCCTGGCTCCGCGCAGGGCCGCGAGCAACCTCGGCTCGGCTCGGCTCGGCTCAGCTGCGAGGGGCGGGGCGGGGTCGCGGGCGATGGTCCCGCCCCCAAGCCGGGGCGTGCTCGGGGCGGAGCCGGGGCGGGCTCGGGGCGGAGCCGGGGCGGGCTCGGGGCGGATCCGGGGCGGGCTCGGGGCGGAGCCGGGGCGGAGCCGGGGCGGGCTCGGGGCGGAGCCGAGGCGGGCTCGGGGCGGAGCCGGGGCGGGCTCTGGGCGGAGCCGGGGCGGGCTCGGGGCGGAGCCGGGGCGGGCTCGGGGCGGGCTCGGGCCGGAGCAGGGGCAGAGCCGGGGCGGGCTCGGGGCGGGGCCGGGGCGGAGCCGGGGCTCTGTGAGGCGGGGCCCGGAGGCAGCCGGGGCCGGGCAGTACCGGGGGCGCGGCTTCAGGGGCGCGGGGCGGGTCCCAAGTGCACGGCGCCGGGACCCCACCGGGGCGTTCCTCACCGAGCCCATAGAGCAGCAGCTACTTCCGCCACCCTTTTGAATCCCCGCGATTGGCGGGCTCGCTGAGGCATCGGCAGTGCTGATTGGACAGCGGGCCCCGGGAACCGCCCCCGCCCCCCGGCCCGCGCTGAGGGCCCGGGGCCTCCGCCCTCAGACCGGCTCCGGCTCCAACCCGGCCCGGGCTCTGCTCCGGTCCCCCCGGCCCGCCCTGAGGGCCCGGGGGCTCTGCGCCGAGACCGGCCTTGCCCCTCCCCGCCTCGCCCTGTAGTAGATTTCTGTTTGGTTTGTGGGAAGAAACAGGTGTGAGAAGTGAGATTTGTGCTGGAGAGGTGCTGCTGGGAAGAAAGGATGGAGTAAATCTGCTCCAAGGATGTGCGATGAAGAATTCAGGGTCAGAGGTGGGCAGTATTTATAAACTGTCTCCATATTTCCCTGTATCTCTGGGTGTTTGGATTGAGCCTGGGATTGTCAGCTATGTTATAAACAAGCCAACCCGGCTACTGAACTCCCAATGAACGTTTGGAAACCCTTGCACAGAAAGACAAGGTAGTAATGATTCCAAAGGAGAAAATGTAAATGAAGGGTAACGATTGCTGGGAAATTTCCTTAGGAATTGTGAACCTCACACAAACGGAATTTAGGAGGTGGAATCCCAGTTTCAGCCTTGGGCACGTGCAGGAGAAGAGGGATCCTTATTCACAGCAAGGAAAGCCCGGTGCCCCAGCGTGTCAGTGCACACAGTGCAATGTCCAGGAAATGAGCAGCAGGGACTGGCAGCAGCTGCAGGTGAGAGCTGTCACAGGCTGATTGAGGGGACAGAGCAGCCCCAGGTGAGAGCTGTCACACTGATGAGGGGACAGGTGGAAGCTGTAAAGGATAACGAGGGGGCGGGTCCTGCCAGCACTGCTTTAAGAGGGGAGCCCGAGCTCAGTTTGGCACGGAGCTGCGGGAGGAGAGGGGTTTATGCTGGGCTCCCAGGTGAGGCTCATGGAAGGATGGTGAGTTCATCTCACAGGGGCTGGGGGAGGCCTTGGGCGTGGAACATTACCTCAGGAGGTGCTGAGGGACAAACCTTTGTGCCGAGCAGCAGCAGCACAAAAGGTTGAAATAAGTTTTGGTTTGGCATGTAGTGATGGGATTGGCGTCTATGGTGTGCTAGTGTTATCTAAAGGTTTAAACTTTAATGTTTATTTTTAAAGCTTTAAGTTAATGAATTAATATAGGTTGCAAGACATGGGCTTTTTCCTTTTTATTTGGCTAGCGGGAGGTCTTTAACTTTGGGGGCGCTCTGGGTATATGTTCTGGAGTATTATT
Source organism: Chamaea fasciata (assembly GCF_029207755.1). Lineage (NCBI taxonomy): Eukaryota > Metazoa > Chordata > Aves > Passeriformes > Sylviidae > Chamaea > Chamaea fasciata. The sequence goes on from NW_027094179.1 coordinate 152,710, forward strand.
GAGGGGATTGGACGTGGGGTTGTTTTTATTATATTCAGTAGTTTGACTGGGGGTGATAAGAGTTGGCTTTTTTTGCTGGAATTTTTTTGGGGTTGTCTGTTTGAAAATTTATGTATTTATGCAGTTAAGTGTAGTGGTGTTTCCGGTGTAACTCTTCAGCTTATGTTATTGTTTGTGTGTTTGAGGTGGTCCACTTGTCTTACGCCCTGACCGATTGGCCAACAGATCTGCTGAGATCATACATCGATGTTTGTTTTATTTCTTGTAGCCGAATAAGAGACAGCAGCCCGGTGACAGCAGGAAATTCCCAGAGGGCGAGGCGGCCTTCTGTGGCACCCGACATGGATTCTCATCCCCAGACGTCCAAGAGATAAGTGGAGGGTTCAGAGCCACAGAGGGGATGAAAGTGGAGTGCTGGGTCAGGACTTGTCAGGAGGGGTTTTTGAGTCAGGTTTGGAGATAGGGATGTCCAAGATGTGCCAATTGAGAGTACAGGTGTACCAGCCCGACCCAAACCCGAAGGAGTAGCCCTAAAGACATGCCCGTTTCCCTGAGTGCGGGTACAGGCAGGAGCCCTTATGCAGGACAATGCCAGAAGGCCTGGCTGCGAGGTGTAGGGCTCTAAAGAAGTTGGGTTTAGAAGGGGGGAGGTGTAGCCACACACACAGAGGCTGAGGTAAAGGACTCAAGGACTAGAGGACACACGGTGAAAACCAGGGGAACAGGCTAGGATACAAGTCAGAGTACAGGTGTAGCGGCCCTCACAGCACTGCTACCAGCACACTTCCCCTGAGAGCAGGTGCAGGCAGCAGCCCTAGTGCAGGAACACACCAGAAGCTCTGACCTGTGCAGACACTGTCAGGCTAGGGCCAGGCAGGAAGCGATAGTGGGGAGCAGGATCCAGCAGGGCTGGGGATAACGGGGGTTTCCCGCCCCACCCACCCTGGGATTCCCTGTCTCTCCGCAGCCGGTGGAAGTGCTCCTGATTTCCCTCTCGAGGCGGCGGTTGGTAAGGCTTCGTGCCTTTTGCCACCGCAAAGAGTTCGGCTCTGTCAGCCTCTGCCCTGTCTCAGGGCCACGTTTCTTAGGGTAGGCAGGGAACAACTGTGGATGTACCTGTCCTGCGTGCGGGACAGCTCTTGGGACCCTAACGGTGCAGAGCGTCCCCGGCTGCAAGGTCTAGGGCTCTGAAGAAGCAGGGTTCAGAAGGGGGGAGGTTGCAGTGATGCACACAGAGGCTGAGGTAAAGGACTGAAGGACTAGAGAACACACAGTGAAAATCAGGGGTACAGCCTAGGATACAAGTCAGAGTACAGGTATCCCGGTCCTCACAGTGCTGCTTCCAACACTGTTTCCCTGAGAGCAGGTGCAGGCAGCAATCCTAATGGCAAGGCAATGCCAGAAGTCCTGAGAGGTGCAGGCAGTAACCCTAAGCTAGGGCCAGGCAGGAAGTGACAGTGGTGGGGCCGAGTCCACAGGGTTGAGGTTCACCGGGGATGTCCACCCTGCGTTCCTGTCCTGCTCTAACCGGGGATGCTCACAGCCCTAATGGAGGCCACGGTGGGTGGGCTCAGTGCCAGTAATGCCTCTAAGGCTTTGGCGCTGCGAGCGTCAGCCTCCGAGCTCAGCTGAAGCACGCACGGGGCCCGAGGACCCGGTCCTGCTTAAGAGACGGTGAGTAGCAGAGCTGCTGGTTTTTGGCTGATGTGCAGCTAAGATTATGCTTTGATGTTTGGTTTTCTTTATTGTAGCTGACTAGGAGACAGCAGGCAAGTGACAGGAGGAATTTCCCAGAGGCATAGGCGGCCTTCTTTGGGACCCAGCGTGGATTCACCTCCCCAGACATCTGAGAGATAAGTGGAGGGCTCGGAACTAGGGAGAGGATGAAAGCGGGGTGCCAGGGCAGGGGTCAGCGGGAGGGATTTTTTGAGTCGGGTTTGGAGATGGGGATGTCCCAGATGTGACCCCTTAGGCTACAATAAGGGAAAGTCTCATTCTGGATCACAGTGCTGAGGTGTGCAGGGCAGAGCAGTCCCAGGATGTGTTGTGTCTGTTGTGCACTTTGTGTCTTTTGGGTGTCTTGTCTTTTCCTTTAGTCTTTTCAGGCGCCTGTCAAAACCTCTGGCATCAGTCTTAGCATTTCTGATCTCTGTGCTCCTCAGCCAGGTGCCTTTGTCTCAGCTGCTCGGACACTCATCAGAATCCATCTCTCTTCACAAGCATCCAGTCCGATGCCTTTTCAGGTCTTGTTCTGAGCTGTACTGACAGCCGTGCACCGCCCTGATCCATTCCGGCGGGTTAGGTCTTGTGAGAATGCAAAGACAGGTCGAGGATTCTGACCGTAGGGTTCTCGGGCATCCATCTCTGCATTTCTTGGGATAAGTCATCCCGATGGCATCTTGTTCCTGCAGGGTTCTCTGAGCCTGGCCAGCTCACCTTCCTTCTCACCTCGGTCATCTCATTCCGAGTTCTCTGGACCCTCAGGGTCATTCTTCTTGCCCAGAGTTTTCTGTCCCTGTTGCGTCCCCTCGTTTGTCCTGTGCTGTGTCACGGGTGTTGGTGTGTGTTTGGCCGGGAGCTGCTCTGCCTTGATGCTCAGTCTGGGTGTAGGGGTACGAGGGTAATAGTGCCGGGGGCTTGAAATTTGTGATGTGGGGTGTAGTTAGACTGTCGAGGGTATTCCTAGATTGGCACAAGATGTGTGGAGCTGTCAAGGTATCCTGCAGCACTCTGACTTTTGTCCGAACTTTCTTTCAGATGCAGAGGGATGAAATCTGTGGCAGAGCCCCCCAGTCTGGGTGAGGGGCTCCCCTGAGAAGGTCAGTCACTGTTTTGATTTGCAGGGGAGGTGTAAATGATGGCTGTGTTACATCTCTGTTCTTTGTCTTTATTTTTAGGTGGTAAAGCCGGATCTCAGCAGTCAAGCTGACGTGGGCGAGGTGAGCAGCGATGGGTGGACAGAAGCAGTTGCTATTGTTCAAGCCTCACTCGCTGGTGCAACTCTAAGCCTCCGTTATTGTGCGTTTTAGGGAGTCCACTCGCAGGAGGCCGAGCTCCCCTCTCACCAACCGGACGACAGACCCGGGTCACCTCACCCGTGAGCCCTCCGGGAGCATTCCAGGAGTCTGTGATGGAGCCTTGATCTTCTCCTTGTGAAGGCCCCATCCAGGTAGTCTTGGATAACGGGCGAGGAGTTGAGGTGAGTCAGGGAGGAGAAGGAGGGATGGTCCCCTCAAGTTCCAGCGCTGCCACGTCACATTGTCTGCTCTTTACCCAGGCAGACCCTGCGACGCCGGCGTTGGCCTCTGAGCGCAGCTGAAGCACGGGGCCGAGGACACGGGCAAGCTTAGGAGACAGTGAGTAGCAGAATTGTCGGGTTTTGGGTGATGGGCTGCCAAGATTATGCTTTGATGTTTGGTTTTCTTTATTGTAGCTGTGTAGGAGACAACAGCCCAGCAACAGCAGGAATTTCCCTGAGGGAGAGGCAGCCTTCTTTGCCACCCAGCGTGGATTCACCTCCCTAGACGTCCAAGAGATAAGTGGAGGGCTCGGAGCCAGGGAGGGCTTGTAAGCGGGGTGTGGGATCAGGGGCCACCGGGAGGGATTTTTTGAGTCATTTTTGGTGACAGGGATGTCCAAGAAGTGACCGCTTAGGCTACAGAAAGTCTCATTCTGGATCAGAGTGCCGAGGTGTGCCGGGCAGAGCAGTCCTGGTGTGTGTTGTGTCACTTGTCTGTTGTGCACTCTGTCTGTTTGGTGTCTTGTCTTTTCCTTTTGTCCTTTGAGGGGCCTATCAAAACCCCTGGCATCAGTCTTAGCATTTCTGATCTCTGTGCTCCTCAGCCAGGTGCCTTTGTCTCAGCTGCTCGGACACTCATCAGAATCCATCTCTCTTCACAAGCATCCAGTCCGATGCCTTTTCAGGTCTTGTTCTGAGCTGTACTGACAGCCGTGCACCGCCCTGATCCATTCCGGCGGGTTAGGTCTTGTGAGAATGCAAAGGCAGGTAGAGGATTCTGACCGTAGGATTCTCGGGCATCCATCTCTGCATTTCTTGGGATAAGTCATCCCGATGGCATCTTGTTCCTGCAGGGTTCTCTGAGCCTGGCCAGCTCACCTTCCTTCTCACCTCGGTCATCTCATTCATAGTTCTCTGGACCCTCAGGGTCATTCTTCTTGCCCAGAGTTTTCTGTCCCTGTTGTGTCCCCTCGTTTGTCCTGTGCTGTGTCACGGGTGTTGGTGTGTGTTTGGCCGGGAGCTGCTCTGCCTTGATGCTCAGTCTGGGTGTGGGGGTAATAGGATAATAGTGCTGGGGGCTTGAAATTTGTGATGTGGAGTGTAGCAGGGCTGTCGAGGGTATTCCTAGATTTCCACAAGATATGTGGAGCTGTCAAGGTATCCTGCCGCACTCTGACTGTTGTTCTGACTTTCTTTCAGATGCAGGTGGATGAAATCTGTGGCAGAGCCCCCCATCCTGGGTGAGGGGGCTCCCCTGAGAAGGTCGGTCACTGTTTTGATTTGCAGGGGAGGTGTAAATGGTGGCCGTGTTACAGCTCTGTTCTTTGTCTTTATTTTTAGACCAGACCCTGCGACGCCGGCGTTGGCCTCTGAGCGCAGCTGAAGCACAGGGCCGAGGACACAGGCAAGCTTAGGAGACTGTGAGTAGCAGAATTGCTGGTTTCTGGCTGATGTGCTGCTAAGAGCACAGGGTCACGTTTAGTTCTCTTTATTGTAGCTGACGAGGAGACACCAGCCTGGTCACAGCAGGAATTTCCCCGAGGGAGAGGCAGCCTTCTTTGGGACCCGGCGTGGATGCACCTCCCCAGACATCTGAGAGATAAGTGGAGAGCTCAGAGCCGTAGAGGGCATGAAAGAAGAGTGTGGGGTCACTAGCAAGGTTTTTTGAGTCAGGTTTGAAGACAGGGATGTCTAAGCTGTGACCCCTTAGGTTTCATCCAGGGAGAGTCTCATTCTGGATCACAGTGCCGAGGTGTGCAGGGCAGAGCCGTCCTGGTGTGTGTTGTGTCTGTTGTGCACTCTGTGTCTTGGGTGTCTTGTGTGTGCTGTCTTTTCCCTTAGCCCTTCAGGGGCCTGTCAAAACCTCTGGCATCAGTCTTAGCATTTCTGATCTCTGTGCTCCTCAGCCAGGTGCCTTTGTCTCAGCTGCTCGGACACTCATCAGAATCCATCTCTCTTCACAAGCATCCAGTCCGATGCCTTTTCAGGTCTTGTTCTGAGCTGTACTGACAGCCGTGCACCGCCCTGATCCATTCGGCGGGTTAGGTCTTGTGAGAATGCAAAGACAGGTCGAGGATTCTGACCGTAGGGTTCTCGGGCATCCATCTCTGCATTTCTTGGGATAAGTCATCCCGATGGCATCTTGTTCCTGCAGGGTTCTCTGAGCCTGGCCAGCTCACCTTCCATCTTACCTCGGTCATCTCATTCCGAGTTCTCTGGACCCTCAGGGTCATTCTTCTTGCCAGAGTTTTCTGTCCCTGTTCTGTCCCCTCGTTTGTCCTGTGCTGTGTCACGGGTGTTGGTGTGTGTTTGGCCTGGAGCTGCTCTGCCTTGATGCTCAGTCTGGGTGTGGGGGTAATAGGATAATAGTGCTGGGGGCTTGAAATTTGTGATGTGGGGTGTAGTTAGACTGTCGAGGGTATTCCTAGATTGCCACAAGATGTGTGGAGCTGTCAAGGTATCCTGCAGCACTCTGACTTTTGTCCCAACTTTCTTTCAGATGCAGAGGGATGAAATCCGTGGCAGAGCCCCCCATCCTGGGTGAGGGGCTCCCCTGAGAAGATCGATCGCTATTCAAGGTGAGAGTCACATATTTCACATTTTTTGGCACTCCAGTGCAGGCCACCTGCATTTACAGCTTGAAACAGGCGAGTCCCTTGGTAACCCCTGGGCAGCAGCTGGAGCCTGCTCCGGGCTGGGCTGAGGGAGCAAACACTTGTGGCTGACACAGCTCCACACTGGGGGTACTTGGGAAAACACCTGCCTTGTCCTGGATTGTTTTTTTTTTTGAGCTTTTGACAAGGTTTTAGTCATCACCTTGGTAAAAATAAATGGTAAGGACTGAAGACATGAGAGGCTGGCAGGTTATATGCACGAAAGACAACTTTTTTTTTCTTAAATATTTGTGCAACCTATATCTTAATTTTGAGACTCTTTTTTGGTCAACTTTATTGTAAAACCCCCTTATTTTCAAGTTAGCTGCTTCAATAATGAATTTGTTTTACAAATACCCGCTAATGTCCGAAGGTTAAAGCACTAACACCAACATCCCACCTCTTTTATTTTTGCAGCAAAATTTTATCTTTACTAAACTTGAAACTTGATGTTTTTGCAGGTAGTAAGTTAAAGAAGGTGTTTATCTGCCCATCACTGATAGTCAGGGTCATGAAGAAATTGCTCTAGTGTTCTAAAATAAATGCAGATTTTTAGGCCTCTCCCATTCTCTCTGACTAGCAGCATGTGAATTGATTTTTGATCTCCTTTCTGTTGGTGTCTGTGGGTTTTAAGCTGCATGGAGAAGGTGTCTGTGGACATGGCACCCAGGGAATGGTGCTGGGAAGGGCAGGATGGAAAGGAGCTGCTCAGGAATCCAGAGCAGCAGTGGAGTGGGAGCTGGTGCTGCTGCCTCAGTCACACCCTCCTGGACAGTCTGTGCAGTGATAATATTCCTACTTTCCTTCCTGAACCTGGGGTTGGAGGAGAACATGAGTCTTGGCATTGTTGGAAAGGGGAACTCCAGGGAAAAACTGCTGTTTGTGTCCTCAGAGAGCAGTGGGAAGAGCCTGGGAGAAATCCTGGCTGGCTGAGGGATCCTTGTGTCCCCTCAGGAATAAATCCCTGCGTCTCCTCAGACCTGCTGGTTTGCAGTAGAGTTTGGGCACCTTTCGCTGCAGCTGTGGTTCTTAATAACTGGAAGTCCATGGATTGCTGGGCGATTCCCATAAGTTCTCCTATTTTGTAGGAGCTGCACGGTGAGGTCAGCATTCTGATGGAGGCCCTGGCACAGCTGCCAAGGGCAAGGAACGTGGAGCATCCCGCGGCTTCTCCCACCCGAGTTTCTCCCGGAGCGTGCTGCGTGTCATGCCGGATGTTTAACCCGGGTTTGGGGTGTTCTCCTGCAGTCCCAGCTCTGACTGCTGCCCCCGAGCCCCGGCCTTGCTCGGTCCCAGCACTGAACCTGGCAGGTGGGTGTGCTTTTCCAGCCCTTTAATCCCACGGGCAATCCCAGATTCCCGGAGCTCCCCGAGGCACAGCCTGGCCTCCCTCCCTGGGAGCTGCATTTCAGTCTGCCTGGACCAAGGCCATCCTGTTTGAGACTTTATTCCTGTTGCTTTTCCTCTTCCAGGTTGTGGGCAAAAAGGAGAGAGCCAGTAGGAAGTGAAGCCACTGGAAGGCCTTATCCCAGTCCAAGGTTGGATAGGAGTAACTGGACCTGTTGAATTCCCACTTCCCTTTAAATTAGAGCAGAGGAAGCAGATTTTAAATCATCATTCCATGAACTTTCACCAACTTCATGACTCTTGCAAAAGTTTTCAATGTTAGAAATTCCTGAGCTTGTTTTCCAGGCAAGCTTGGATTTAGATGTTATTCCTTCCTTTTATTTGAAGGAATAACTCTGATTTTCTCTCTGATTTTAGTAAGGGAATATTTATTTATTCCAATTTTCCATCCTAATTGGAATTTTTGCACCTTGTAGAGCACATTTCCAAGGAAATTTATCCAATTAATGTTGGTAAATCAGGAATTGTCCAGCACCATCTCCACAAAATTCTGTGAATTCCCAAGAAAACGTTGAAGTATTTATTTGCCATGATTCATCTCTTTGTAAAGTTCAATTTACTGCATTTTTAATTACATAAATGCCATTAAAACCTGAATCCAGGCCTAGCTGCTGTTCCTTGGACACAGGGGGCTGGTTCTTTCCTACCTTGGCACATTTGGGTGTTTGTCCAAAATGAGCTTCCCACTAAAATAGAATTTGTTTCCAAGCAAAAGTGGGAATTGTCTAGAAAACCTTCTGTTCTGGGGGGCACTGGGTTTGTTTCCCTTATTGCTGCATAATTGAGGAAAGCCATGGTGCTTTTTTAGGCAGTGGCAGGAGGTGAAAGCTGCATTTATTTAATTTTGTATTTTATTTCTTGTTATTTTTGTATTTTTATGCTCTTTTGTTGTGGTTTCTCATGTTGCGTTTTGTGGTTTTTCAAAGACTTTTTCTTCCGTTTTTTAATTTTTATATTTTTTTCTTTAGCTATTTATTTACTTGTTAAAACTACTTTTAGTTTTTTATTTTAATTTTTTGTTTAAATTTTTTTTTCCACTTTTTTGTTACTTTGAAATTTTTTTCTTTTGGTATTTTAATTTTATTTATTATTTTCTATAGTTTTGGTTTATTTTTTCATGTTTTCTTTGTTCCTTTTTTTTTTCCCCATACTCTTTCTTCCCCCGGGCGCCTGGGGGTTTGGCTGTTGGCAAGAAAGATGAGAAATGACCTCCGTGCCCGCTGGACGTCGGGATGTCATAGAGAGCGCAGTTGGCAAAAGCTCTGTATTTTCTGCTCCATAAAACTCCTGAAGGGAGAAAGCTGTGACCACCGTGGTGCCGTTTTTTCCTTCCCAGCCCCGACCAGGTCTCCTCCTACCCGTGCACAGTGTTACCAGCAGCAGCCTGCTGTCCAGGCTGTCGAGGCGTATTTCAGAGGGGGCAATAAAAACAAAGTAGACGTTTTATTTTGAACTCTCCGACCCTGCTTGTTTATTAGCAAAGAACTCCAAAACAAAGCGAACAAAAAAAGAAAACCCACAAACTAAACTCCCCCGCAACCCACCAAAAAAAAACCATAGAGAAAGAGAAAACATGCCCATATTATTTGAATAAAGATTAAAACTTTACCCCTTAGAAAACCAGGCTCATTTAATTCAAATTAATTGTGTTTCTGATGTGTTAGGTTAATGAATTCATCTAGTGTAAAATATCGTTTAAAATATAAACAAACGAATTAAAAAATAATGAAAAAGAAAAATAACAAAAAGTATAGGATATGAAAAATAATATAAATAATAAATACACAATATATTATTACATACTACACGTTTTATAAATATATATAATATACATAATATAAACATCTATAATGTACATAATCATGATATTTCAATGAAATGTATTATTATTTATAACATTACATAATAAATAATAAATTATTTTATATATAACTTTCTATACTTAATATATATAATAAATATAATAGTATAATAAACATAATACATGATGTATAATGTACATAATATAAAAGCTGAATTGTAATGATTAATGTAAATATCAGAATCACAAAGATAAAAAATATTGAAATAGAGCCTGAACGAAAGGCTTTTTTGTTTCGGTCTGGTTGCTGGCAGGGTTCTCGCAGGTGTGCTCGGGGGTCTTTTGGGCCATTTATTCCGGAGGCTGTTCGGAAGGGCATTTCTGGGCACGTTCGTTTATGGCTCCGCTCCGCGCCGCCGCGCGGCAGTGCTGCCACCCTGTGGGCAGAGAGCGGTAGTGCAGCTTCCCCCCCGCCCGGCCCGCCCGATCTGTGCGGCAATGCTGCCACCGTGTGGGCAAACAGCGGTAGTGCAGCTGTCCCTCCCGCCCGTCCCGCCTGATCTGTGCGGCAATGCTGCCATCGTGTGGGCAAAGAGCGGTAGTGCAGCTGTCCCTCCCGCCCGTCCCGCCTGATCTGTGCGGCAATGCTGCCACCCTGTGGGCAAAGAGCGGTAGTGCAGCTGTCCCCCATGACCGTCCCGCCGGAGCCGTGCGGCAGTGCTGCCACCCTGTGGGCAAAGAGCGGTAGTGCAGCTGTCCCCCCCCCGCCCGTCCCCGACGCGCGTGGCAGCCCCGCATTGTGAGCTCGGGGGCGGCGCTGCCGCCCGCCCGCCCGCAGCTCGGGGCCGAAAGGGAGGGAAAAAGGCAAGGAGCCCGAGCGCGTGGCAGCCGGCTGCCTGCGCGCGCCACCCGGACCCCGGAGCCGTCCGGGCGCGATTTTCCGCGGCGTCTGCGGGTGTGCGGACACGGGATGGGGGCGCAGCGGCGCCGCGGGCGGCAGTCCATTGAGTCAGGCGCTTGTGTGAGCGGCCGAGGGGGCATTTTAGTGGGTTCCACTACCAAGATGGCGGCGAGACGCGAGGCGCCTGACCTTCTAAAAAGGGCGGCCAAAAGGGCGGGAAAAAATAAGGACCCTATAGGTGTTTATGCAGCTGCCTGCACAAAACCCCGACTACGGCGCCGCCCGGGGGCAATTTTCCGCGGCGTTTCCAGGTGTGGGGACACGGGCCGTGTGCTCAGTCGCGACGCGCTTGCGTTCGGATTCGTGGATTTAGTCAGGCGTCTGTGTAAACACCTGGCGGAGGCCTATGCCGAGCCACAAAGAACATGGCGGCCGGGACGGAAGTGGCCTCAGGAGCAACCAAGATGGCGGCAAGGAAAAGCGGAAGTCACGCGTCGCCCCTCACAAAATGGCGCCGAGGCGCGAGGCGCCCGACCTTCCAAAAAAGGCGGCCAAAAGGGCGGGAAAAAATAAGGACCCTGTAGGCGTTTACGCAGATGCCTGCACAAAAACCCCGACTACAGCGCCGCCCGGGCGCAATTTTCCGCGGCGTTTCCAGGTGTGCAGACACCGGCCATGTGCTCATCCGCGCCGCCTCCGGGTTCGGATTCGTGGATTTAGTCAGGCGTCTGTGTAAACACCTGCCGGGGGCCTTAGCGGTGCCGCAAAAAAGATGCCGGCGGGACCGGAAGTGGCCTCAGACGCAACCAAGATGGCGGCAAGGAAGGGCGGAATGCTCGTGGGGCTCATCGCGGCCGAAAATCACCGAGTGCAGCTCACACCCTGCAATGGCAAAAGCTGTTTTATTAAAACTCAGCCGAGAATTTTCCTCTTATTTCCAGGTCACAGGATATACTGAGCCTGAGAGGGATCCTAAAATCTGACTCTCAAGCAGACGGACCGTTTGAGAATCGAACTCAGCACCTTGGCATTACCCGGACTCTGCTCCAAGCAGCTGAACCAATCTCTGCATTATGGGGATGGACCTCCATAGGATGGCAACGCTTGGCCCCACTAAGGTAAGTGCAGTGCCGCCTTCTCTGCCAAAGCTGCTTCACACACCAGCCCCTGGAATGGCTCGAGGGCAGAACTGGCTGGCAGGTCACGACAGCACAAAGCTCTTCCAGTGACGCTGATTTCCTGTCCTTTCCAGGATTTACTCAACAGCTGCCGTAAAAGTACTTACACAAAGTCTCTTTCTGGGCGGAAAAGAGCAGGACAAGTCCTGAGGCTTCCCTTCTTCCACGGCCAAAGTTCTGGAGAGAGGCAGGGCCGGTCCCACCCGCACAGGGGCGTTTCCTGCAGGTGAGTGTTGCCGGGCCAAACTGATGGCAGCTGCTGAGGCCGGGGCTGCTTTTCTGGCCGGAGGCCTCGGTGCCCCCCCGTGCCGCCTGCAGTGTCCCTCGGGGTTTCCTGCAGGTGTCCCGGGTGCCCGGAGGCGCAGGGAGGAAGGAGGCCGGCAGCCCCAGCGGGGCCAGCAGCCCTGGGATGATGTGCAGGGGAGGAGCTGTGCCTGCGGGGCCCCGCCCGTGGCAGCGGCGGCCAAACGCAGGGCCCGGGGCCGGGCTCGGGGCTGGCACGGACACGGCCCCGGGGCTGCCGCGGCTCCTCGGCCAGGGGCTGCTCCCGCCGGGCACGGGGAGATGCTGCAGCCCGGACAGAGGCACCCACAGCCCAAGAGCTCCCCAGGGAACAGCTGGCATTGCCCGGGAACGGCGGCTCGGGCTGTCTGCAGAGGGGCTCAGACAGCAATTCCCACCTCCCGGAGCTCCCACACAGTTGCCAGGGATGTCCTGGCCACCCCAAATCCCCTCCCTTTCAGCCTGAGGACATCACCCATCGGCAGCATTAAAGCCAAGGTGCTCCTCCCTCACAGAAATTAAATCCAGAGCAACGGCCCTCGGAGATGCCTCAAAATCAAAGGTTTGAGTGGGATGGAGTTTCGTTTGGATGAAGTCTGGACTTTTCCAGGGAGCCAGCCGGAGTGCAGAAGTGATGGAAAGCTTTTGCAGGTGGGTCCCACTGGAGGTGTGCTGAAGGCAGGGATGGGCATCCCTTGCCTGAGGGAAAGGCACTTGCAGAGGCCACTGCTGGGGCTCGGAAAGGAGCTGAGCTCCTGCAGGGAGCTGTGTCCTCCCGAGGGCACAGGGGCTGCCTCAGCACAGGCCGGCCAGTGCCTTCTCCTGCTCTGAAACATCACCTGGAGCCCGAGCTCAGGGGGTGGCTGAATTCCAGGGAAATCTGACAGGTGACCCCCAGGGGATGAGGGTTAGAATTAACCAAATCTATGGAATAGAAACCTATCCTGTCCCCATCCTGCTGAGCTTCCTTGGAAGCTCTGCTAGTTCCTGACACATCTGGCATTCAAGCAGCAGCTCTGCGTGGGAATATCCATGCTCTGTGAGGCACTGTGAGGTTATTGCAGCAGGAACTGAGCAGGGAATTCGGGGCCGTGGGTATAATTCATCTAAACTAGCAAAGGTGACAGTGAACCCCAAATCTGGGCACCACACAGAGAACAATCTTTGTGCTGCCCTGTCAGCTCAAGCCCCTGGGCTGGGAAGTTTTGGGAGTCAAACATATGGAATGATAAAAGTCACAGCAACTGGTGTCACCCCGAGGGACAGTCCAAGTCCCAGACAATTCCTCTGCAGTCCCCTGGGGGGGAAAACACCCTCTGTCTGCCAGGAGCCCTGACTCTGTTTCTCCTATCAGCTGTGTTGGGCTTTAAGAACTTGAAATAACTTTGAAGCCAAAGAAATCACCTTTTCCTTCTGGTTTGATTGTGTTTTTTTGTTGTTTTTTTTTTTTTTTTTTTCTTTCAGGTGCTGGACTTGCTTCTGTGGATGTGTGCTGAGCTCTGGCTGCAGGGGACTGTCAGGCCTGAATGGCTGTGAGTTTGTGTTCTTCTCGCTGGGGAAGCAGAAATAATTATTAATTAGACTGCAGAAATGTTTTCAGAAACCTTTCCCCTTTCCTGCCCTTTGCTGGTGGATCTTCTCTTTCTGCCTTTGACTTTACAAAGCTGTTCCCTGATGTCAATTCCCCTGCCTGAATTCCTTGCAGCTCCTAGCTGGGAAAAACTGGGATGATGTCCTAGGGATGTTCTTAGGGGAGGACAGAGGTGAGATTTTTGCCTGTATTTTTCTAATATTTTCTAAAATTTCAGGGAGCTGCTCCTGCTCCTGCCCCTAATCCTGCTGCTGCTGCACAAGTGGAGCCTTGTCAGCGAAGACCTGCATCTGCAGGAGGCCCCGCAGGCCCTGGCTGGGAAGTGCCAAAACAAAGAAGTGATCAGTAAGTGCTGAACTGCTTCCAGGAGGGCATATTTTGTTGCAGCCGTTACAGACCAACCGTGTGGTGCTGGTGACTTTGTGTGAGTTGCTTTATTAAAGCCAATCGTTGGTAAGGGTTTTGAGCCTGCCTTGGAGAGCACTTGGAGCTCTGGGTGCCCTGGCTTTCCCCTAGGTGGCCCTGGGGGCGCCCCGGCTGTCCCCTAGGTGTCCCTGGGGTGCTCTGGCTGTCCCTGGGGTTGCCCTGGCTGTCCCCTAGGTGTCCCTGGAGTGCCCTGGCTGTCCCCTAGGTGTCCCTTGGGGTCCACGGGCTGTCCACTAGGTGTCCCTTGGGGGGACCTGACTGTCCCTGGGATGCCCTGGCTGTCCCCTAGGTGTCCCTTGGGGTCCACGGGCTGTCCACTAGGTGTCCCCTGGGGGGACCTGACTGTCCCTGGGATGCCCTGGCTGTCTCTTAGGTGTCCCTGGGGGTGCCCTGCCTGTCCCCTAGGTGTCCCAGGGCTGCCCTGGCTGTCTTTTAGGTGTCCCTGGGGGTGGCCTGACTGTCCCCTAGGGGTACCTTGTCTGTCCCTGGGGGGGCCCTGGCTGTCCCTGGGGGTACCCTGGTGTCCCTGAGAGGGCCCTGGCTGTCCCCTAAGTGTCCCTGGGGGTGCTCTGGTGTCCCTGGGGATGCCCTGGCTGTCCCCTAGCTGTCCCTGGGGGTGCCCTGGGTGTCCCTGGGGTGCCCTGGCTGTCCCCTAGGTGTCCCTGGGGGTGCCCTGGCTGTCCCTGGTGTGCCCTAGCTGTCCCCTACGTGTCCCTGGGGGTGCCCTGGGGTGCTCTAGGGGTGCCCCGGCTGTCCCTGGGGGTGCCCAGGCTGTCACCTAGGGGTCCCTGGGGGTACCCTGGCTGTCCCCTATGTGTCCCTGGGGGCGCCCTGGCTGTCCCCTTGGTGTCCCTCGGGGTGCCCTTGCTGGCCCCTAGGTGTCCCTGGAGGTGCCCTGGCTATCCCCTTGGTGTCCCTGGGGGTGCCCTGGCAGTCCCATAGGTGTCCCTGGAGGTGCCCTGGCTCTCCTTGGGGAGCCCTGGCTGTCCCTTATGTGTCCCTGGGGGTGCCCAGGGTGTCCCTGGGGTGCCTTGCTGTCCCCTAGGTGTCCCTGGGGGTGCCCTGCCTGTCCCCTAGGTGTCCCTTGGGGTGTCCTGGCTGTCCCCTAGGTGTCCCTGGGGGTGCCCTGGGTGTCCCTGTGGGTGCCCAGGCTGTCCCCTAGGTGTCCCTGGGGTGCCCTGGCTGTCCTTTAGGTGTCCTTGGGGGTGCCCTGGCTGTCCCCTAGGTGTCCCTGGGGTGCCCTGGCTGTCCTTTAGGTGTCCCTGGGGGTGCCCTGGCTGTCCCCTAGGTGTCCCTGCCTCGCTCGTATCCTCGACTCCGCCTCCGGCGCCATGGTGACACCCCTCCCAGTCTGGACCAGTGTGGCCACACCCTCTCCCCTGGGGCCATTAGACCCATCCCAGTACAGACCAGTAAGGCACCGTGTGCCCACCATGGACCCCCACACGCCTGCCAGTTCGTCCCAGTCCACTCCCCGTCCATCCCAGTTCCCTCTGATCACCCTCCCAGTGCTCCCAGTCCATCCCAGTCCCGCAGGTGCTGGTGCTTGTGGCTTGATGAGCTGGTGCCTGTCCGCAACGTGGAGCGGGTCAAATGAGGCCTCAGGGGGAGGGGGGGGCGGATTTTGGGGGGTCCTGGGGGTCCCGAGTTGTCCTGGAGGGGTTTGGGGGGTCTGCGGGGAGTCTCAAGGGGCTGCTGTGGGTGTTTTTCGGGGATCTTCGGGAGGTTTGGGCGGCCCATTTGAGGCATCAAAGGAACCTGAGGAGGGTTTTGCGGGCTCCTGGAGGTCGGGGGGGCCCTGGGGGTGGTTTGGGGGGCACTGGGGGGTTCCAGCCCGTGACCCCCCCCCGTTTTTGACCCCCCCCCCCCCCCCCGAGCTGTTTCGGTCTCATCGACGCCCTCCTGAAGCCCAAGGGGGGGTGGGCGCTGGGCCCCCCCCGCTGCCCCCTCCCCCTGCCACCCCCGCGACGCCCTGCAGGTGAGGGACCCCCAAAAACCCCTCCCCAGACCCCAAATTCACCCCTGGGACCCCAAAAAAACCCCCAAAACCTCTCCCTGGACCCCAAATTCACCCCTGAGGCCCCAAAAAACCCCCAAACCCCTCCCCATGAACCCCAAATCCACCCCTGGGACCCCCCAAAACCTCCCCAGGACCCCAGATCCACCCCGGGACCCCCAAATCCATCCCTTGGACCCCCAAAAACCCCCAAATCCATCCCTGGGACCCCCCAAAACCTCCCTTCAAACCCCAAATTCACCCCTCGGACCTCCAGAATCCTTCCACAGGACCCCTCAGGGGTCGTTCCCCACGAAAAAGTGCGGGAAACGTGAGGGGAGAAAAAGGGCGGGAAACGTGAGGGGAGAAAAAGGGCGGGATCAAGTGGAGGGGATCAATGGAATTTTGGGGGGGGTCAGCGACGCTGAGGAAGGATCAATGGAATATTGGGGGGGCATCAATGACATTGGGGGGGTCAGTGACACTCGGGTGGGGATCAATGATGCTGTGGGGGGGTCGATATCAGCTCGAGGGGCGGCCATGGGTTTTTGGGGGGCCGCAACGCAGGCATCCGTGCTGGGTTTGGAGCGGGGGGGCCCCTTCAACCTCTGGGGGGGCCCTGGCTGTCCCCTGGCTGTACCTGGGGGTGCCCTGGCTGTCCCCTAGGTGTCCCTGGGGATGCCCTGGAGTCCCTGGGGGTGCCCTGGCTGTCCCTGGGGGTCCCTGGCTGTCCCCTAGGTGTCCCTGGGGATGCCCTGGCTGTCCCTGGGGTGCCCTAGCTTTCCCTGGGGTGCCCTGGCTGTCCCCTAGGTGTCCCTGGGGGTGTCCTGGCTGTCCCTGGGGGTCCCTGGCTGTCCCATAGTTGTCCCTAGGGGTGCCTTGTCTGTCCCTGGGGGGGCCCTGGGGGGGCCCTGGGTGTACCCTGGTGTCCCTGGGAGGGCCCTGGCTGTCCCCTAAGTGTCCCTGGGGGTGCTCTGGTGTCCCTGGGGATGCCCTGGCTGTCCCCTAGCTGTCCCTGGGGGTGCCCTGGGTGTCCCTGGGGTGCCCTGGCTGTCCCCTAGCTGTCCCTGGGGGTGCCCTGGGTGTCCCTGGGGTGCCCTGGCTGTCCCCTAGGTGTCCCTGGGGTGCCGTGGCTGTCCCCTTGGTGTCCCTGGGGGTGACCTGCCTGTCCCCTAGGTGTCCCTGAAGGTCCCCTGGCTGTCCTCTTGGTGTCCCTGGGGGTGCCCTGGGTGTCCCTGGGGTGCCCTGCCTGTCCCCTAGGTGTCCCCGGGGATGCCCTGGCTATCCCTGGGGGGGCCCTGGCTGTCCCTGGGGTGCCCTAGCTGTCCCCTAGGTGTCCCTGGGGGTGCCCTGGCTGTCCCCTTGGTGTCCCTGGGGTACCCTGGCTGTCCCTTAGATGTCCCTGGGGGTGCCCTGGCTCTCCTTGAGGTGCCCTGGCTGTCCCTTATGTGTCCCTGGGGGTGCCCAGGGTGTCCCTGGGGTGCCCTAGCTGTCCCCTAGGTGTCCCTGGGGGTGCCCTGCCTGTCCCCTAGGTGTCCCTGGGGTTGCCTTGGCTGTCCCCTAGGTGTCCCTGGGTGTGCCCTGGTGTCCCTGGGGTGCCCTGGCTGTCCCCTAGGTGTCCCTGGGGGTGCCCTGCCTGTCCCGGAGGTGTCCCTGGGGATGCCCTGGCTGTCCTTGGGGTGCTCTGGCTGTCCCCTAGGTGTCCCTGGAGTGCCCTGACTGTCCCCTAGTTGTCCCTGGGGGAGCCCTGGCTGTCCCTAGGGTGCCCTGCCTGTCCCCTAGGTGTCCCTGGGAGTGCCCTGGCTGTCCCCTAGGTGTCCCTGGGGGTGCCCTGGCTGTCCCTGGGGATCCCTGGCTGTCCCCTAGGTGTCCTTGGGGGTGCCCTGGCTGTCCCCTAGGTGTCCCTGGGGGTGCCCTGGGTGTCCCTGTCAGGGCCCTGGCTGTCCCTTATGTGTCCCTAGGGGTACCTTGTCTGTCCCTGGGGGGGCCCTGGCTGTCCCTGTGGGGGCCCAGGCTGTCCCCTAGGTGTCCCTGGGGTGCCCTGGCTGTCCCGTAGTTGTCCCTGGGGTGCCCTGGCTGTCCTTTAGGTGTCCCTGGAGGTGCCCTTGCTGTCCATTGGGGGGCCCTGGCTGTCCCTGTGGGGCCCTGGCTGTCCCCTAGGTGTCCCTGGGGGTGCCTTGTCTGTCTCTTGGGGGGCCCTGGCTGTCCCTGTGGGGGCCCTGGCTGTCTTCTAGGTGTCCCTGGGGAACCCTGGCTGTCCCCTAGGTGTCCCTGGGGTGCCCTGGCTGTCCCTGGGGTGCCCAGGCTTTCCTTTAGGTGTCCCTGGGGTGCCCTGGCTGTCCCCTAGGTGTCCCAGGGCTGCCCTGGCTGTCTCATACGTGTCCCTGGGGGTGCCCTGGCTGTTCCTTAGGTGTCCCTGGGGATGCCCTGGCTGTCCCCTAGGTGTCCCTGGGGTGCCCTGGCTGTCCCTGGGGTGCACTGGCTGTCCATTAGGTGTCCCTGGGGGTGCCCTGGCTGTCCCCTAGGTGTCCCTGCCTCGCTCGTATCCTCGACTCCGCCTCCGGCGCCATGGTGACACCCCTCCCAGTCTGGACCGGTGTGGCCACACCCCCTCCCCTGGGGCCATTAGACCCATCCCAGTACAGACCAGTAAGGCACCGTGTGCCCACCATGGACCCCCACACGCCTGCCAGTTCGTCCCAGTCCACTCCCCGTCCATCCCAGTTCTCTCTGATCACCCTCCCAGTGCTCCCAGTCCATCCCAGTCCCGCAGGTGCTGGTGCTTGTAGCTTGATCAGCTGGTGCCTGTCCGCAACGTGGAGCGGGTCAAATGAGGCCTCAGGGGGAGGGGTGGGCGGATTTTGGGGGGTCCTGGGGGTCCCGAGTTGTCCTGGAGGGGTTTGGGGGGTTTTGGGGGGTCTGCGGGGAGTCTCAAGGGGCTGCTGTGGGTGTTTTTGGGGGGGCTTCGGGAGGTTTGGGCGGCCCATTTGAGGCATCAAAGGAACCTGAGGAGGGTTTTGCGGGCTCCTGGAGGTCGGGGGGGCCCTGGGGGTGGTTTGGGGGGCACTGGGGGGTTCCAGCCCGTGACCCCCCCCCGTTTTTGACACCCCCCCCCCCCCCGAGCTGTTTCGGTCTCATCGACGCCCTCCTGAAGCCCAAGGTGGGGGTGGGCGCTGGGCCCCCCCCGCTGCCCCCTCCCCCTGCCACCCCCGCGACGCCCTGCAGGTGAGGAACCCCCAAAAACCCCTCCCCGGTCCCCAAATTCACCCCTGGGACCCCAAAAAACCCCCAAAACCTCTCCCCGGACCCCAAATTCACCCCTGAGGCCCCAAAAAACCCCCAAACCTTTCCCCATGAACCCCAAATCCACCCCTGGGACCCCCCAAAACCTCCCCAGGACCCCAGATCCACCCCGGGACCCCCAAATCCATCCCTTGGACTCCCAAAAACCATCAAATCCATCCCTGGGACCCCCCAAAACCTCCCTCCAAACCCCAAATTCACCCCTCGGACCTCCAGAATCCCTCCACAGGACCCCTCAGGGGTCGTTCCCCACGAAAAAGTGCGGGAAACGTGAGGGGAGAAAAAGGGCGGGATCAAGTGGAGGGGATCAATGGAATTTTGGGGGGGGGTCAGCGACGCTGAGGAAGGATCAATGGAATATTGGGGGGGCATCAATGACATTGGGGGGGTCAGTGACACTCGGGTGGGGATCAATGATGCTGTGGGGGGGTCGATATCAGCTCGGGGGGAGGCCATGGGTTTTTGGGGGGCCGCAACGCAGGCATCCGTGCTGGGTTTGGAGCGGGGGGGCCCCTTCAACCTCTGGGGGGGCCCTGGCTGTCCCCTGGCTGTACCTGGGGGTGCCCTGGCTGTCCCCTAGGTGTCCCTGGGGGTGCCCTGGCTGTCCCTGGGGGTGCCCTGGCTGTCCCTGGGGGTCCCTGGCTGTCCCCTAGGTGTCCCTGGGGGTCCCTGGCTGTCCCCTAGGTGTCCCTGGGGTGCCCTGGCTGTCCCTGGGGTGCCCTGGCTGTCCCCTAGGTGTCCTTGGGGTGCCTTGCTGTCCCCAAGGCGTCCCTGGGGTGCCCTGGCTGTCCCCTAGGTGTCCCTGGGGGTGCCCTGGCTGTCCCTGGGGGTCCCTGGCTGTCCCATAGGTGTCCCTAGGGGTGCCTTGTCTGTCCCTGGGAGGGCCCTGGGGGTACCCTGGTGTCCCTGGGAGGGCCCTGGCTGTCCCCTAAGTGTCCCTGGGGTGCCCTGGCTGTCCCCTAGGTGTCCCTGGGTGTGCCTTGTCTGTCCTTGGGGGTGCCTTGTCTGTCCCTGGGGGGGCCGTGGCTGTCCCCTAGGTGACCCTGGGGGTTCCCTGGGTGTCCCTGCGGGGGCCCTGACTGTCCCTGGGGTGCCTTGCTGTCCCCTAGGTATCCCTAGGGTGCCCTGGCTGTCCCCTAGGTGTCCCTGGGGGTACTCTGGCTGTCCCCTAGGTGTCCCTGGGGGTGCCCTGGCTGTCCCTGAGGGGGCCGAGGCTGTCCCCTAGTTGTCCCTGGGGGTTCCCTGGGTGTCCCTGTGGGGGCTCTGGCTGTCCCTGGGGTGCCCTGGCTGTTCCATAGGTGTCACTGGGGGTGCTCTGGAGTCACTGGGGTGCCCTGGCTGTCCCTTAGGTCTCCCTGGGGGTGCCCCGGCTGTCCCCTGCGGGGCCCTGGCTGTCCCTGGGCGGCCCTGGCTATACCCTAGGTGTCCCTGGGGGTCCCTTGTCTTTCCCTGGGGGTGCCATGGCTGTCCCCTAGGTGTCCCTGGGGGTGCCCTGGCTGTCCCTTAGGTGTCCGTAGGGGTGCCTTGTCTGTCCCTGGGGGTGCCCTGGCTGTACCCTACGTGTCCCTGGGGGTGCCTTGTCTGTCCCTTGGGGGGCCCTGGCTGTCCCTGGGGGTGCCCTGGCTGTCCTTTAGGTCTCCCTGGGGGTGCCCTGGCTGTCCCCTTGGTGTCCCTGGGGGTGCCCTGGGTGTCCCTGTCGGGGCCCTGGCTGTCTCCTCGGTGTCCCTGGGGGTTCCCTGGGTGTCCCTGGGGGTTCCCTGGGTGTCCTCTAGGTGTCCCTAGGGGGTGCCCTGGCTGTCTCTGGGGGGCCCTTGCTGTCCCCTAGATGTCCCTGGGGGTGCCCTGGGTGTCCCCTAAGTTTCCCTGGGGGTGCCCTGGGTGTCCCTGGGGGTGCCCTGGCTGCCTCCTAGGTGTCCCTTGGGGTGCCCTAGGTGTCCCTGGGGGTGCCCTGGCTGTCCTCTAGGTGTCCCTGGGGGAGCCCTGGTGTCTCTGGGGGTGCCCTGGCTGTCCCTGGCGTGGCCAGGGAGTCCCTAGGGTGCCCTGGCTATCCCCTAGGTGTCCCTGGGGGTGCCCTGGCTGTCCCTGAGGTGCCCTTGCTGTCCCCTAGGTGTCCCTGGGGTTACCTGGGTGTCCTCTATCTGTCCCTGGGGGTTTCCTTGGTGTCCGTGGCGGTGCCCTGGGGATGCTCTGGCTCTCCCTGGGGCGGCCCTGGCTGCCCCTGGTGTGGCCGTGGCTGTCCCTGGGGTTGCCCTGGCTGTACCCTACGTGTCCCTGGGGGTGCCTTCTCTGTCCCTTGGGGGTCCCTGGCTGTCCCTGTGGGGGCCCTGGCTGTCTTCTAGGTGTCCCTATGGTGCCCTGGCTGTCCCTGGGGTGCCCAGGCTGTCCCCTAGGTGTCCCTGGGGGTTCCCTGGGTGTCCCTGCGGGGGCCCTGGCTGTCCCATAGGTGTCCCTGTGGGGGCCCTGGCTGTCCCTGGGGTGCCCTGGCTGTCTCATAGGTGTCCCTGGGGGTGCTCTGGTGTCACTGGGATGCCCTGGCTGTCCTCTGGGGGGCCCTGGCTGTATCTGGGGGTGCCCTGGCTGTCCCATAGGTGTCCCTGGGGATGCCCTGGCTGACCCCTAGGTGTCACTGGGGGTGCCATGGCTGTCCCTTAGGTGTCCCTGGGGGTGCCCTGGCTGTCCCTTAGGTGTTTCTGGGGTGCCCTGGCTGTCCCCTAGGTGTCCCTGCCTCGCCCGGATCCTCGACTCCGCCTCTGGCTCCATGGTGACACCCCTCCCAGTCTGGACCAGTGTGGCCACACCCCCTCCCCTGGGGCCAATAGACCCATCCCAGTATAGACCAGTAAGGCACCTTGTGCCCACCATCGACCCCCACACACCTGCCAGTTCATCCCAGTCCACTCCCCGTCCATCCCAGTTCTCTCTGATGACCCTCCCAGTGCTCCCAGTCCATCCCAGTCCCGCAGGTGCTGGTGCTTGTGGCTTGATCAGCTGGTGCCTGTCCGCAACGTGGAGCGGGTCAAATGAGGCCTCAGGGGGAGGGGGGGGCGGATTTTGGGGGGTCCTGGGGGTCCCGAGTTGTCCTGGAGGGGTTTGGGGGGTTTTGGGGGGCCTGGGGGGAGTC
The DNA here is from genome assembly GCF_029207755.1 of Chamaea fasciata. Taxonomy (NCBI): domain Eukaryota; kingdom Metazoa; phylum Chordata; class Aves; order Passeriformes; family Sylviidae; genus Chamaea; species Chamaea fasciata. The sequence continues at coordinate 174,608 of NW_027094179.1, forward strand.
CTGGGGGCTGCTTTGGGTGTTTTTGGGGGATCTTCGGGAGGTTTGGGCGGCCCATTTGAGGCATCAAAGGAACCTGAGGAGGGTTTTGCGGGCTCCTGGAGGTCGGGGGGGCCCTGGGGGTGGTTTGGGGGGCACTGGGGGGTTCCAGCCCGTGCCCCCCCCCTCGTTTTTGACCCCCCCCCGAGCTGTTTCGGTCTCATCGACGCCCTCCTGAAGCCCAAGGGGGGGTGGGCGCTGGGCCCCCCCGCTGCCCCCTCCCCCTGCCACCCCTGCGACGCCCTGCAGGTGAGGAACCCCCAAAAACCCCTCCCCAGACCCCAAATTCACCCCTGGGTCCCCAAAAAAACCCCAAAACCTCTCCCCGGACCCCAAATTCACCCCTGAGGCCCCAAAAAAACCCCCAAACCCCTCCCCATGAACCCCAAATCCACCCCTGGGACCCCCCAAAACCTCCCCAGGACCCCAGATCCACCCCGGGACCCCCAAATCCATCCCTTGGACCCCCAAAAACCCCCAAATCCATCCCTGGGACCCCCCAAAACCTCCCTCCAAACCCCAAATTCACCCCTCGGACCTCCAGAATCCTTCCACAGGACCCCTCAGGGGTCGTTCCCCACGAAAAAGGGGGGGAAACGTGAGGGGAGAAAAAGGGCGGGAAACGTGAGGGGAGAAAAAGGGCGGGATCAAGTGGAGGGGATCAATGGAATTTTGGGGGGGGTCAGCGACGCTGAGGGAAGATCAATGGAATATTGGGGGGGCATCAATGACATGGGGGGGGGTCAGTGACACTCGGGTGGGGATCAATGATGCTGTGGGGGGGTCGATATCAGAGGTTATCAGAGGAAATCGCCGCCGCCGTCCTCCCGTGCCCAGAGCCCCGCCAGGACTCCAGCGCAGCTCCGGCTGCAGGCGGAGCAGGAGCGGCTCCTGCCGCCCGCAGCGATCCCGGTCCCGATCCCGACGGCAACGCCAGCCCGGTCCTCAGGCCCCGAGACCCACAGCCCGCCCGCCGAGGGGGGCCGCACCGCTCGGGAGCCGCAGCCGACACTGACAGGACCCGAACCAGAACGCCCGCTCCCATTCCCGGCCCCGCCTGGCTCCTCGCAGGGCCGCGAGCAACCTCGGCTCGGCTCAGCTTCGAGGGGCGGGGCGGGGCCGCGGGCGATGGTCCCGCCCCCATCCCGGGCAGCGCGGGGCGCCGGGGCGGGCTCGGGGCGGAGCCGGGGCGGGCTCGGGGCGGAGGCGGGGTGGGCTCGGGGCGGAGCCGGGGCGGAGCCGGGGCGGGCTCGGGGCGGAGCCGGGGCGGGCTCGGGACAGAGCCGGGGCGGGCTTTGGGCGGAGCCGGGGCGGAGCCGGGGCGGGCTCGGGGCGGAGCCGGGGCGGGCTCGGGGCGGAGCCGGGGCGGGCTCGGGGCGGAGCAGGGGCGGAGCCGGGGCGGAGCCGGGGCGGGCTCTGGGCGGAGCCGGGGCGGGCTCGGGGCGGAGCCGGGGCGGGCTCGGGGTGGAGCCGGGGCGGGCTCGGGGCGGGGTCGGGGCGGAGCCGGGGCGGAGCCGGGGCTCTGTGAGGCGGGGCCCGGAGGCAGCCGGGGCCGGGCAGTACCGGGGGCGCGGCTTCAGGGGCGCGGGGCGGGTCCCAAGTGCACGGCGCCGGGACCCCACCGGGGCGTTCCTCACCGAGCCCATAGAGCAGCAGCTACTTCCGCCACCCTTTTGAATCCCCGCGATTGGCGGGCTCGCTGAGGCATCGGCAGTGCTGATTGGACAGCGGGCCCCGGGAATCGCGCCCGCCCCCCGGCCCGCGCTGAGGGCCCGGGGCCTCCGCCCTCAGACCGGCTCCGGCTCCAACCCGGCCCGGGCTCTGCTCCGGTCCCCCCGGCCCGCCCTGAGGGCCCGGGGGCTCTGCGCCGAGACCGGCCTCGCCCCTCCCCGCCTCGCCTCGTAGTAGATTTCTGTTTGGTTTGTGGGAAGAAACAGTTGTGAGAAGTGAGATTTGTGCTGGAGAGGTGCTGCTGGGAAGAAAGGATGGAGTAAATCTGCTCCGAGGATGTGTGATGAAGAATTCAGGGTAAGGGTTGGGCAATATTTATAAACTGTCTCCATATTTCCCTGTATCTCTGGGTGTTTGGATTTAGCCTGGGATTGTCAGCTAAGTTATAAAAAAGCCAACCCGGCTACTGAACTCCCAATAAACGTTTGGAACCCTTGCACAGAAAGACAAGTTAGCAACGATTCCAAAGGAAAAATTGTAAATGGAGGGTAACGATTGCGGGGGGATTTCCTTGGGGATTATGACCCTCACACATACGGAATTTAGGAGGTGGAATCCCAGTTTCAGCCTTGGGCACGTGCAGGAGAAGAGGGGTCGTTATCCCTATCAAGGAAAGCCCGGTGCCCCAGCGCGCCAGGTGCGGACAACGAATTCTCCGGGGATGAGCACAAGTCCCCTCTTCCCGTGCCCCGACACTCGGACTGGCAGCAGCTGCAGGTGAGAGCTGTCACAGGATGGTGAGGAGACAGAGCAGCCCCAGGTGTGACCGTCAGGATGAGGAGGGCAGCAGAGCCGCCACAAGTGTGAGCTGTAAAGGATAATGAGGGGCCGGTTCTAGCCGGGGGCGGTTTAATAGAGGAGCCCGAGTTCACTTTGGCATCGGGCCGTGAGGAGCTCAGCGTGGTTTCTGCGGTGGTGGGAAAGCTTCTTACAGCGCCTGCAGGAGCACGTGGATGTGGGGGGTTTCTTTGTGCCGGACAGCAGTAGCAGGTAAGCCAGCATGGGTTTGTAGGGGAGATTTTTTTTTCTTTGCAGCTTTGTCTTACTAATTTCTCTGTGGTGCTCCCAGGAAATAAAAGGAGTTATGGAGAGAAAAGGAGTTCAAATTCAGTGAAGAAACTCTTCTTCTGTGGTTGTCAGTATTCAAACTGAAGAAAACTTTCCACCTGGATTTTTAATGAGTTGTGGTATTTCTATGTGGTTTTTATTAAGTATTATGCTCTTGGGTGGCGTGTAGTGTTTTGTCTGATTTTTGATGTTATGTGTAATTTGGTTTTTGAGTGAGGATAACTTTGTTGGAGGGGTTGTTTGTATTTGAGCTAGAATTAATTTAAGTAGCTTTTTTTGCTAGACTTCTGATACGTGGTATTGGGGTTTTGTGTGTGATATGTAGGGATTCAAGTTGGGTAGGGTTATTTTTTCTGTTTAGTGGCTTTGAATGATTTATTGTGTAGCTTTATCTTGTTTGTAGATGGTGTATGGTGAGAGATATGGTTTCTTTTTCGTGTTAGGTTTTGTAGTTTACATGTCGGTCAGAGTATTTTTGAACTGAGTTTTGTTGAATTGTTTTTGGTGAGATACAGTGTTTTTTGAGGGTGTGTTTTCTAAGGTTTACAATGGTGTAATTGGCTGTAGTGTGAGATGTAAAGGAGGTTTTTATTTTTTTGGTGGTGGTTTTTATTATGGTGAGTGTGTAGTATTTGTTTTGATGGGTTTGGGGTAGTGTGATGTAGCTAATTTATTAGGGTTTTCTAATATTTATAATTCAATTATTGTTTATTGTATTACAGGGATTTATTTATTTAGCTTGTTTGGTTTTAGTGTGTGTTCTATAATTATGGAAAATTTGGGAGATGCTGTTTATAGTTGAATGGATCTTTTAGTTTTAGGATTGAGGGGGTTGCGGGTATATATTTTGAAGTTTTTTTGAGGGGATTGGACATGGGGGTTATTTTTATTATATTTGGTAGTTGGACTTATAGTAATAAGAGCTGGCTTTTTTTGCTGCATTATTTTTTGTTTTTTCTTTTCTAGTATTCTTGTATTTGTGTGGTCAGGGTAGTGGTGTTTCTGGTGCAGCTGTAAGCCTCCATTATTGTTTGTGTGTTTTAGGTGGTCCACTGGTATTACAGGGAGACCCCCTCACTGACCGGCCAACAGATCTGCTGAGATTGTACATCAGCATTTGGTTTTCTCTATGGTACCTGACTAAGAGACAGCAGTCTGGTGACAGCAAGGAATTCCCAGAGGTGGAGCTGGATCTCAGCAGTCAAGCTGACGTGGGCAAGGTGAGCAGTGACTGGTGGACAGAAGCAGTTGCTATTGTTCAAGTCTCACTTGCTGGTGCAACTCTAAGCATTCACTGTTCTTTTTTTTTTTTTACTTTAGGTTGTCCCCTTGCCAGATGTGCTGGCCCCAGAGGCCAGATGGGTGCAGCATTAAGGTATACTTGTGGCATGCTTCAGTCAGACTGGGGAGGTTGCTGTTTCACAGTAACTCAGCATGATTTTTTGCTTCTTTTGTTTCTTTGCAGGTGCCACTGCTGTCCCAGGCGTGCTAAGGAATAGAGAGAGCCGGTGAGTTGCCCTTTAGGCAGGGTGACCCATAGGTGAGCGATGCGCTCAGCATTTACTTTTTCCTTTTGCTGGGTCCACTCCTGTCAGCCTCTGGAGCGGAGTGAAGATCTGAGGGGGAGCTGGGGCAGCAGTGCAGAGGAGCCCTGGGGATTACTCTTCTGGAGGGGGATAGTCACATTTCCTGTTTTGTGATCCTAGGTAGCGCGAGGAGGTGCGGAGACAAAGTCTGGATACGGCAGCCCCAAAGCGGATGCTGAGAACATGTCTGAGATGCTGAGAACGTTCTGTCGAGGACGGACATTCCACTCGTGTTCCAAAAGCTAAGTGTTGGGGCTGGTGGTCAGGAGAAGGGAAAAAACCTTTTCAGTCCCGGGAGGTGATTTAAAGTTACCTTAGAAGAGAAGGCCCTAGTGGGGTGGTCCCTTCAAAAGTAAAGGGTGAGGGTTTCTCCTCAGCTTCACCAGAGCCTTTGCTGGGCGGGGCAGTTCTGACCCATCTCCATGTTCTAGGGAGCTTCACATTATTGGCCTTCTTTTAGAGTCCACAGGGTTAGGCTGCAGCAGGGGATTCCTGGCCCAGGAGCGTCCTGATTAGGAGCAATGCTAGTTGCAAGGCGTAGGGTTAGTAGGGTTCAGCAGGGGGAGTTTACAGTGGCACACAGAGGCTGAAGGAGGGCTTGAGAAGTAAAGGACTCGAGGTCTAGAGAACGCACAGTGAAAATCGGGGGTACAGCCTAGGATACAAGTCAGAGTACAGGTATCCCGGCCCTCACAGCGCTGCTGCCAACACTGTTTCCCTGAGAGCAGGTGCAGGCAGCAATCTTAATGCTAGACAATGCCAGAAGTCCTGAGAGGTGCAGGCAGTAACCCTAAGCTAGGGCCAGGCAGGAAGTGACAGTGGTGGGGCCGAGTCCACAGGGTTGAGGTTCACCGGGGATGTCCACCCTGCGTTCCTGTCCTGCTCTAACCGGGGATGCTCACAGCCCTAATGGAGGCCACGGTGGGTGGGCTCGGTGCCAGTAATGCCTCTAAGGCTTTGGCGCTGCGAGCGTCAGCCTCCGAGCTCAGCTGAAGCACACACGGGGCCCGAGGACCCGGTCCTGCTTAAGAGACGGTGAATAGCAGAGCTGCTGGTTTTTGGCTGATGTGCAGCTAAGATTATGCTTTGATGTTTGGTTTTCTTTATTGTAGCTGACTAGGAGACAGCAGCCCAGCGACAGCAGGAATTTCCCTGAGGGAGAGACGGCCTTCTTTAGCACCCAGCGTGGATTCACCTTCCCAGACGTCTGAGAGATAAGTGGAGGGCTCGGAACTAGGGAGGGGATGAAAGCAGGGTGCCAGGGCAGGGGTCACCGGGAGGGATTTTTTCAGTTGGGTTTGGAGATGGGGATGTCCCAGATGTGACCCCTTAGGCTACATGAAGGGAAAGTCTCATTCTGAATCACAGGGCTGAGGTGTGCAGGGCAGAGCAGTCCCAGGGTGTGTTGTGTCTCTTGTGCACTCTGTGTCTTTTGGGTGTCTTGTCTTTTCCTTTAGTTCTTTCAGGGGCCTGTCAAAACCTCTGGCATCAGTCTTAGCATTTCTGATCTCTGTGCTCCTCAGCCAGGTGCCTTTGTCTCAGCTGCTTGGACACTCATCAGAATCCATCTCTTCACAAGCATCCAGTCCGATGCCTTTTCAGGTCTTGTTCTGAGCTGTACTGACAGCCGTGCACCGCCCTGATCCATTCCGGCGGGTTAGGTCTTGTGAGAATGCAAAGGCAGGTAGAGGATTCTGACCGTAGGATTCTCGGGCATCCATCTCTGCGTTTCTTGGGATAAGTCATCCCGATGGCATCTTGTTCCTGCAGGGTTCTCTGAGCCTGGCCAGCTCACCTTCCATCTTACCTCGGTCATCTCATTCCGAGTTCTCTGGACCCTCAGGGTCATTCTTCTTGCCCAGAGTTTTCTGTCCCTGTTGTGTCCCCTCGTTTTTCCTGTGCTGTGTCATGGGTGTTGGTGTGTGTTTGGCTGGGAGCTGCTCTGCCTTGCTGCTCAGTCTGGGTGTAGAAGTAATAGGATGAGTCCCGGGGACTTGCATTTTGTGATGTGGGGATGTGGGGTGTAGTTAGACTGTCGAGGGTATTCCTAGATTGGCACAAGATGTGTGGAGCTGTCAAGGTATCCTGCAGCACTCTGACTTTTGTCCCAACTTTCTTTCAGATGCAGAGAGATGAAATCCGTGGCAGAGCCCCCCATCCTGGGTGAGGGGCTCCCCTGAGAAGGTCAGTCCCTGTTTGTGTTTGCAGGGGAGGTGTAAATGATGGCTGTGTTACAGCTCTGTTCTTTGTCTTTATTTTTAGGTGGTAAAGCCGGATCTCAGCAGTCAAGCTGACGTGGGCGAGGTGAGCAGTGATGGGTGGACAGAAGCAGTTGCTATTGTTCAAGCCTCACTCGCTGGTGCAACTCTAAGCCTCCGTTATTGTGTGTTTTAGGGAGTCCACTCGCAGGAGGCCGAGCTCCCCTCTCACCAACCGGACGACAGACCCGGGTCACCTCACCCGTGAGCCCTCCGGGAGCATTCCAGGAGTCTGTGATGGAGCCTTGATCTTCTCCTTGTGAAGGCCCCATCCAGGTAGGCTTGGATAACGGGCGAGGAGTTGAGGTGAGTCAGGGAGGAGAAGGAGGGATGGTCCCCTCAAGTTCCAGCGCTGCCACGTCACCTTGTCTGCTCTTTACCCAGGCAGACCCTGCGACGCCGGCATTGGCCTCTGAGCGCAGCTGAAGCACGGGGCCGAGGACACAGGCAAGCTTAGGAGACAGTGAGTAGCAGAATTGCTGGTTTCTGGCTGATGTGCTGCTAAGATTATGCTTTGATGTTTGGTTTTCTTTATTGTAGCTGTGTAGGAGACAACAGCCCAGCAGCAGCAGGAATTTCCCTGAGGGAGAGGCGGCCTTCTTTGCCACCCAGCGTGGATTCACCTCCCTAGACGTCCGAGAGATAAGTGGAGGGCTCGGAGCCAGGGAGGGCTTGAAAGCGGGGTGTGGGATCAGGGGCCAGTGGGAGGGATTTTTTGAGTCATTTTTGGTGACAGGGATGTCCAAGATGTGACCCCTTAGGCTACATCAAGGGAAGGTCTCATTCTGGATCACAGTGCCGAGGTGTGCAGGGCAGAGCAGTCCTGGTGTGTGTTGTGTCACTTGTCTGTTGTGCTCTCTGTCCTTTGGGTGTCTTGTGTGTGCTGTCTTTTCACTTAGCCCTTTGAGGGGCCTATCAAAACCCCTGGCATCAGTCTTAGCATTTCTGATCTCTGTGCTCCTCAGCCAGGTGCCTTTGTCTCAGCTGCTCGGACACTCATCAGAATCCATCTCTCTTCACAAGCATCCAGTCCGATGCCTTTTCAGGTCTTGTTCTGAGCTGTATTGACAGCCGTGCACCGCCCTGATCCATTCGGCGGGTTAGGTCTTGTGAGAATGCAAAGACAGGTAGAGGATTCTGACTGTAGGATTCTTGGGCATCCATCTCTGCATTTCTTGGGATAAGTCATCCCGATGGCATCTTGTTCCTGCAGGGTTCTCTGAGCCTGGCCAGCTCACCTTCCATCTTACCTAGGTCATCTCATTCCGAGTTCTCTGGACCCTCAGGGTCATTCTTCTTGCCCAGAGTTTTCTGTCCCTGTTGTGTTCCCTCGTTTGTCCTGTGCTGTGTCACGGGTGTTGGTGTGTGTTTGGCCGGGAGCTGCTCTGCCTTGCTGCTTAGTCTGGGTGTAGGGGTACGAGGGTAATAGTGCCGGGGGCTTGAAATTTGTGATGTGGGGTGTAGTTAGACTGTCGAGGGTATTCCTAGATTGCCACAAGATGTGTGGAGCTGTCAAGGTATCCTGCAGCACTCTGACTTTTGTCCCAACTTTCTTTCAGATGCAGAGGGATGAAATCCGTGGCAGAGCCCCCTGTCCTGGGTGAGGGGCTCCCCTGAGAAGATCGATCGCTATTCAAGGTGAGAGTCACATATTTCACATTTTTTGGCACTCCAGTGCAGGCCACCTGCATTTACAGCTTGAAACAAGTGAGTCCCTTGGTAACCCCCCTGGGCAGCAGCTGGAGCCTGCTCCGGGCTGGGCTGAGGGAGCAAACACTTGTGGCTGACACAGCTCCACACTGGGGGTACTTGGGAAAACACCTGCCTTGTCCTGGATTTTTTTTTTTTTGAGCTTTTTACACGGTTTTAATCATCACCTTGGTAAAAATAAATGGTAAGGACTGAAAACATGAGAGGCTGGCAGGTTATGCTCATGAATGAGAACTTTTTTTTTAAATAACTGTGCGGCCTATATCTTAATTTTGAGACTCTCTTTTTTGGCTGACTTTACTGTAAAAAATCTAATTTTAATTTAGCTGCCTCAATAATGTTTTTATTGTACAAATATGTTCTAGCGGCAGGAGCTTAAAGTAGTAACACCAACATGCCACCTCTGGAATAAATCCCTGCGTCTCCTCAGACCTGCTGGTTTGCAGTAGAGTTTGGGCACCTTTCGCTGCAGCTGTGGTTCTTAATAACTGGAAGTTCATGGATTGCTGGGCGATTCCCATAAGTTCTCCTATTTTGTAGGAGCTGCACGGTGAGGTCAGCATTCTGATGGAGGCCCTGGCACAGCTGCCAAGGGCAAGGAACGTGGAGCATCCCGGGGCTTCTCCCACCCGAGTTTCTCCCGGAGCGTGCTGCGTGTCGTGCCGGATGTTTAACCCGGGTTTGGGGTGTTCTCCTGCAGTCCCAGCTCTGACTGCTGCCCCCGAGCCCCGGCCTTGCTCGGTCCCAGCACTGAACCTGGCAGGTGGGTGTGCTTTTCCAGCCCTTTAATCCCACGGGCAATCCCAGATTCCCGGAGCTCCCCGAGGCACAGCCTGGCCTCCCTCCCTGGGAGCTGCATTTCAGTCTGCCTGGACCAAGGCCATCCTGTTTGAGACTTTATTCCTGTTGCTTTTCCTCTTGCAGGTAGTTGGCGAAAAGGAGAGAGCCAGTAGGAAGTGAAGCCACTGGAAGGCCTTATCCCAGTCCAAGGTTCCCACTTTTCTTTCTGACTCCTGGATAATTGCCTGGCCATAACTGGACAGAGACTGTCAGTTTGATTTCCTGCCTTTTCCAATAAATCCTTGCTTTCAGCTGGAGTGTATTCCTGGTGTCATCCCCCTCCTTGTCCGTGGATGTGTAAATAAAATTCCTGACTTGCCGAGTCCAATTTTGTTATTGCAGGAAGTGTGGTGCTTTTGTTCCACTGAAACTTCCCAACTCTGCTGAGAGTTTCCGATGTCAAATACAAGTAAGATTCGAGTTTCTTTGCATTGTTACTCCCACAAAACACAGATCATTCTTGGATAGGAGTAGCTGGACCTGTTGAATTTCCACTTCCCTTTAAAATTAGAGCAGAGGAAGCAGATTTAAATTTGTTCCATGAACTTCCACCAACTTGATGACTGTTCCAAAAGTTTGCAGTGTTAGAAATGCCTAAGCTTGTTTTCCAGGCAAGCTGGGATTTAGATGTTATTTCTTCCTTTTATTTGATGTTTTTTCTCTCTCTGATTCTAGTAAGAGAATATATTTTTTTTCCAGTTTTCCATCCTAATTGGAGTTTTTGTACATTGTAGGGCACATTTCCAAGGAAATTTACCAAATTCATGTTGGTAAAGCAGGAGCTATTCAGTATTATGCTGCCACTTTTTTCCTTTCAACCCCTTAACAGGTCTCATTCTACCCATACACAGTATTACCAGCAATAACTTGGTGTCGAGTTGTATTTCAGAGGTAGCAATAAAACAAAGTTGACATTTTATTTTGTGCCTCTCTGAACCTCTTTGTTTATTAACAAAGAACTCCAAAACAAAGCAAACAGAAAAACAAAAACCAAAACAAAAGCCGCTACAAACACTGCCCCCCAAGAAAAAACAATGACAGAAAACATACCAACATTATTAAATAAAAATTAAATCTTTACCCCTTAGAAAACGAGGCTAATTTAATTTTAATTCATTGTGGTTCTGATGTGTTAGGTAAATGAATTCATATAGTTTAAAAAATAAACAAGTCAACACAAATTAAATAAATACAAAAATAGAAAAATATAAGTAACAAAAATAGAAATATAAAATACAGTTTTAAGGGGTGAGAAAATCTCTAGAAAAGCTAAAGCTTTTACAGTATCCCCTAAATAGGTGGTACTCTCTTAACTGCTGCAGAGCGTTGAAACAAGCCTAGAGAAGCTTCAGTGTGCACCAAAAGCAGCTGCTGCTATAGGAAACCGGTGTTGTTTTAAGACCTCCCCCTCCCAAGTTCCTTGCACTTTGTGTTCACAGAGAAGTCACACGAGTCCTGATATATTTTTCCTTTCTTCAAGGATGATGACAACAAGAAAAGTCAACTCTTTAATTTTTGCTTATCCCTAGCAAGCAAAGCCCGGTGCCCCAGTGTGTCGGTGCAAACAGTGAAATGTCTGCAGCAAGTTCCCTCTGCCCCGCCCTCACCCTCGGGCTGGCAGCAGCTGCAGGCGTGAGCTGTTAGGATAACGAGGGGACAGAGCAGCCGCAGGCGTGAGCTGTAAAGGATAATGAGGGGCAGGTGGCTCCTGCCCGAGCTGCTTACGCGGGGAGCCTCAGCTCACTCTAGCGTGGAGCTGCTGGAGGGAGCAGCTTCTGCGAGGCTCTCTGGAGTGTCTTACGGGATGATGGCGAGCTCGTCTTACAGAGTTTGGGGGAACCCTCGGATATGGAGTATTGCTTCAGGAGATGCCGAGGGACAAACCTTTGTGCCGGGCAGCAGGAGCAGGTGAGCCGGTGTGGATTTGTAGGGGGGACTTTTCTCCTTTTCCCTTTCAATTTTGTCTTCCCAATCCTTCCCTGGCGTCCCTAGAAAAAAAAAGGGGGTTTTGAGGACAAAAGAGTTTAAATTGAGGAAAGAAACTCCTTTTATTGTCTGTGTTCAAACTGGGGGAATCCCCCTTCACCTGGGATTTTAATAAATAGTGGTACTTCTATGCGGTGCTTTTATTACTTTATTACTTATATGGTGCTTTTATTCAATATTGCATTCTTTGGTGGTACATAGTGTTTTGTTTTATTTTTTGGTATTATTTATTGCCTGTAATTTGGTTTTTGAGCGAAGGTAACTGTATGGATGGGTTTGTTTGTATTTGAGGTAGAATTAATTTAAGTAACTTTTTTTTTTTTTTTTAAAATAGGCTTCTGATACGTGCGATTGGGGTTTTGTTTTTGTTTATTGTATGTAGGGATTCAGATTACCTAGGGCCAGCCTGGCCGGTGGAGGTTTTGTTAGATGCAATTTTAATATTTTTAAAAGTTTTTTTCTGTTTAGTTGTTTTAAGGTGGTTTTCAATAATTTTTTGTGTAGTTTTATTTTGTTTGTAGATGGTGTATGCTAAGGGATACGGTCTATTTATTTGGTGGTAGGTTTCTTAGTTTACATGTCGATCAGATTGTTTTTGAACTGAGTTTTATTGTTGAAATATTTTTTTTTGGTGAGATATTGTATTTTTAAAGGAAATGTTTTCTAAGGTTTACAATGGTGGAAGTGGCTGTAGGGTGAGGTATAGGGGAGGTTATTTTTTTAGCGGTGGCTTTTATCATGGTGAGTATGTAGTGTTTGTTTTGGTGGGTTGAGGTAGTGGAATGTAGGTAATTTTTTGTGTTTCCTAATATTTGTAATTGGATTATTGTTTATTATAGTATAGGGGTTAATTTATTTGGCTTGTTTGATTGCAGTATATGTTTTATACTTATGGATCATTTGAAAGGTATTGTTTATAGTTACATTAATTTTTTTGGTTTTGTGTGTATTTATAAGTGGTATTTTTGTTTTGATGGTTTGAGGTTTATGGGTTTCTTGAGTTAGGAATGATTTGTTGTGGTGTTTTTAATTGAAATTTATTTGTGACTTCTTTGTTGTGTAGTTTGATTTGTTTGTTGCTGTCGGGGTTTAGGGTAAATTTGAGAGGAAACCTTTGAATGGGGTTCTTCTGGAAAGTAAACCTAAACAGTCTCTTTCTTTTAAACTGCTTTTGCAAAGAATTTCTTTGGAGAAAAGTGGGAAAACCTATTTGTTTAACAAACAAAGTGGTCACAAGCATAAAGAATGAATAATATGAAATAATAAAACTTTTTGTTATTTTGAAGCGAGATGGTAACTTCAGAAAGTCTTTGCTGTGGGCTGTAGCTGAGCTCTTTTGGTCTCTTATCAGCTGTTCTGGTGTTGATAAAATGCTCAGGTGCAGGCCCCGTGGGCTGCAGGTGCCAGCTCTCGGCGCTGCTCTGGGTTTTTCAGTCTGCAGCAGGTTTAAACAGTCCTAAGAAAAAGGAAAACAAATAGCGAGGGAACTTCTCTGCCCTAACTAGCTGAAACTAAGAGCAAAGCACATCTTTGTGCTGCAGTCTGTCTGTGCTTGAGCTGAATATATGAGAGAGGGTATTCAGAGGAGTGAAAGTCGTTTTCTTAAAACAAACTGCACCCATTTTCTTTCCTTGCTTAGCTCTCAAAATCAGTCTTAAAGGTCCAGAACAAACGACTGGGGATACAAGCGGCATAAACTCACCCTAGGGCATTCTATGTCTTATCCCCATATCATAAACTTACCAAAACAAATTGAATTCTAACTCTAGGAACACATACATTCCACACACTTATGTCTTTATAGAAGCAACATACAGCTGTATACAGACAATGGTAGCGATAGTTAATAAACAGTGATGCTTACAGATGGTTCTTACTTAACAGTTAGATTTTCTGGACGTTCACATCCGTGTTTTTCATTTTTCTGTGCTGTTCACTATGTGCAACTCGGTTGCAGTCATTTTGCAGTCTAAGGGGAGTCAAGGTTGCAGCTACTGACAGCTTGGACCTGGGAGTAAAGTGCAGCAGTGTTCAGAATTGAAAGTGGCAGAAGCCCACTCCGGGGCACAGAGCTCTGTGCAGGAACGGTGGGTCTCTTCTGTGGGAAGCTAAACTCACCCCTCCAAGTTCCTGATGTCAGTTTGCAGGTGTTTGGCAGTCTAAGGGCAGCCAGGGTTTCAGCTTCTGGCAGCTTGGTTATGGGAGTAATGTGCACTGTTCAGAATTGTAAGTGGCAGAAGCTCACTCCGGGGCACAGACCTCTGTGCAGGAACGGGGACCCCTTTTCTGGGGAAACTAAACACACCTCCCTGGATCCGATTGTCAGTTTTAAGGAGCCATTTGGCAGTCTAAGGGGACCCAGGCTTCCAGCTACTGACAGCGTGGATCTGGGAGTAATGTGCACTGTTCAGAATTCTAAGTGGCAGAAGCCCACTCCGGGGCACACAGCTCTGTGCAGGAACAGTGGGTCTTTTCTCTGGGAAGCTAAACACACCCCAGTAGGTTCCTGATGTCAGTTTGCAGGTGGCATTTGGCACTCCAAGGACAGTTAGGGTTCCAGCTTCTGACAGCTTGGTTCTGGGAGTAATGTGCACTGTTTAGAATTCTAAATGGCAGAAGCCCACTCCCGAACACGGAGCTCTGTGCAGGAACGGTGACTGTCTTTCGTGGGAAGCTAAACTCCCCCCATCAGGCTCCTGATGTCAGTTTATAGGACAGATTTGGCACCCCAAGGACAATAAGGGTTCCAGCTCCTAGGAGCTTGGATATGGAAAAAGTGCAGCAGTGTTCAGGATTCTAAGTGGCAGAAGCCCACTCCCGGGCACAGAGCTCTGTGCAGGAACAGTGGCTCTCTTCTGTGGGAAGCTATACTCACCGTCTAAGTTCCTAATGTCAGGTTGTAGGAGACATTGGGCACTCCAAGGACAGTTAGTGTTTCAGCTTCTGGCAGCTTGGATCTGGCAGATATCCTGTGCTGGACTTATTTTTAGCAGGCAGAAGCCCACTCCCCGGCACAGAGCTATGTGCAGGAACGGTGGCTGTCTTTCGTGGGAACCTAAACTCCCCCCATCAGGCTCCTGATGTCAGTTTATAGGATAGATTTGGCACTCGCAGGACAGTAAGGGTTCCAGCTTCTGGGAGCTTGGATCTGGCAGATATCCTGTGCTGAATTTTTTTTTAGCAGGCAGTAGCCCTCTCTGGGTCAGAGGGCTCTGTGCAGGAAGCGTTGCCCCTTTTCTGTGGGATCTGGACTCACCGCATCAGGTTCCTAATGTCAGGTTGTAGGAGACATTTGGCACTCCAAGGACAGTTAGGGTTCCAGCTTCTGACAGCTTGGTTCTGGGAGTAATGTGCACTGTTCAGAATTCTAAGTGGCAGAAGCCCACTCCCGGGCACAGAGCTCTGTGCAGGAACAATGGCTATCTTCTGTGGGAAGCTAAACTCACCCCTCCAAGTTCCTGATGTCAGGCTGTAGGAGACATTGGGCACTCCAAGGACAATGAGGGTTCCAGCTTCTGGATGCTTGGATCTGGCAGAAGTCCTGTGCTGAACTTATTTTTATCAGTTAGCAGCCCACTCCGTGGCCGAGAGTTCTGTGCAGGAACGGTGGGTCTTTTCTGTGGAAAGCTAAACTCACCCCTCCAAGTTCCTGATGTCATTTTGCAGGGGGTGTTTGGCAGTCTAAGGGCAGCTAGGGTTTCAGCTTCATGGCAGCTTGGTTGTGGGAGTAAGTACACTGTTCAGAATTCTAAGTGGCAGAAGCCCACTCCCGGGCACAGAGCTCTGTGCAGGAACGGTGGCTCTCTTCTGTGGGAAGCTAAACTCACCCCCCGAAGTTCCTAATGTCAGGTTGTAGGAGACATTGGGCACTCCAAGGACAGTTAGGGTTCCAGTTTCTGACAGCTTAGTTCTGGGAGTAATGTGCACTGTTCAGAATTCTAAGTGGCAGAAGCCCACTCCGAGGCACAGAGCTCTGTGCAGGAACTGTGGGTCTTTTCTGTGGGAAACTAAACTCACCCCAGCAGGTTCCTGATGTCAGGCTGTAGGAGACATTTGGCACTCGCAGGACAGTTAGGGTTCCAGCTTCTGGATGCTTGGATCTGGCAGAAGTCCTGTGCTGAACTTATTTTTATCAGTTAGCAGCTCACTCCGTGGCCGAGAGTTCTGTGCAGGAACGGTGGGTCTTTTCTGTGGAAAGCTAAACTCACCCCTCCAAGTTCCTGATGTCATTTTGCAGGGGGTGTTTGGCAGTCTAAGGGCAGCTAGGGTTTCAGCTTCATGGCAGCTTGGTTGTGGGAGTAAGTACACTGTTCAGAATTCTAAGTGGCAGAAGCCCACTCCCGGGCACAGAGCTCTGTGCAGGAACAATGGCTCTCTTCTGTGGGAAGCTAAACTCACCCCCCGAAGTTCCTAATGTCAGGTTGTAGGAGACATTGGGCACTCCAAGGACAGTTAGGGTTCCAGTTTCTAAAAGCTTAGTTCTGGGAGTAATGTGCACTGTTCAGAATTCTAAGTGGCAGAAGCCCACTCCGAGGCACAGAGCTCTGTGCAGGAACTGTGGGTCTTTTCTGTGGGAAACTAAACTCACCCCAGCAGGTTCCTGATTTCAGGCTGTAGGAGACATTTGGCACTCCAAGGACAGTATAGGTTCCAGCTTCTGGATGCATGGATCTGGCAGAAGTCCTGTGCTGAACTTATTTTTATCAGTTAGCAGCCCACTCCGTGGCCGAGAGTTCTGTGCAGGAACGGTGGGTCTTTTCTGTGGAAAGCTAAACTCACCCCTCCAAGTTCCTGATGTCATTTTGCAGGGGGTGTTTGGCAGTCTAAGGGCAGCTAGGGTTTCAGCTTCATGGCAGCTTGGTTGTGGGAGTAAGTACACTGTTCAGAATTCTAAGTGGCAGAAGCCCACTCCCGGGCACAGAGCTCTGTGCAGGAACAGTGGCTCTCTTCTGTGGGAAGCTATACTCACCGACTAAGTTCCTAATGTCAGGTTGTAGGAGACATTGGGCACTCCAAGGACAGTTAGGGTTCCAGCTTCTGACAGCTTGGTTCTGGGAGTAATGTGCACTGTTCAGAATTCTAAGTGGCAGAAGCCCACTCCAGGGCACAGAGCTCTGTGCAGGAACGGTGGGTCTCTTCTGTGGGAAGCTAAACTCACCCCCCGAAGTTCCTAATGTCAGGTTGTAGGAGACATTTGGCACTCGCAGGACAGTTAGGGTTCCAGCTTCTGGGTGCTTGGATATGGGAGAAGTGCAGCAGTGTTCAGAATTCTAAGTGGCAGAAGCCCACTCCCGGGCACAGAGCTCTGTGCAGGAACTGTGGGTCTTTTCTGTGGGAAACTAAACTCACCCCAGCAGGTTCCTGATGTCAGGCTGTAGGAGACATTTGGCACTCGCAGGACAGTTAGGGTTCCAGCTTCTGCATGCTTGGATCTGGCGAAAGTCCTGTGCTGAACTTATTTTTATCAGTTAGCAGCCCACTCCGTGGCCGAGAGTTCTGTGCAGGAACGGTGGGTCTTTTCTGTGGAAAGCTAAACTCACCCCTCCAAGTTCCTGATGTCATTTTGCAGGGGGTGTTTGGCAGTCTAAGGGCAGCTAGGGTTTCAGCTTCATGGCAGTTTGGTTGTGGGAGTAAGTACACTGTTCAGAATTCTAAGTGGCAGAAGCCCACTCCCGGGCACAGAGCTCTGTGCAGGAACAGTGGCTCTCTTTTGTAGGAAGCTAAACTCACCCCCCGAAGTTCCTAATGTCAGGTTGTAGGAGACATTGGGCACTCCAAGGACAGTTAGGGTTCCAGCTTCTGACAGCTTAGTTCTGGGAGTAATGTGCACTCTTCAGAATTCTAAGTGGCAGAAGCCCACTCCGGGGCACAGAGCTCTGTGCAGGACCTGTGGGTCTCTTCTGTGGGAAGCTAAACTCACCCCCCGAAGTTCCTAATGTCAGGTTGTAGGAGACATTTGGCACTCGCAGGACAGTTAGGGTTCCAGCTTCTGGGTGCTTGGATATGGGAGAAGTGCAGCAGTGTTCAGAATTCTAAGTGGCAGAAGCCCACTCCCGGGCACAGAGCTCTGTGCAGGAACAGTGGCTCTCTTCTGTGGGAAGCTATACTCACCGACTAAGTTCCTAATGTCAGGTTGTAGGAGACATTGGGCACTCCAAGGACAGTTAGTGTTTCAGCTTCTGGCAGCTTGGATCTGGCAGATATCCTGTGCTGGACTTATTTTTAGCAGGCAGAAGCCCACTCCCCGGCACAGAGCTATGTGCAGGAACGGTGGCTGTCTTTCGTGGGAACCTAAACTCCCCCCATCAGGCTCCTGATGTCAGTTTATAGGATAGATTTGGCACTCGCAGGACAGTAAGGGTTCCAGCTTCTGGGAGCTTGGATCTGGCAGATATCCTGTGCTGAATTTTTTTTTAGCAGGCAGTAGCCCTCTCTGGGTCAGAGGGCTCTGTGCAGGAAGCGTTGCCCCTTTTCTGTGGGATCTGGACTCACCGCATCAGGTTCCTAATGTCAGGTTGTAGGAGACATTTGGCACTCCAAGGACAGTTAGGGTTCAGGCTTCTGACAGCTTGGTTCTGGGAGTAATGTGCACTGTTCAGAATTCTAAGTGGCAGAAGCCCACTCCCGGGCACAGAGCTCTGTGCAGGAACAATGGCTATCTTCTGTGGGAAGCTAAACTCACCCCTCCAAGTTCCTGATGTCAGGCTGTAGGAGACATTGGGCACTCCAAGGACAATTAGGGTTCCAGCTTCTGGATGCTTGGATCTGGCAGAAGTCCTGTGCTGAACTTATTTTTATCAGTTAGCAGCCCACTCCGTGGCCGAGAGTTCTGTGCAGGAATGGTGGGTCTTTTCTGTGGAAAGCTAAACTCACCCCTCCAAGTTCCTGATGTCATTTTGCAGGGGGTGTTTGGCAGTCTAAGGGCAGCTAGGGTTTCAGCTTCATGGCAGCTTGGTTGTGGGAGTAAGTACACTGTTCAGAATTCTAAGTGGCAGAAGCCCACTCCCGGGCACACAGCTCTGTGCAGGAACAGTGGCTCTCTTCTGTGGGAAGCTAAACTCACCCCCCGAAGTTCCTAATGTCAGGTTGTAGGAGACATTGGGCACTCCAAGGACAGTTAGGGTTCCAGTTTCTGACAGCTTAGTTCTGGGAGTAATGTGCACTGTTCAGAATTCTAAGTGGCAGAAGCCCACTCCGAGGCACAGAGCTCTGTGCAGGAACTGTGGGTCTCTTCTGTAGGAAGCTAAACTCACCCCCCGAAGTTCCTAATGTCAGGTTGTAGGAGACATTGGGCACTCCAAGGACAGTTAGGGTTCCAGCTTCTGACAGCTTAGTTCTGGGAGTAATGTGCACTCTTCAGAATTCTAAGTGGCAGAAGCCCACTCCGGGGCACAGAGCTCTGTGCAGGACCTGTGGGTCTCTTCTGTGGGAAGCTAAACTCACCCCCCGAAGTTCCTAATGTCAGGTTGTAGGAGACATTTGGCACTCGCAGGACAGTTAGGGTTCCAGCTTCTGGGTGCTTGGATATGGGAGAAGTGCAGCAGTGTTCAGAATTCTAAGTGGCAGAAGCCCACTCCCGGGCACAGAGCTCTGTGCAGGAACAGTGGCTCTCTTCTGTAGGAAGCTAAACTCACCCCCCGAAGTTCCTAATGTCAGGTTGTAGGAGACATTGGGCACTCCAAGGACAGTTAGGGTTCTAGCTTCTGACAGCTTAGTTCTGGGAGTAATGTGCACTCTTCAGAATTCTAAGTGGCAGAAGCCCACTCCGGGGCACAGAGCTCTGTGCAGGACCTGTGGGTCTCTTCTGTGGGAAGCTAAACTCACCCCCCGAAGTTCCTAATGTCAGGTTGTAGGAGACATTTGGCACTCGCAGGACAGTTAGGGTTCCAGCTTCTGGGTGCTTGGATATGGGAGAAGTGCAGCAGTGTTCAGAATTCTAAGTGGCAGAAGCCCACTCCCGGGCACAGAGCTCTGTGCAGGAACAGTGGCTCTCTTCTGTGGGAAGCTATACTCACCGACTAAGTTCCTAATGTCAGGTTGTAGGAGACATTGGGCACTCCAAGGACAGTTAGTGTTTCAGCTTCTGGCAGCTTGGATCTGGCAGATATCCTGTGCTGGACTTATTTTTAGCAGGCAGAAGCCCACTCCCCGGCACAGAGCTATGTGCAGGAACGGTGGCTGTCTTTCGTGGGAACCTAAACTCCCCCCATCAGGCTCCTGATGTCAGTTTATAGGATAGATTTGGCACTCGCAGGACAGTAAGGGTTCCAGCTTCTGGGAGCTTGGATCTGGCAGATATCCTGTGCTGAATTTTTTTTTAGCAGGCAGTAGCCCTCTCTGGGTCAGAGGGCTCTGTGCAGGAAGCGTTGCCCCTTTTCTGTGGGATCTGGACTCACCGCATCAGGTTCCTAATGTCAGGTTGTAGGAGACATTTGGCACTCCAAGGACAGTTAGGGTTCCAGCTTCTGACAGCTTGGTTCTGGGAGTAATGTGCACTGTTCAGAATTCTAAGTGGCAGAAGCCCACTCCCGGGCACAGAGCTCTGTGCAGGAACAGTGGCTATCTTCTGTGGGAAGCTAAACTCACCCCTCCAAGTTCTTGATGTCAGGCTGTAGGAGACATTGGGCACTCCAAGGACAGTAAGGGTTCCAGCTTCTGGATGCTTGGATCTGGCAGAAGTCCTGTGCTGAACTTATTTTTATCAGTTAGCAGCCCACTCCGTGGCCGAGAGTTCTGTGCAGGAACGGTGGGTCTTTTCTGTGGAAAGCTAAACTCACCCCTCCAAGTTCCTGATGTCATTTTGCAGGGGGTGTTTGGCAGTCTAAGGGCAGCTAGGGTTTCAGGTTCATGGCAGCTTGGTTGTGGGAGTAAGTACACTGTTCAGAATTCTAAGTGGCAGAAGCCCACTCCGGGGCACAGAGCTCTGTGCAGGAACAGTGGCTCTCTTCTGTGGGAAGCTATACTCACCGACTAAGTTCCTAATGTCAGGTTGTAGGAGACATTGGGCACTCCAAGGACAGTTAGGGTTCCAGCTTCTGACAGCTTGGTTCTGGGAGTAATGTGCACTGTTCAGAATTCTAAGTGGCAGAAGCCGACTCCAGGGCACAGAGCTCTGTGAAGGAATGGTGGGTCTCTTCTGTGGGAAGCTAAACTCACCCCCCGAAGTTCCTAATGTCAGGTCGTTGGAGACATTTGGCACTCGCAGGACAGTTAGGGGTCCAGCTTCGGGGAGCTTGGATATGGGAGAAGTGCAGCAGTGTTCAGAATTCTAAGTGGCAGAACCCCACTCCGGGGCACAGAGCTCTGTGCAGGAACGGTGGCTGTCTTTCTTGGGAACCTAAACTCCCCCCATCAGGCTCCTGATGTCAGTTTATAGGATAGAATTGGCACTCGCAGGATAGTAAGGGTTCCAGCTTCTGTGAGCTTGGATCTGGCAGATATCCTGTGCTGAATTTTTTTTTAGCAGGCAGTAGCCCTCTCTGGGTCAGAGGGCTCTGTGCAGGAAGCGTCGCTCCTTTTCTGTGGGAATCTGGACTCACCGCATCAGGTTCCTAATGACAGGTTGTAGGAGACATTTGGCACTCGCAGGACAGTTAGGGTTCCAGCTTCTGGGAGCTTGGCTATGGGAGAAGTGCAGCAGTGTTCAGAATTCTAAGTGGCAGAAGCCCACTCCCGGGCACAGAGCTCTGTGCAGGAACAGTGGCTCTCTTCTGTGGGAAGCTAAACTCACCCCCCGAAGTTCCTAATGTCAGGTTGTAGGAGACATTGGGCACTCCAAGGACAGTTAGGGTTCCAGCTTCTGACAGCTTAGTTCTGGGAGTAATGTGCACTGTTCAGAATTCTAAGTGGCAGAAGCCCACTCCGAGGCATAGAGCTCTGTGCAGGAACTGTGGGTCTTTTCTGTGGGAAACTAAACTCACCCCAGCAGGTTCCTGATGTCAGGCTGTAGGAGACATTTGGCACTCCAAGGACAGTAAGGGTTCCAGCTTCTGGATGCTTGGATCTGGCAGAAGTCCTGTGCTGAACTTATTTTTATCAGTTAGCAGCCCACTCCGTGGCCGAGAGTTCTGTGCAGGAACGGTGGGTCTTTTCTGTGGAAAGCTAAACTCACCCCTCCAAGTTCCTGATCTCAGTTGGCAGGGGGTGTTTGGCAGTCTAAGGGCAGCTAGGGTTTCAGCTTCATGGCAGTTTGGTTGTGGGAGTAAGTACACTGTTCAGAATTCTAAGTGGCAGAAGCCCACTCCCGGGCACAGAGCTCTGTGCAGGAACAGTGGCTCTCTTCTGTGGGAAGCTAAACTCACCCCCCGAAGTTCCTAATGTCAGGTTGTAGGAGACATTGGGCACTCCAAGGACAGTTAGGGTTCCAGCTTCTGACAGCTTAGTTCTGGGAGTAATGTGCACTGTTCAGAATTCTAAGTGGCAGAAGCCCACTCCGAGGCATAGAGCTCTGTGCAGGAACTGTGGGTCTTTTCTGTGGGAAACTAAACTCACCCCAGCAGGTTCCTGATTTCAGGCTGTAGGAGACATTTGGCACTCCAAGGACAGTTAGGGTTCCAGCTTCTGGATGCATGGATCTGGCAGAAGTCCTGTGCTGAACTTATTTTTATCAGTTAGCAGCCCACTCCGTGGCCGAGAGTTCTGTGCAGGAACGGTGGGTCTTTTCTGTGGAAAGCTAAACTCACCCCTCCAAGTTCCTGATGTCAGTTTGCAGGGGATGTTTGGCAGTCTAAGGGCAGCTAGGGTTTCAGCTTCATGGCAGCTTGGTTGTGGGAGTAAGTACACTGTTCAGAATTCTAAGTGGCAGAAGCCCACTCCCGGGCACAGAGCTCTGTGCAGGAACAGTGGCTATCTTCTGTGGGAAGCTAAACTCACCCCCCGAAGTTCCTAATGTCAGGTTGTAGGAGACATTGGGCACTCCAAGGACAGTTAGGGTTCCAGCTTCTGACAGCTTAGTTCTGGGAGTAATGTGCACTGTTCAGAATTCTAAGTGGCAGAAGCCCACTCCGGGGCACAGAGCTCTGTGCAGGACCTGTGGGTCTCTTCTGTGGGAAGCTAAACTCACCCCCCGAAGTTCCTAATGTCAGGTTGTAGGAGACATTTGGCACTCCAAGGACAGTTAGGGTTCCAGCTTCTGGGTGCTTGGATATGGGAGAAGTGCAGCAGTGTTCAGAATTCTAAGTGGCAGAAGCCCACTCCCGGGCACAGAGCTCTGTGCAGGAACAGTGGCTCTCTTCTGTGGGAAGCTATACTCACCGACTAAGTTCCTAATGTCAGGTTGTAGGAGACATTGGGCACTCCAAGGACAGTTAGTGTTTCAGCTTCTGGCAGCTTGGATCTGGCAGATATCCTGTGCTGGACTTATTTTTAGCCGGCAGAAGCCCACTCCCCGGCACAGAGCTATGTGCAGGAACGGTGGCTGTCTTTCGTGGGAACCTAAACTCCCCCCATCAGGCTCCTGATGTCAGTTTATAGGATAGATTTGGCACTCGCAGGACAGTAAGGGTTCCAGCTTCTGGGAGCTTGGATCTGGCAGATATCCTGTGCTGAATTTTTTTTTAGCAGGCAGTAGCCCTCTCTGGGTCAGAGGGCTCTGTGCAGGAAGCGTTGCCCCTTTTCTGTGGGATCTGGACTCACCGCATCAGGTTCCTAATGTCAGGTTGTAGGAGACATTTGGCACTCCAAGGACAGTTAGGGTTCCAGCTTCTGACAGCTTGGTTCTGGGAGTAATGTGCACTGTTCAGAATTCTAAGTGGCAGAAGCCCACTCCCGGGCACAGAGCTCTGTGCAGGAACAATGGCTATCTTCTGTGGGAAGCTAAACTCACCCCTCCAAGTTCCTGATGTCAGGCTGTAGGAGACATTGGGCACTCCAAGGACAATTAGGGTTCCAGCTTCTGGATGCTTGGATCTGGCAGAAGTCCTGTGCTGAACTTATTTTTATCAGTTAGCAGCCCACTCCGTGGCCGAGAGTTCTGTGCAGGAACGGTGGGTCTTTTCTGTGGAAAGCTAAACTCACCCCTCCAAGTTCCTGATGTCATTTTGCAGGGGGTGTTTGGCAGTCTAAGGGCAGCTAGGGTTTCAGCTTCATGGCAGCTTGGTTGTGGGAGTAAGTACACTGTTCAGAATTCTAAGTGGCAGAAGCCCACTCCCGGGCACAGAGCTCTGTGCAGGAACGGTGGCTCTCTTCTGTGGGAAGCTAAACTCACCCCCCGAAGTTCCTAATGTCAGGTTGTAGGAGACATTGGGCACTCCAAGGACAGTTAGGGTTCCAGTTTCTGACAGCTTAGTTCTGGGAGTAATGTGCACTGTTCAGAATTCTAAGTGGCAGAAGCCCACTCCGAGGCACAGAGCTCTGTGCAGGAACTGTGGGTCTTTTCTGTGGGAAACTAAACTCACCCCAGCAGGTTCCTGATGTCAGGCTGTAGGAGACATTTGGCACTCCAAGGACAGTTAGGGTTCCAGCTTCTGGATGCTTGGATCTGGCAGAAGTCCTGTGCTGAACTTATTTTTATCAGTTAGCAGCTCACTCCGTGGCCGAGAGTTCTGTGCAGGAACGGTGGGTCTTTTCTGTGGAAAGCTAAACTCACCCCTCCAAGTTCCTGATGTCATTTTGCAGGGGGTGTTTGGCAGTCTAAGGGCAGCTAGGGTTTCAGGTTCATGGCAGCTTGGTTGTGGGAGTAAGTACACTGTTCAGAATTCTAAGTGGCAGAAGCCCACTCCGGGGCACAGAGCTCTGTGCAGGAACAGTGGCTCTCTTCTGTGGGAAGCTATACTCACCGACTAAGTTCCTAATGTCAGGTTGTAGGAGACATTGGGCACTCCAAGGACAGTTAGGGTTCCAGCTTCTGACAGCTTGGTTCTGGGAGTAATGTGCACTGTTCAGAATTCTAAGTGGCAGAAGCCGACTCCAGGGCACAGAGCTCTGTGAAGGAATGGTGGGTCTCTTCTGTGGGAAGCTAAACTCACCCCCCGAAGTTCCTAATGTCAGGTCGTTGGAGACATTTGGCACTCGCAGGACAGTTAGGGGTCCAGCTTCGGGGAGCTTGGATATGGGAGAAGTGCAGCAGTGTTCAGAATTCTAAGTGGCAGAACCCCACTCCGGGGCACAGAGCTCTGTGCAGGAACGGTGGCTGTCTTTCTTGGGAACCTAAACTCCCCCCATCAGGCTCCTGATGTCAGTTTATAGGATAGAATTGGCACTCGCAGGATAGTAAGGGTTCCAGCTTCTGTGAGCTTGGATCTGGCAGATATCCTGTGCTGAATTTTTTTTTAGCAGGCAGTAGCCCTCTCTGGGTCAGAGGGCTCTGTGCAGGAAGCGTCGCTCCTTTTCTGTGGGAATCTGGACTCACCGCATCAGGTTCCTAATGACAGGTTGTAGGAGACATTTGGCACTCGCAGGACAGTTAGGGTTCCAGCTTCTGGGAGCTTGGCTATGGGAGAAGTGCAGCAGTGTTCAGAATTCTAAGTGGCAGAAGCCCACTCCCGGGCACAGAGCTCTGTGCAGGAACAGTGGCTCTCTTCTGTGGGAAGCTAAACTCACCCCCCGAAGTTCCTAATGTCAGGTTGTAGGAGACATTGGGCACTCCAAGGACAGTTAGGGTTCCAGCTTCTGACAGCTTAGTTCTGGGAGTAATGTGCACTGTTCAGAATTCTAAGTGGCAGAAGCCCACTCCGAGGCATAGAGCTCTGTGCAGGAACTGTGGGTCTTTTCTGTGGGAAACTAAACTCACCCCAGCAGGTTCCTGATTTCAGGCTGTAGGAGACATTTGGCACTCCAAGGACAGTTAGGGTTCCAGCTTCTGGATGCATGGATCTGGCAGAAGTCCTGTGCTGAACTTATTTTTATCAGTTAGCAGCCCACTCCGTGGCCGAGAGTTCTGTGCAGGAACGGTGGGTCTTTTCTGTGGAAAGCTAAACTCACCCCTCCAAGTTCCTGATGTCAGTTTGCAGGGGATGTTTGGCAGTCTAAGGGCAGCTAGGGTTTCAGCTTCATGGCAGTTTGGTTGTGGGAGTAAGTACACTGTTCAGAATTCTAAGTGGCAGAAGCCCACTCCCGGGCACAGAGCTCTGTGCAGGAACAGTGGCTCTCTTCTGTAGGAAGCTAAACTCACCCCCCGAAGTTCCTAATGTCAGGTTGTAGGAGACATTGGGTACTCCAAGGACAGTTAGGGTTCTAGCTTCTGACAGCTTAGTTCTGGGAGTAATGTGCACTCTTCAGAATTCTAAGTGGCAGAAGCCCACTCCGGGGCACAGAGCTCTGTGCAGGACCTGTGGGTCTCTTCTGTGGGAAGCTAAACTCACCCCCCGAAGTTCCTAATGTCAGGTTGTAGGAGACATTTGGCACTCGCAGGACAGTTAGGGTTCCAGCTTCTGGGTGCTTGGATATGGGAGAAGTGCAGCAGTGTTCAGAATTCTAAGTGGCAGAAGCCCACTCCCGGGCACAGAGCTCTGTGCAGGAACAGTGGCTCTCTTCTGTGGGAAGCTATACTCACCGACTAAGTTCCTAATGTCAGGTTGTAGGAGACATTGGGCACTCCAAGGACAGTTAGTGTTTCAGCTTCTGGCAGCTTGGATCTGGCAGATATCCTGTGCTGGACTTATTTTTAGCAGGCAGAAGCCCACTCCCCGGCACAGAGCTATGTGCAGGAACGGTGGCTGTCTTTCGTGGGAACCTAAACTCCCCCCATCAGGCTCCTGATGTCAGTTTATAGGATAGATTTGGCACTCGCAGGACAGTAAGGGTTCCAGCTTCTGGGAGCTTGGATCTGGCAGATATCCTGTGCTGAATTTTTTTTTAGCAGGCAGTAGCCCTCTCTGGGTCAGAGGGCTCTGTGCAGGAAGCGTTGCCCCTTTTCTGTGGGATCTGGACTCACCGCATCAGGTTCCTAATGTCAGGTTGTAGGAGACATTTGGCACTCCAAGGACAGTTAGGGTTCCAGCTTCTGACAGCTTGGTTCTGGGAGTAATGTGCACTGTTCAGAATTCTAAGTGGCAGAAGCCCACTCCCGGGCACAGAGCTCTGTGCAGGAACAGTGGCTATCTTCTGTGGGAAGCTAAACTCACCCCTCCAAGTTCCTGATGTCAGGCTGTAGGAGACATTGGGCACTCCAAGGACAGTAAGGGTTCCAGCTTCTGGATGCTTGGATCTGGCAGAAGTCCTGTGCTGAACTTATTTTTATCAGTTAGCAGCCCACTCCGTGGCCGAGAGTTCTGTGCAGGAACGGTGGGTCTTTTCTGTGGAAAGCTAAACTCACCCCTCCAAGTTCCTGATGTCAGTTTGCAGGGGGTGTTTGGCAGTCTAAGGGCAGCTAGGGTTTCAGCTTCATGGCAGCTTGGTTGTGGGAGTAAGTACACTGTTCAGAATTCTAAGTGGCAGAAGCCCACTCCGGGGCACAGAGCTCTGTGCAGGAACAGTGGCTCTCTTCTGTGGGAAGCTATACTCACCGACTAAGTTCCTAATGTCAGGTTGTAGGAGACATTGGGCACTCCAAGGACAGTTAGGGTTCCAGCTTCTGACAGCTTGGTTCTGGGAGTAATGTGCACTGTTCAGAATTCTAAGTGGCAGAAGCCGACTCCAGGGCACAGAGCTCTGTGAAGGAATGGTGGGTCTCTTCTGTGGGAAGCTAAACTCACCCCCCGAAGTTCCTAATGTCAGGTCGTTGGAGACATTTGGCACTCGCAGGACAGTTAGGGGTCCAGCTTCGGGGAGCTTGGATATGGGAGAAGTGCAGCAGTGTTCAGAATTCTAAGTGGCAGAACCCCACTCCGGGGCACAGAGCTCTGTGCGGGAACGGTGGCTCTCTTCTGTGGGAAGCTAAACTCACCCCCCGAAGTTCCTAATGTCAGGTTGTAGGAGACATTGGGCACTCCAAGGACAGTTAGGGTTCCAGTTTCTGACAGCTTAGTTCTGGGAGTAATGTGCACTGTTCAGAATTCTAAGTGGCAGAAGCCCACTCCGAGGCACAGAGCTCTGTGCAGGAACTGTGGGTCTTTTCTGTGGGAAACTAAACTCACCCCAGCAGGTTCCTGATGTCAGGCTGTAGGAGACATTTGGCACTCCAAGGACAGTTAGGGTTCCAGCTTCTGGATGCTTGGATCTGGCAGAAGTCCTGTGCTGAACTTATTTTTATCAGTTAGCAGCTCACTCCGTGGCCGAGAGTTCTGTGCAGGAACGGTGGGTCTTTTCTGTGGAAAGCTAAACTCACCCCTCCAAGTTCCTGATGTCATTTTGCAGGGGGTGTTTGGCAGTCTAAGGGCAGCTAGGGTTTCAGGTTCATGGCAGCTTGGTTGTGGGAGTAAGTACACTGTTCAGAATTCTAAGTGGCAGAAGCCCACTCCGGGGCACAGAGCTCTGTGCAGGAACAGTGGCTCTCTTCTGTGGGAAGCTATACTCACCGACTAAGTTCCTAATGTCAGGTTGTAGGAGACATTGGGCACTCCAAGGACAGTTAGGGTTCCAGCTTCTGACAGCTTGGTTCTGGGAGTAATGTGCACTGTTCAGAATTCTAAGTGGCAGAAGCCGACTCCAGGGCACAGAGCTCTGTGAAGGAATGGTGGGTCTCTTCTGTGGGAAGCTAAACTCACCCCCCGAAGTTCCTAATGTCAGGTCGTTGGAGACATTTGGCACTCGCAGGACAGTTAGGGGTCCAGCTTCGGGGAGCTTGGATATGGGAGAAGTGCAGCAGTGTTCAGAATTCTAAGTGGCAGAACCCCACTCCGGGGCACAGAGCTCTGTGCAGGAACGGTGGCTGTCTTTCTTGGGAACCTAAACTCCCCCCATCAGGCTCCTGATGTCAGTTTATAGGATAGAATTGGCACTCGCAGGATAGTAAGGGTTCCAGCTTCTGTGAGCTTGGATCTGGCAGATATCCTGTGCTGAATTTTTTTTTAGCAGGCAGTAGCCCTCTCTGGGTCAGAGGGCTCTGTGCAGGAAGCGTCGCTCCTTTTCTGTGGGAATCTGGACTCACCGCATCAGGTTCCTAATGACAGGTTGTAGGAGACATTTGGCACTCGCAGGACAGTTAGGGTTCCAGCTTCTGGGAGCTTGGCTATGGGAGAAGTGCAGCAGTGTTCAGAATTCTAAGTGGCAGAAGCCCACTCCCGGGCACAGAGCTCTGTGCAGGAACAGTGGCTCTCTTCTGTGGGAAGCTAAACTCACCCCCCGAAGTTCCTAATGTCAGGTTGTAGGAGACATTGGGCACTCCAAGGACAGTTAGGGTTCCAGCTTCTGACAGCTTAGTTCTGGGAGTAATGTGCACTGTTCAGAATTCTAAGTGGCAGAAGCCCACTCCGAGGCATAGAGCTCTGTGCAGGAACTGTGGGTCTTTTCTGTGGGAAACTAAACTCACCCCAGCAGGTTCCTGATTTCAGGCTGTAGGAGACATTTGGCACTCCAAGGACAGTTAGGGTTCCAGCTTCTGGATGCATGGATCTGGCAGAAGTCCTGTGCTGAACTTATTTTTATCAGTTAGCAGCCCACTCCGTGGCCGAGAGTTCTGTGCAGGAACGGTGGGTCTTTTCTGTGGAAAGCTAAACTCACCCCTCCAAGTTCCTGATGTCAGTTTGCAGGGGATGTTTGGCAGTCTAAGGGCAGCTAGGGTTTCAGCTTCATGGCAGTTTGGTTGTGGGAGTAAGTACACTGTTCAGAATTCTAAGTGGCAGAAGCCCACTCCCGGGCACAGAGCTCTGTGCAGGAACAGTGGCTCTCTTCTGTAGGAAGCTAAACTCACCCCCCGAAGTTCCTAATGTCAGGTTGTAGGAGACATTGGGTACTCCAAGGACAGTTAGGGTTCTAGCTTCTGACAGCTTAGTTCTGGGAGTAATGTGCACTCTTCAGAATTCTAAGTGGCAGAAGCCCACTCCGGGGCACAGAGCTCTGTGCAGGACCTGTGGGTCTCTTCTGTGGGAAGCTAAACTCACCCCCCGAAGTTCCTAATGTCAGGTTGTAGGAGACATTTGGCACTCGCAGGACAGTTAGGGTTCCAGCTTCTGGGTGCTTGGATATGGGAGAAGTGCAGCAGTGTTCAGAATTCTAAGTGGCAGAAGCCCACTCCCGGGCACAGAGCTCTGTGCAGGAACAGTGGCTCTCTTCTGTGGGAAGCTATACTCACCGACTAAGTTCCTAATGTCAGGTTGTAGGAGACATTGGGCACTCCAAGGACAGTTAGTGTTTCAGCTTCTGGCAGCTTGGATCTGGCAGATATCCTGTGCTGGACTTATTTTTAGCAGGCAGAAGCCCACTCCCCGGCACAGAGCTATGTGCAGGAACGGTGGCTGTCTTTCGTGGGAACCTAAACTCCCCCCATCAGGCTCCTGATGTCAGTTTATAGGATAGATTTGGCACTCGCAGGACAGTAAGGGTTCCAGCTTCTGGGAGCTTGGATCTGGCAGATATCCTGTGCTGAATTTTTTTTTAGCAGGCAGTAGCCCTCTCTGGGTCAGAGGGCTCTGTGCAGGAAGCGTTGCCCCTTTTCTGTGGGATCTGGACTCACCGCATCAGGTTCCTAATGTCAGGTTGTAGGAGACATTTGGCACTCCAAGGACAGTTAGGGTTCCAGCTTCTGACAGCTTGGTTCTGGGAGTAATGTGCACTGTTCAGAATTCTAAGTGGCAGAAGCCCACTCCCGGGCACAGAGCTCTGTGCAGGAACAGTGGCTATCTTCTGTGGGAAGCTAAACTCACCCCTCCAAGTTCCTGATGTCAGGCTGTAGGAGACATTGGGCACTCCAAGGACAGTAAGGGTTCCAGCTTCTGGATGCTTGGATCTGGCAGAAGTCCTGTGCTGAACTTATTTTTATCAGTTAGCAGCCCACTCCGTGGCCGAGAGTTCTGTGCAGGAACGGTGGGTCTTTTCTGTGGAAAGCTAAACTCACCCCTCCAAGTTCCTGATGTCAGTTTGCAGGGGGTGTTTGGCAGTCTAAGGGCAGCTAGGGTTTCAGCTTCATGGCAGCTTGGTTGTGGGAGTAAGTACACTGTTCAGAATTCTAAGTGGCAGAAGCCCACTCCGGGGCACAGAGCTCTGTGCAGGAACAGTGGCTCTCTTCTGTGGGAAGCTATACTCACCGACTAAGTTCCTAATGTCAGGTTGTAGGAGACATTGGGCACTCCAAGGACAGTTAGGGTTCCAGCTTCTGACAGCTTGGTTCTGGGAGTAATGTGCACTGTTCAGAATTCTAAGTGGCAGAAGCCGACTCCAGGGCACAGAGCTCTGTGAAGGAATGGTGGGTCTCTTCTGTGGGAAGCTAAACTCACCCCCCGAAGTTCCTAATGTCAGGTCGTTGGAGACATTTGGCACTCGCAGGACAGTTAGGGGTCCAGCTTCGGGGAGCTTGGATATGGGAGAAGTGCAGCAGTGTTCAGAATTCTAAGTGGCAGAACCCCACTCCGGGGCACAGAGCTCTGTGCGGGAACGGTGGCTGTCTTTCTTGGGAACCTAAACTCCCCCCATCAGGCTCCTGATGTCAGTTTATAGGATAGAATTGGCACTCGCAGGATAGTAAGGGTTCCAGCTTCTGTGAGCTTGGATCTGGCAGATATCCTGTGCTGAATTTTTTTTTAGCAGGCAGTAGCCCTCTCTGGGTCAGAGGGCTCTGTGCAGGAAGCGTCGCTCCTTTTCTGTGGGAATCTGGACTCACCGCATCAGGTTCCTAATGACAGGTTGTAGGAGACATTTGGCACTCGCAGGACAGTTAGGGTTCCAGCTTCTGGGAGCTTGGCTATGGGAGAAGTGCAGCAGTGTTCAGAATTCTAAGTGGCAGAAGCCCACTCCGGGGCACAGAGCTCTGTGCAGGAACGGTGGGTCTTTTCTGTGGGAAACTAAACTCACCCCAGCAGGTTCCTGATGTCAGGCTGTAGGAGACATTTGGCACTCCAAGGACAGTAAGGGTTCCAGCTTCTGGATGCTTGGATCTGGCAGAAGTCCTGTGCTGAACTTATTTTTATCAGTTAGCAGCCCACTCCGTGGCCGAGAGTTCTGTGCAGGAACGGTGGGTCTTTTCTGTGGAAAGCTAAACTCACCCCTCCAAGTTCCTGATCTCAGTTGGCAGGGGGTGTTTGGCAGTCTAAGGGCAGCTAGGGTTTCAGCTTCATGGCAGTTTGGTTGTGGGAGTAAGTACACTGTTCAGAATTCTAAGTGGCAGAAGCCCACTCCCGGGCACAGAGCTCTGTGCAGGAACAGTGGCTCTCTTCTGTGGGAAGCTAAACTCACCCCCCGAAGTTCCTAATGTCAGGTTGTAGGAGACATTGGGCACTCCAAGGACAGTTAGGGTTCCAGCTTCTGACAGCTTAGTTCTGGGAGTAATGTGCACTGTTCAGAATTCTAAGTGGCAGAAGCCCACTCCGAGGCATAGAGCTCTGTGCAGGAACTGTGGGTCTTTTCTGTGGGAAACTAAACTCACCCCAGCAGGTTCCTGATTTCAGGCTGTAGGAGACATTTGGCACTCCAAGGACAGTTAGGGTTCCAGCTTCTGGATGCATGGATCTGGCAGAAGTCCTGTGCTGAACTTATTTTTATCAGTTAGCAGCCCACTCCGTGGCCGAGAGTTCTGTGCAGGAACGGTGGGTCTTTTCTGTGGAAAGCTAAACTCACCCCTCCAAGTTCCTGATGTCAGTTTGCAGGGGATGTTTGGCAGTCTAAGGGCAGCTAGGGTTTCAGCTTCATGGCAGCTTGGTTGTGGGAGTAAGTACACTGTTCAGAATTCTAAGTGGCAGAAGCCCACTCCCGGGCACAGAGCTCTGTGCAGGAACAGTGGCTATCTTCTGTGGGAAGCTAAACTCACCCCCCGAAGTTCCTAATGTCAGGTTGTAGGAGACATTGGGCACTCCAAGGACAGTTAGGGTTCCAGCTTCTGACAGCTTAGTTCTGGGAGTAATGTGCACTGTTCAGAATTCTAAGTGGCAGAAGCCCACTCCGGGGCACAGAGCTCTGTGCAGGACCTGTGGGTCTCTTCTGTGGGAAGCTAAACTCACCCCCCGAAGTTCCTAATGTCAGGTTGTAGGAGACATTTGGCACTCCAAGGACAGTTAGGGTTCCAGCTTCTGGGTGCTTGGATATGGGAGAAGTGCAGCAGTGTTCAGAATTCTAAGTGGCAGAAGCCCACTCCCGGGCACAGAGCTCTGTGCAGGAACAGTGGCTCTCTTCTGTGGGAAGCTATACTCACCGACTAAGTTCCTAATGTCAGGTTGTAGGAGACATTGGGCACTCCAAGGACAGTTAGTGTTTCAGCTTCTGGCAGCTTGGATCTGGCAGGTATCCTGTGCTGGACTTATTTTTAGCCGGCAGAAGCCCACTCCCCGGCACAGAGCTATGTGCAGGAACGGTGGCTGTCTTTCGTGGGAACCTAAACTCCCCCCATCAGGCTCCTGATGTCAGTTTATAGGATAGATTTGGCACTCGCAGGACAGTAAGGGTTCCAGCTTCTGGGAGCTTGGATCTGGCAGATATCCTGTGCTGAATTTTTTTTTAGCAGGCAGTAGCCCTCTCTGGGTCAGAGGGCTCTGTGCAGGAAGCGTTGCCCCTTTTCTGTGGGATCTGGACTCACCGCATCAGGTTCCTAATGTCAGGTTGTAGGAGACATTTGGCACTCCAAGGACAGTTAGGGTTCCAGCTTCTGACAGCTTGGTTCTGGGAGTAATGTGCACTGTTCAGAATTCTAAGTGGCAGAAGCCCACTCCCGGGCACAGAGCTCTGTGCAGGAACAATGGCTATCTTCTGTGGGAAGCTAAACTCACCCCTCCAAGTTCCTGATGTCAGGCTGTAGGAGACATTGGGCACTCCAAGGACAATTAGGGTTCCAGCTTCTGGATGCTTGGATCTGGCAGAAGTCCTGTGCTGAACTTATTTTTATCAGTTAGCAGCCCACTCCGTGGCCGAGAGTTCTGTGCAGGAACGGTGGGTCTTTTCTGTGGAAAGCTAAACTCACCCCTCCAAGTTCCTGATGTCATTTTGCAGGGGGTGTTTGGCAGTCTAAGGGCAGCTAGGGTTTCAGCTTCATGGCAGCTTGGTTGTGGGAGTAAGTACACTGTTCAGAATTCTAAGTGGCAGAAGCCCACTCCCGGGCACAGAGCTCTGTGCAGGAACGGTGGCTCTCTTCTGTGGGAAGCTAAACTCACCCCCCGAAGTTCCTAATGTCAGGTTGTAGGAGACATTGGGCACTCCAAGGACAGTTAGGGTTCCAGTTTCTGACAGCTTAGTTCTGGGAGTAATGTGCACTGTTCAGAATTCTAAGTGGCAGAAGCCCACTCCGAGGCACAGAGCTCTGTGCAGGAACTGTGGGTCTTTTCTGTGGGAAACTAAACTCACCCCAGCAGGTTCCTGATGTCAGGCTGTAGGAGACATTTGGCACTCCAAGGACAGTTAGGGTTCCAGCTTCTGGATGCTTGGATCTGGCAGAAGTCCTGTGCTGAACTTATTTTTATCAGTTAGCAGCTCACTCCGTGGCCGAGAGTTCTGTGCAGGAACGGTGGGTCTTTTCTGTGGAAAGCTAAACTCACCCCTCCAAGTTCCTGATGTCATTTTGCAGGGGGTGTTTGGCAGTCTAAGGGCAGCTAGGGTTTCAGCTTCATGGCAGCTTGGTTGTGGGAGTAAGTACACTGTTCAGAATTCTAAGTGGCAGAAGCCCACTCCCGGGTACAGAGCTCTGTGCAGGAACAATGGCTCTCTTCTGTGGGAAGCTAAACTCACCCCCCGAAGTTCCTAATGTCAGGTTGTAGGAGACATTGGGCACTCCAAGGACAGTTAGGGTTCCAGTTTCTAAAAGCTTAGTTCTGGGAGTAATGTGCACTGTTCAGAATTCTAAGTGGCAGAAGCCCACTCCGAGGCACAGAGCTCTGTGCAGGAACTGTGGGTCTTTTCTGTGGGAAACTAAACTCACCCCAGCAGGTTCCTGATTTCAGGCTGTAGGAGACATTTGGCACTCCAAGGACAGTATAGGTTCCAGCTTCTGGATGCATGGATCTGGCAGAAGTCCTGTGCTGAACTTATTTTTATCAGTTAGCAGCCCACTCCGTGGCCGAGAGTTCTGTGCAGGAACGGTGGGTCTTTTCTGTGGAAAGCTAAACTCACCCCTCCAAGTTCCTGATGTCATTTTGCAGGGGGTGTTTGGCAGTCTAAGGGCAGCTAGGGTTTCAGCTTCATGGCAGCTTGGTTGTGGGAGTAAGTACACTGTTCAGAATTCTAAGTGGCAGAAGCCCACTCCCGGGCACAGAGCTCTGTGCAGGAACAGTGGCTCTCTTCTGTGGGAAGCTATACTCACCGACTAAGTTCCTAATGTCAGGTTGTAGGAGACATTGGGCACTCCAAGGACAGTTAGGGTTCCAGCTTCTGACAGCTTGGTTCTGGGAGTAATGTGCACTGTTCAGAATTCTAAGTGGCAGAAGCCCACTCCAGGGCACAGAGCTCTGTGCAGGAACGGTGGGTCTCTTCTGTGGGAAGCTAAACTCACCCCCCGAAGTTCCTAATGTCAGGTTGTAGGAGACATTTGGCACTCCAAGGACAGTTAGGGTTCCAGCTTCTGGGTGCTTGGATATGGGAGAAGTGCAGCAGTGTTCAGAATTCTAAGTGGCAGAAGCCCACTCCCGGGCACAGAGCTCTGTGCAGGAACTGTGGGTCTTTTCTGTGGGAAACTAAACTCACCCCAGCAGGTTCCTGATGTCAGGCTGTAGGAGACATTTGGCACTCGCAGGACAGTTAGGGTTCCAGCTTCTGCATGCTTGGATCTGGCGAAAGTCCTGTGCTGAACTTATTTTTATCAGTTAGCAGCCCACTCCGTGGCCGAGAGTTCTGTGCAGGAACGGTGGGTCTTTTCTGTGGAAAGCTAAACTCACCCCTCCAAGTTCCTGATGTCATTTTGCAGGGGGTGTTTGGCAGTCTAAGGGCAGCTAGGGTTTCAGCTTCATGGCAGTTTGGTTGTGGGAGTAAGTACACTGTTCAGAATTCTAAGTGGCAGAAGCCCACTCCCGGGCACAGAGCTCTGTGCAGGAACAGTGGCTCTCTTCTGTAGGAAGCTAAACTCACCCCCCGAAGTTCCTAATGTCAGGTTGTAGGAGACATTGGGCACTCCAAGGACAGTTAGGGTTCCAGCTTCTGACAGCTTAGTTCTGGGAGTAATGTGCACTCTTCAGAATTCTAAGTGGCAGAAGCCCACTCCGGGGCACAGAGCTCTGTGCAGGACCTGTGGGTCTCTTTTCTGGGAAGCTAAACTCACCCCCCGAAGTTCCTAATGTCAGGTTGTAGGAGACATTTGGCACTCGCAGGACAGTTAGGGTTCCAGCTTCTGGGTGCTTGGATATGGGAGAAGTGCAGCAGTGTTCAGAATTCTAAGTGGCAGAAGCCCACTCCCGGGCACAGAGCTCTGTGCAGGAACAGTGGCTCTCTTTTGTGGGAAGCTATACTCACCGACTAAGTTCCTAATGTCAGGTTGTAGGAGACATTGGGCACTCCAAGGACAGTTAGTGTTTCAGCTTCTGGCAGCTTGGATCTGGCAGATATCCTGTGCTGGACTTATTTTTAGCAGGCAGAAGCCCACTCCCCGGCACAGAGCTATGTGCAGGAACGGTGGCTGTCTTTCGTGGGAACCTAAACTCCCCCCATCAGGCTCCTGATGTCAGTTTATAGGATAGATTTGGCACTCGCAGGACAGTAAGGGTTCCAGCTTCTGGGAGCTTGGATCTGGCAGATATCCTGTGCTGAATTTTTTTTTAGCAGGCAGTAGCCCTCTCTGGGTCAGAGGGCTCTGTGCAGGAAGCGTTGCCCCTTTTCTGTGGGATCTGGACTCACCGCATCAGGTTCCTAATGTCAGGTTGTAGGAGACATTTGGCACTCCAAGGACAGTTAGGGTTCAGGCTTCTGACAGCTTGGTTCTGGGAGTAATGTGCACTGTTCAGAATTCTAAGTGGCAGAAGCCCACTCCCGGGCACAGAGCTCTGTGCAGGAACAATGGCTATCTTCTGTGGGAAGCTAAACTCACCCCTCCAAGTTCCTGATGTCA
Source organism: Chamaea fasciata (assembly GCF_029207755.1). Taxonomy (NCBI): domain Eukaryota; kingdom Metazoa; phylum Chordata; class Aves; order Passeriformes; family Sylviidae; genus Chamaea; species Chamaea fasciata. The sequence goes on from NW_027094179.1 coordinate 210,808, forward strand.
GGCTGTAGGAGACATTGGGCACTCCAAGGACAATTAGGGTTCCAGCTTCTGGATGCTTGGATCTGGCAGAAGTCCTGTGCTGAACTTATTTTTATCAGTTAGCAGCCCACTCCGTGGCCGAGAGTTCTGTGCAGGAACGGTGGGTCTTTTCTGTGGAAAGCTAAACTCACCCCTCCAAGTTCCTGATGTCATTTTGCAGGGGGTGTTTGGCAGTCTAAGGGCAGCTAGGGTTTCAGCTTCATGGCAGCTTGGTTGTGGGAGTAAGTACACTGTTCAGAATTCTAAGTGGCAGAAGCCCACTCCCGGGCACAGAGCTCTGTGCAGGAACGGTGGCTCTCTTCTGTGGGAAGCTAAACTCACCCCCCGAAGTTCCTAATGTCAGGTTGTAGGAGACATTGGGCACTCCAAGGACAGTTAGGGTTCCAGTTTCTGACAGCTTAGTTCTGGGAGTAATGTGCACTGTTCAGAATTCTAAGTGGCAGAAGCCCACTCCGAGGCACAGAGCTCTGTGCAGGAACTGTGGGTCTTTTCTGTGGGAAACTAAACTCACCCCAGCAGGTTCCTGATGTCAGGCTGTAGGAGACATTTGGCACTCGCAGGACAGTTAGGGTTCCAGCTTCTGCATGCTTGGATCTGGCAGAAGTCCTGTGCTGAACTTATTTTTATCAGTTAGCAGCCCACTCCGTGGCCGAGAGTTCTGTGCAGGAACGGTGGGTCTTTTCTGTGGAAAGCTAAACTCACCCCTCCAAGTTCCTGATGTCATTTTGCAGGGGGTGTTTGGCAGTCTAAGGGCAGCTAGGGTTTCAGCTTCATGGCAGTTTGGTTGTGGGAGTAAGTACACTGTTCAGAATTCTAAGTGGCAGAAGCCCACTCCCGGGCACAGAGCTCTGTGCAGGAACAGTGGCTCTCTTCTGTAGGAAGCTAAACTCACCCCCCGAAGTTCCTAATGTCAGGTTGTAGGAGACATTGGGCACTCCAAGGACAGTTAGGGTTCTAGCTTCTGACAGCTTAGTTCTGGGAGTAATGTGCACTCTTCAGAATTCTAAGTGGCAGAAGCCCACTCCGGGGCACAGAGCTCTGTGCAGGACCTGTGGGTCTCTTCTGTGGGAAGCTAAACTCACCCCCCGAAGTTCCTAATGTCAGGTTGTAGGAGACATTTGGCACTCGCAGGACAGTTAGGGTTCCAGCTTCTGGGTGCTTGGATATGGGAGAAGTGCAGCAGTGTTCAGAATTCTAAGTGGCAGAAGCCCACTCCCGGGCACAGAGCTCTGTGCAGGAACAGTGGCTCTCTTCTGTGGGAAGCTATACTCACCGACTAAGTTCCTAATGTCAGGTTGTAGGAGACATTGGGCACTCCAAGGACAGTTAGTGTTTCAGCTTCTGGCAGCTTGGATCTGGCAGATATCCTGTGCTGGACTTATTTTTAGCAGGCAGAAGCCCACTCCCCGGCACAGAGCTATGTGCAGGAACGGTGGCTGTCTTTCGTGGGAACCTAAACTCCCCCCATCAGGCTCCTGATGTCAGTTTATAGGATAGATTTGGCACTCGCAGGACAGTAAGGGTTCCAGCTTCTGGGAGCTTGGATCTGGCAGATATCCTGTGCTGAATTTTTTTTTAGCAGGCAGTAGCCCTCTCTGGGTCAGAGGGCTCTGTGCAGGAAGCGTTGCCCCTTTTCTGTGGGATCTGGACTCACCGCATCAGGTTCCTAATGTCAGGTTGTAGGAGACATTTGGCACTCCAAGGACAGTTAGGGTTCAGGCTTCTGACAGCTTGGTTCTGGGAGTAATGTGCACTGTTCAGAATTCTAAGTGGCAGAAGCCCACTCCCGGGCACAGAGCTCTGTGCAGGAACAATGGCTATCTTCTGTGGGAAGCTAAACTCACCCCTCCAAGTTCCTGATGTCAGGCTGTAGGAGACATTGGGCACTCCAAGGACAATTAGGGTTCCAGCTTCTGGATGCTTGGATCTGGCAGAAGTCCTGTGCTGAACTTATTTTTATCAGTTAGCAGCCCACTCCGTGGCCGAGAGTTCTGTGCAGGAATGGTGGGTCTTTTCTGTGGAAAGCTAAACTCACCCCTCCAAGTTCCTGATGTCATTTTGCAGGGGGTGTTTGGCAGTCTAAGGGCAGCTAGGGTTTCAGCTTCATGGCAGCTTGGTTGTGGGAGTAAGTACACTGTTCAGAATTCTAAGTGGCAGAAGCCCACTCCCGGGCACACAGCTCTGTGCAGGAACAGTGGCTCTCTTCTGTGGGAAGCTAAACTCACCCCCCGAAGTTCCTAATGTCAGGTTGTAGGAGACATTGGGCACTCCAAGGACAGTTAGGGTTCCAGTTTCTGACAGCTTAGTTCTGGGAGTAATGTGCACTGTTCAGAATTCTAAGTGGCAGAAGCCCACTCCGAGGCACAGAGCTCTGTGCAGGAACTGTGGGTCTCTTCTGTAGGAAGCTAAACTCACCCCCCGAAGTTCCTAATGTCAGGTTGTAGGAGACATTGGGCACTCCAAGGACAGTTAGGGTTCCAGCTTCTGACAGCTTAGTTCTGGGAGTAATGTGCACTCTTCAGAATTCTAAGTGGCAGAAGCCCACTCCGGGGCACAGAGCTCTGTGCAGGACCTGTGGGTCTCTTCTGTGGGAAGCTAAACTCACCCCCCGAAGTTCCTAATGTCAGGTTGTAGGAGACATTTGGCACTCGCAGGACAGTTAGGGTTCCAGCTTCTGGGTGCTTGGATATGGGAGAAGTGCAGCAGTGTTCAGAATTCTAAGTGGCAGAAGCCCACTCCCGGGCACAGAGCTCTGTGCAGGAACAGTGGCTCTCTTCTGTGGGAAGCTATACTCACCGACTAAGTTCCTAATGTCAGGTTGTAGGAGACATTGGGCACTCCAAGGACAGTTAGTGTTTCAGCTTCTGGCAGCTTGGATCTGGCAGATATCCTGTGCTGGACTTATTTTTAGCAGGCAGAAGCCCACTCCCCGGCACAGAGCTATGTGCAGGAACGGTGGCTGTCTTTCGTGGGAACCTAAACTCCCCCCATCAGGCTCCTGATGTCAGTTTATAGGATAGATTTGGCACTCGCAGGACAGTAAGGGTTCCAGCTTCTGGGAGCTTGGATCTGGCAGATATCCTGTGCTGAATTTTTTTTTAGCAGGCAGTAGCCCTCTCTGGGTCAGAGGGCTCTGTGCAGGAAGCGTTGCCCCTTTTCTGTGGGATCTGGACTCACCGCATCAGGTTCCTAATGTCAGGTTGTAGGAGACATTTGGCACTCCAAGGACAGTTAGGGTTCAGGCTTCTGACAGCTTGGTTCTGGGAGTAATGTGCACTGTTCAGAATTCTAAGTGGCAGAAGCCCACTCCCGGGCACAGAGCTCTGTGCAGGAACAATGGCTATCTTCTGTGGGAAGCTAAACTCACCCCTCCAAGTTCCTGATGTCAGGCTGTAGGAGACATTGGGCACTCCAAGGACAATTAGGGTTCCAGCTTCTGGATGCTTGGATCTGGCAGAAGTCCTGTGCTGAACTTATTTTTATCAGTTAGCAGCCCACTCCGTGGCCGAGAGTTCTGTGCAGGAACGGTGGGTCTTTTCTGTGGAAAGCTAAACTCACCCCTCCAAGTTCCTGATGTCATTTTGCAGGGGGTGTTTGGCAGTCTAAGGGCAGCTAGGGTTTCAGCTTCATGGCAGCTTGGTTGTGGGAGTAAGTACACTGTTCAGAATTCTAAGTGGCAGAAGCCCACTCCCGGGCACAGAGCTCTGTGCAGGAACAGTGGCTCTCTTCTGTGGGAAGCTATACTCACCGACTAAGTTCCTAATGTCAGGTTGTAGGAGACATTGGGCACTCCAAGGACAGTTAGGGTTCCAGCTTCTGACAGCTTGGTTCTGGGAGTAATGTGCACTGTTCAGAATTCTAAGTGGCAGAAGCCCACTCCAGGGCACAGAGCTCTGTGCAGGAACGGTGGGTCTCTTCTGTGGGAAGCTAAACTCACCCCCCGAAGTTCCTAATGTCAGGTTGTAGGAGACATTTGGCACTCCAAGGACAGTTAGGGTTCCAGCTTCTGGGTGCTTGGATATGGGAGAAGTGCAGCAGTGTTCAGAATTCTAAGTGGCAGAAGCCCACTCCCGGGCACAGAGCTCTGTGCAGGAACTGTGGGTCTTTTCTGTGGGAAACTAAACTCACCCCAGCAGGTTCCTGATGTCAGGCTGTAGGAGACATTTGGCACTCGCAGGACAGTTAGGGTTCCAGCTTCTGCATGCTTGGATCTGGCGAAAGTCCTGTGCTGAACTTATTTTTATCAGTTAGCAGCCCACTCCGTGGCCGAGAGTTCTGTGCAGGAACGGTGGGTCTTTTCTGTGGAAAGCTAAACTCACCCCTCCAAGTTCCTGATGTCATTTTGCAGGGGGTGTTTGGCAGTCTAAGGGCAGCTAGGGTTTCAGCTTCATGGCAGTTTGGTTGTGGGAGTAAGTACACTGTTCAGAATTCTAAGTGGCAGAAGCCCACTCCCGGGCACAGAGCTCTGTGCAGGAACAGTGGCTCTCTTCTGTAGGAAGCTAAACTCACCCCCCGAAGTTCCTAATGTCAGGTTGTAGGAGACATTGGGCACTCCAAGGACAGTTAGGGTTCCAGCTTCTGACAGCTTAGTTCTGGGAGTAATGTGCACTCTTCAGAATTCTAAGTGGCAGAAGCCCACTCCGGGGCACAGAGCTCTGTGCAGGACCTGTGGGTCTCTTTTCTGGGAAGCTAAACTCACCCCCCGAAGTTCCTAATGTCAGGTTGTAGGAGACATTTGGCACTCGCAGGACAGTTAGGGTTCCAGCTTCTGGGTGCTTGGATATGGGAGAAGTGCAGCAGTGTTCAGAATTCTAAGTGGCAGAAGCCCACTCCCGGGCACAGAGCTCTGTGCAGGAACAGTGGCTCTCTTTTGTGGGAAGCTATACTCACCGACTAAGTTCCTAATGTCAGGTTGTAGGAGACATTGGGCACTCCAAGGACAGTTAGTGTTTCAGCTTCTGGCAGCTTGGATCTGGCAGATATCCTGTGCTGGACTTATTTTTAGCAGGCAGAAGCCCACTCCCCGGCACAGAGCTATGTGCAGGAACGGTGGCTGTCTTTCGTGGGAACCTAAACTCCCCCCATCAGGCTCCTGATGTCAGTTTATAGGATAGATTTGGCACTCGCAGGACAGTAAGGGTTCCAGCTTCTGGGAGCTTGGATCTGGCAGATATCCTGTGCTGAATTTTTTTTTAGCAGGCAGTAGCCCTCTCTGGGTCAGAGGGCTCTGTGCAGGAAGCGTTGCCCCTTTTCTGTGGGATCTGGACTCACCGCATCAGGTTCCTAATGTCAGGTTGTAGGAGACATTTGGCACTCCAAGGACAGTTAGGGTTCAGGCTTCTGACAGCTTGGTTCTGGGAGTAATGTGCACTGTTCAGAATTCTAAGTGGCAGAAGCCCACTCCCGGGCACAGAGCTCTGTGCAGGAACAATGGCTATCTTCTGTGGGAAGCTAAACTCACCCCTCCAAGTTCCTGATGTCAGGCTGTAGGAGACATTGGGCACTCCAAGGACAATTAGGGTTCCAGCTTCTGGATGCTTGGATCTGGCAGAAGTCCTGTGCTGAACTTATTTTTATCAGTTAGCAGCCCACTCCGTGGCCGAGAGTTCTGTGCAGGAACGGTGGGTCTTTTCTGTGGAAAGCTAAACTCACCCCTCCAAGTTCCTGATGTCATTTTGCAGGGGGTGTTTGGCAGTCTAAGGGCAGCTAGGGTTTCAGCTTCATGGCAGCTTGGTTGTGGGAGTAAGTACACTGTTCAGAATTCTAAGTGGCAGAAGCCCACTCCCGGGCACAGAGCTCTGTGCAGGAACGGTGGCTCTCTTCTGTGGGAAGCTAAACTCACCCCCCGAAGTTCCTAATGTCAGGTTGTAGGAGACATTGGGCACTCCAAGGACAGTTAGGGTTCCAGCTTCTGACAGCTTAGTTCTGGGAGTAATGTGCACTGTTCAGAATTCTAAGTGGCAGAAGCCCACTCCGGGGCACAGAGCTCTGTGCAGGACCTGTGGGTCTCTTCTGTGGGAAGCTAAACTCACCCCCCGAAGTTCCTAATGTCAGGTTGTAGGAGACATTTGGCACTCCAAGGACAGTTAGGGTTCCAGCTTCTGGGTGCTTGGATATGGGAGAAGTGCAGCAGTGTTCAGAATTCTAAGTGGCAGAAGCCCACTCCCGGGCACAGAGCTCTGTGCAGGAACAGTGGCTCTCTTCTGTGGGAAGCTATACTCACCGACTAAGTTCCTAATGTCAGGTTGTAGGAGACATTGGGCACTCCAAGGACAGTTAGTGTTTCAGCTTCTGGCAGCTTGGATCTGGCAGATATCCTGTGCTGGACTTATTTTTAGCCGGCAGAAGCCCACTCCCCGGCACAGAGCTATGTGCAGGAACGGTGGCTGTCTTTCGTGGGAACCTAAACTCCCCCCATCAGGCTCCTGATGTCAGTTTATAGGATAGATTTGGCACTCGCAGGACAGTAAGGGTTCCAGCTTCTGGGAGCTTGGATCTGGCAGATATCCTGTGCTGAATTTTTTTTTAGCAGGCAGTAGCCCTCTCTGGGTCAGAGGGCTCTGTGCAGGAAGCGTTGCCCCTTTTCTGTGGGATCTGGACTCACCGCATCAGGTTCCTAATGTCAGGTTGTAGGAGACATTTGGCACTCCAAGGACAGTTAGGGTTCCAGCTTCTGACAGCTTGGTTCTGGGAGTAATGTGCACTGTTCAGAATTCTAAGTGGCAGAAGCCCACTCCCGGGCACAGAGCTCTGTGCAGGAACAATGGCTATCTTCTGTGGGAAGCTAAACTCACCCCTCCAAGTTCCTGATGTCAGGCTGTAGGAGACATTGGGCACTCCAAGGACAATTAGGGTTCCAGCTTCTGGATGCTTGGATCTGGCAGAAGTCCTGTGCTGAACTTATTTTTATCAGTTAGCAGCCCACTCCGTGGCCGAGAGTTCTGTGCAGGAACGGTGGGTCTTTTCTGTGGAAAGCTAAACTCACCCCTCCAAGTTCCTGATGTCATTTTGCAGGGGGTGTTTGGCAGTCTAAGGGCAGCTAGGGTTTCAGCTTCATGGCAGCTTGGTTGTGGGAGTAAGTACACTGTTCAGAATTCTAAGTGGCAGAAGCCCACTCCCGGGCACAGAGCTCTGTGCAGGAACGGTGGCTCTCTTCTGTGGGAAGCTAAACTCACCCCCCGAAGTTCCTAATGTCAGGTTGTAGGAGACATTGGGCACTCCAAGGACAGTTAGGGTTCCAGTTTCTGACAGCTTAGTTCTGGGAGTAATGTGCACTGTTCAGAATTCTAAGTGGCAGAAGCCCACTCCGAGGCACAGAGCTCTGTGCAGGAACTGTGGGTCTTTTCTGTGGGAAACTAAACTCACCCCAGCAGGTTCCTGATGTCAGGCTGTAGGAGACATTTGGCACTCCAAGGACAGTTAGGGTTCCAGCTTCTGGATGCTTGGATCTGGCAGAAGTCCTGTGCTGAACTTATTTTTATCAGTTAGCAGCTCACTCCGTGGCCGAGAGTTCTGTGCAGGAACGGTGGGTCTTTTCTGTGGAAAGCTAAACTCACCCCTCCAAGTTCCTGATGTCATTTTGCAGGGGGTGTTTGGCAGTCTAAGGGCAGCTAGGGTTTCAGCTTCATGGCAGCTTGGTTGTGGGAGTAAGTACACTGTTCAGAATTCTAAGTGGCAGAAGCCCACTCCCGGGTACAGAGCTCTGTGCAGGAACAATGGCTCTCTTCTGTGGGAAGCTAAACTCACCCCCCGAAGTTCCTAATGTCAGGTTGTAGGAGACATTGGGCACTCCAAGGACAGTTAGGGTTCCAGTTTCTAAAAGCTTAGTTCTGGGAGTAATGTGCACTGTTCAGAATTCTAAGTGGCAGAAGCCCACTCCGAGGCACAGAGCTCTGTGCAGGAACTGTGGGTCTTTTCTGTGGGAAACTAAACTCACCCCAGCAGGTTCCTGATTTCAGGCTGTAGGAGACATTTGGCACTCCAAGGACAGTATAGGTTCCAGCTTCTGGATGCATGGATCTGGCAGAAGTCCTGTGCTGAACTTATTTTTATCAGTTAGCAGCCCACTCCGTGGCCGAGAGTTCTGTGCAGGAACGGTGGGTCTTTTCTGTGGAAAGCTAAACTCACCCCTCCAAGTTCCTGATGTCATTTTGCAGGGGGTGTTTGGCAGTCTAAGGGCAGCTAGGGTTTCAGCTTCATGGCAGCTTGGTTGTGGGAGTAAGTACACTGTTCAGAATTCTAAGTGGCAGAAGCCCACTCCCGGGCACAGAGCTCTGTGCAGGAACAGTGGCTCTCTTCTGTGGGAAGCTATACTCACCGACTAAGTTCCTAATGTCAGGTTGTAGGAGACATTGGGCACTCCAAGGACAGTTAGGGTTCCAGCTTCTGACAGCTTGGTTCTGGGAGTAATGTGCACTGTTCAGAATTCTAAGTGGCAGAAGCCCACTCCAGGGCACAGAGCTCTGTGCAGGAATGGTGGGTCTCTTCTGTGGGAAGCTAAACTCACCCCCCGAAGTTCCTAATGTCAGGTTGTAGGAGACATTTGGCACTCCAAGGACAGTTAGGGTTCCAGCTTCTGGGTGCTTGGATATGGGAGAAGTGCAGCAGTGTTCAGAATTCTAAGTGGCAGAAGCCCACTCCCGGGCACAGAGCTCTGTGCAGGAACTGTGGGTCTTTTCTGTGGGAAACTAAACTCACCCCAGCAGGTTCCTGATGTCAGGCTGTAGGAGACATTTGGCACTCGCAGGACAGTTAGGGTTCCAGCTTCTGCATGCTTGGATCTGGCGAAAGTCCTGTGCTGAACTTATTTTTATCAGTTAGCAGCCCACTCCGTGGCCGAGAGTTCTGTGCAGGAACGGTGGGTCTTTTCTGTGGAAAGCTAAACTCACCCCTCCAAGTTCCTGATGTCATTTTGCAGGGGGTGTTTGGCAGTCTAAGGGCAGCTAGGGTTTCAGCTTCATGGCAGTTTGGTTGTGGGAGTAAGTACACTGTTCAGAATTCTAAGTGGCAGAAGCCCACTCCCGGGCACAGAGCTCTGTGCAGGAACAGTGGCTCTCTTCTGTAGGAAGCTAAACTCACCCCCCGAAGTTCCTAATGTCAGGTTGTAGGAGACATTGGGCACTCCAAGGACAGTTAGGGTTCTAGCTTCTGACAGCTTAGTTCTGGGAGTAATGTGCACTCTTCAGAATTCTAAGTGGCAGAAGCCCACTCCGGGGCACAGAGCTCTGTGCAGGACCTGTGGGTCTCTTCTGTGGGAAGCTAAACTCACCCCCCGAAGTTCCTAATGTCAGGTTGTAGGAGACATTTGGCACTCGCAGGACAGTTAGGGTTCCAGCTTCTGGGTGCTTGGATATGGGAGAAGTGCAGCAGTGTTCAGAATTCTAAGTGGCAGAAGCCCACTCCCGGGCACAGAGCTCTGTGCAGGAACAGTGGCTCTCTTCTGTGGGAAGCTATACTCACCGACTAAGTTCCTAATGTCAGGTTGTAGGAGACATTGGGCACTCCAAGGACAGTTAGTGTTTCAGCTTCTGGCAGCTTGGATCTGGCAGATATCCTGTGCTGGACTTATTTTTAGCAGGCAGAAGCCCACTCCCCGGCACAGAGCTATGTGCAGGAACGGTGGCTGTCTTTCGTGGGAACCTAAACTCCCCCCATCAGGCTCCTGATGTCAGTTTATAGGATAGATTTGGCACTCGCAGGACAGTAAGGGTTCCAGCTTCTGGGAGCTTGGATCTGGCAGATATCCTGTGCTGAATTTTTTTTTAGCAGGCAGTAGCCCTCTCTGGGTCAGAGGGCTCTGTGCAGGAAGCGTTGCCCCTTTTCTGTGGGATCTGGACTCACCGCATCAGGTTCCTAATGTCAGGTTGTAGGAGACATTTGGCACTCCAAGGACAGTTAGGGTTCAGGCTTCTGACAGCTTGGTTCTGGGAGTAATGTGCACTGTTCAGAATTCTAAGTGGCAGAAGCCCACTCCCGGGCACAGAGCTCTGTGCAGGAACAATGGCTATCTTCTGTGGGAAGCTAAACTCACCCCTCCAAGTTCCTGATGTCAGGCTGTAGGAGACATTGGGCACTCCAAGGACAATTAGGGTTCCAGCTTCTGGATGCTTGGATCTGGCAGAAGTCCTGTGCTGAACTTATTTTTATCAGTTAGCAGCCCACTCCGTGGCCGAGAGTTCTGTGCAGGAATGGTGGGTCTTTTCTGTGGAAAGCTAAACTCACCCCTCCAAGTTCCTGATGTCATTTTGCAGGGGGTGTTTGGCAGTCTAAGGGCAGCTAGGGTTTCAGCTTCATGGCAGCTTGGTTGTGGGAGTAAGTACACTGTTCAGAATTCTAAGTGGCAGAAGCCCACTCCCGGGCACACAGCTCTGTGCAGGAACAGTGGCTCTCTTCTGTGGGAAGCTAAACTCACCCCCCGAAGTTCCTAATGTCAGGTTGTAGGAGACATTGGGCACTCCAAGGACAGTTAGGGTTCCAGTTTCTGACAGCTTAGTTCTGGGAGTAATGTGCACTGTTCAGAATTCTAAGTGGCAGAAGCCCACTCCGAGGCACAGAGCTCTGTGCAGGAACTGTGGGTCTCTTCTGTAGGAAGCTAAACTCACCCCCCGAAGTTCCTAATGTCAGGTTGTAGGAGACATTGGGCACTCCAAGGACAGTTAGGGTTCCAGCTTCTGACAGCTTAGTTCTGGGAGTAATGTGCACTCTTCAGAATTCTAAGTGGCAGAAGCCCACTCCGGGGCACAGAGCTCTGTGCAGGACCTGTGGGTCTCTTCTGTGGGAAGCTAAACTCACCCCCCGAAGTTCCTAATGTCAGGTTGTAGGAGACATTTGGCACTCGCAGGACAGTTAGGGTTCCAGCTTCTGGGTGCTTGGATATGGGAGAAGTGCAGCAGTGTTCAGAATTCTAAGTGGCAGAAGCCCACTCCCGGGCACAGAGCTCTGTGCAGGAACAGTGGCTCTCTTCTGTGGGAAGCTATACTCACCGACTAAGTTCCTAATGTCAGGTTGTAGGAGACATTGGGCACTCCAAGGACAGTTAGTGTTTCAGCTTCTGGCAGCTTGGATCTGGCAGATATCCTGTGCTGGACTTATTTTTAGCAGGCAGAAGCCCACTCCCCGGCACAGAGCTATGTGCAGGAACGGTGGCTGTCTTTCGTGGGAACCTAAACTCCCCCCATCAGGCTCCTGATGTCAGTTTATAGGATAGATTTGGCACTCGCAGGACAGTAAGGGTTCCAGCTTCTGGGAGCTTGGATCTGGCAGATATCCTGTGCTGAATTTTTTTTTAGCAGGCAGTAGCCCTCTCTGGGTCAGAGGGCTCTGTGCAGGAAGCGTTGCCCCTTTTCTGTGGGATCTGGACTCACCGCATCAGGTTCCTAATGTCAGGTTGTAGGAGACATTTGGCACTCCAAGGACAGTTAGGGTTCAGGCTTCTGACAGCTTGGTTCTGGGAGTAATGTGCACTGTTCAGAATTCTAAGTGGCAGAAGCCCACTCCCGGGCACAGAGCTCTGTGCAGGAACAATGGCTATCTTCTGTGGGAAGCTAAACTCACCCCTCCAAGTTCCTGATGTCAGGCTGTAGGAGACATTGGGCACTCCAAGGACAATTAGGGTTCCAGCTTCTGGATGCTTGGATCTGGCAGAAGTCCTGTGCTGAACTTATTTTTATCAGTTAGCAGCCCACTCCGTGGCCGAGAGTTCTGTGCAGGAACGGTGGGTCTTTTCTGTGGAAAGCTAAACTCACCCCTCCAAGTTCCTGATGTCATTTTGCAGGGGGTGTTTGGCAGTCTAAGGGCAGCTAGGGTTTCAGCTTCATGGCAGCTTGGTTGTGGGAGTAAGTACACTGTTCAGAATTCTAAGTGGCAGAAGCCCACTCCCGGGCACAGAGCTCTGTGCAGGAACAGTGGCTCTCTTCTGTGGGAAGCTATACTCACCGACTAAGTTCCTAATGTCAGGTTGTAGGAGACATTGGGCACTCCAAGGACAGTTAGGGTTCCAGCTTCTGACAGCTTGGTTCTGGGAGTAATGTGCACTGTTCAGAATTCTAAGTGGCAGAAGCCCACTCCAGGGCACAGAGCTCTGTGCAGGAACGGTGGGTCTCTTCTGTGGGAAGCTAAACTCACCCCCCGAAGTTCCTAATGTCAGGTTGTAGGAGACATTTGGCACTCCAAGGACAGTTAGGGTTCCAGCTTCTGGGTGCTTGGATATGGGAGAAGTGCAGCAGTGTTCAGAATTCTAAGTGGCAGAAGCCCACTCCCGGGCACAGAGCTCTGTGCAGGAACTGTGGGTCTTTTCTGTGGGAAACTAAACTCACCCCAGCAGGTTCCTGATGTCAGGCTGTAGGAGACATTTGGCACTCGCAGGACAGTTAGGGTTCCAGCTTCTGCATGCTTGGATCTGGCGAAAGTCCTGTGCTGAACTTATTTTTATCAGTTAGCAGCCCACTCCGTGGCCGAGAGTTCTGTGCAGGAACGGTGGGTCTTTTCTGTGGAAAGCTAAACTCACCCCTCCAAGTTCCTGATGTCATTTTGCAGGGGGTGTTTGGCAGTCTAAGGGCAGCTAGGGTTTCAGCTTCATGGCAGTTTGGTTGTGGGAGTAAGTACACTGTTCAGAATTCTAAGTGGCAGAAGCCCACTCCCGGGCACAGAGCTCTGTGCAGGAACAGTGGCTCTCTTCTGTAGGAAGCTAAACTCACCCCCCGAAGTTCCTAATGTCAGGTTGTAGGAGACATTGGGCACTCCAAGGACAGTTAGGGTTCCAGCTTCTGACAGCTTAGTTCTGGGAGTAATGTGCACTCTTCAGAATTCTAAGTGGCAGAAGCCCACTCCGGGGCACAGAGCTCTGTGCAGGACCTGTGGGTCTCTTTTCTGGGAAGCTAAACTCACCCCCCGAAGTTCCTAATGTCAGGTTGTAGGAGACATTTGGCACTCGCAGGACAGTTAGGGTTCCAGCTTCTGGGTGCTTGGATATGGGAGAAGTGCAGCAGTGTTCAGAATTCTAAGTGGCAGAAGCCCACTCCCGGGCACAGAGCTCTGTGCAGGAACAGTGGCTCTCTTTTGTGGGAAGCTATACTCACCGACTAAGTTCCTAATGTCAGGTTGTAGGAGACATTGGGCACTCCAAGGACAGTTAGTGTTTCAGCTTCTGGCAGCTTGGATCTGGCAGATATCCTGTGCTGGACTTATTTTTAGCAGGCAGAAGCCCACTCCCCGGCACAGAGCTATGTGCAGGAACGGTGGCTGTCTTTCGTGGGAACCTAAACTCCCCCCATCAGGCTCCTGATGTCAGTTTATAGGATAGATTTGGCACTCGCAGGACAGTAAGGGTTCCAGCTTCTGGGAGCTTGGATCTGGCAGATATCCTGTGCTGAATTTTTTTTTAGCAGGCAGTAGCCCTCTCTGGGTCAGAGGGCTCTGTGCAGGAAGCGTTGCCCCTTTTCTGTGGGATCTGGACTCACCGCATCAGGTTCCTAATGTCAGGTTGTAGGAGACATTTGGCACTCCAAGGACAGTTAGGGTTCAGGCTTCTGACAGCTTGGTTCTGGGAGTAATGTGCACTGTTCAGAATTCTAAGTGGCAGAAGCCCACTCCCGGGCACAGAGCTCTGTGCAGGAACAATGGCTATCTTCTGTGGGAAGCTAAACTCACCCCTCCAAGTTCCTGATGTCAGGCTGTAGGAGACATTGGGCACTCCAAGGACAATTAGGGTTCCAGCTTCTGGATGCTTGGATCTGGCAGAAGTCCTGTGCTGAACTTATTTTTATCAGTTAGCAGCCCACTCCGTGGCCGAGAGTTCTGTGCAGGAACGGTGGGTCTTTTCTGTGGAAAGCTAAACTCACCCCTCCAAGTTCCTGATGTCATTTTGCAGGGGGTGTTTGGCAGTCTAAGGGCAGCTAGGGTTTCAGCTTCATGGCAGCTTGGTTGTGGGAGTAAGTACACTGTTCAGAATTCTAAGTGGCAGAAGCCCACTCCCGGGCACAGAGCTCTGTGCAGGAACGGTGGCTCTCTTCTGTGGGAAGCTAAACTCACCCCCCGAAGTTCCTAATGTCAGGTTGTAGGAGACATTGGGCACTCCAAGGACAGTTAGGGTTCCAGCTTCTGGGTGCTTGGATATGGGAGAAGTGCAGCAGTGTTCAGAATTCTAAGTGGCAGAAGCCCACTCCCGGGCGCAGAGCTCTGTGCAGGAACTGTGGGTCTTTTCTGTGGGAAACTAAACTCACCCCAGCAGGTTCCTGATGTCAGGCTGTAGGAGACATTTGGCACTCGCAGGACAGTTAGGGTTCCAGCTTCTGCATGCTTGGATCTGGCAGAAGTCCTGTGCTGAACTTATTTTTATCAGTTAGCAGCCCACTCCGTGGCCGAGAGTTCTGTGCAGGAACGGTGGGTCTTTTCTGTGGAAAGCTAAACTCACCCCTCCAAGTTCCTGATGTCATTTTGCAGGGGGTGTTTGGCAGTCTAAGGGCAGCTAGGGTTTCAGCTTCATGGCAGTTTGGTTGTGGGAGTAAGTACACTGTTCAGAATTCTAAGTGGCAGAAGCCCACTCCCGGGCACAGAGCTCTGTGCAGGAACAGTGGCTCTCTTCTGTAGGAAGCTAAACTCACCCCCCGAAGTTCCTAATGTCAGGTTGTAGGAGACATTGGGCACTCCAAGGACAGTTAGGGTTCTAGCTTCTGACAGCTTAGTTCTGGGAGTAATGTGCACTCTTCAGAATTCTAAGTGGCAGAAGCCCACTCCGGGGCACAGAGCTCTGTGCAGGACCTGTGGGTCTCTTCTGTGGGAAGCTAAACTCACCCCCCGAAGTTCCTAATGTCAGGTTGTAGGAGACATTTGGCACTCGCAGGACAGTTAGGGTTCCAGCTTCTGGGTGCTTGGATATGGGAGAAGTGCAGCAGTGTTCAGAATTCTAAGTGGCAGAAGCCCACTCCCGGGCACAGAGCTCTGTGCAGGAACAGTGGCTCTCTTCTGTGGGAAGCTATACTCACCGACTAAGTTCCTAATGTCAGGTTGTAGGAGACATTGGGCACTCCAAGGACAGTTAGTGTTTCAGCTTCTGGCAGCTTGGATCTGGCAGATATCCTGTGCTGGACTTATTTTTAGCAGGCAGAAGCCCACTCCCCGGCACAGAGCTATGTGCAGGAACGGTGGCTGTCTTTCGTGGGAACCTAAACTCCCCCCATCAGGCTCCTGATGTCAGTTTATAGGATAGATTTGGCACTCGCAGGACAGTAAGGGTTCCAGCTTCTGGGAGCTTGGATCTGGCAGATATCCTGTGCTGAATTTTTTTTTAGCAGGCAGTAGCCCTCTCTGGGTCAGAGGGCTCTGTGCAGGAAGCGTTGCCCCTTTTCTGTGGGATCTGGACTCACCGCATCAGGTTCCTAATGTCAGGTTGTAGGAGACATTTGGCACTCCAAGGACAGTTAGGGTTCAGGCTTCTGACAGCTTGGTTCTGGGAGTAATGTGCACTGTTCAGAATTCTAAGTGGCAGAAGCCCACTCCCGGGCACAGAGCTCTGTGCAGGAACAATGGCTATCTTCTGTGGGAAGCTAAACTCACCCCTCCAAGTTCCTGATGTCAGGCTGTAGGAGACATTGGGCACTCCAAGGACAATTAGGGTTCCAGCTTCTGGATGCTTGGATCTGGCAGAAGTCCTGTGCTGAACTTATTTTTATCAGTTAGCAGCCCACTCCGTGGCCGAGAGTTCTGTGCAGGAATGGTGGGTCTTTTCTGTGGAAAGCTAAACTCACCCCTCCAAGTTCCTGATGTCATTTTGCAGGGGGTGTTTGGCAGTCTAAGGGCAGCTAGGGTTTCAGCTTCATGGCAGCTTGGTTGTGGGAGTAAGTACACTGTTCAGAATTCTAAGTGGCAGAAGCCCACTCCCGGGCACACAGCTCTGTGCAGGAACAGTGGCTCTCTTCTGTGGGAAGCTAAACTCACCCCCCGAAGTTCCTAATGTCAGGTTGTAGGAGACATTGGGCACTCCAAGGACAGTTAGGGTTCCAGTTTCTGACAGCTTAGTTCTGGGAGTAATGTGCACTGTTCAGAATTCTAAGTGGCAGAAGCCCACTCCGAGGCACAGAGCTCTGTGCAGGAACTGTGGGTCTCTTCTGTAGGAAGCTAAACTCACCCCCCGAAGTTCCTAATGTCAGGTTGTAGGAGACATTGGGCACTCCAAGGACAGTTAGGGTTCCAGCTTCTGACAGCTTAGTTCTGGGAGTAATGTGCACTCTTCAGAATTCTAAGTGGCAGAAGCCCACTCCGGGGCACAGAGCTCTGTGCAGGACCTGTGGGTCTCTTCTGTGGGAAGCTAAACTCACCCCCCGAAGTTCCTAATGTCAGGTTGTAGGAGACATTTGGCACTCGCAGGACAGTTAGGGTTCCAGCTTCTGGGTGCTTGGATATGGGAGAAGTGCAGCAGTGTTCAGAATTCTAAGTGGCAGAAGCCCACTCCCGGGCACAGAGCTCTGTGCAGGAACAGTGGCTCTCTTCTGTGGGAAGCTATACTCACCGACTAAGTTCCTAATGTCAGGTTGTAGGAGACATTGGGCACTCCAAGGACAGTTAGTGTTTCAGCTTCTGGCAGCTTGGATCTGGCAGATATCCTGTGCTGGACTTATTTTTAGCAGGCAGAAGCCCACTCCCCGGCACAGAGCTATGTGCAGGAACGGTGGCTGTCTTTCGTGGGAACCTAAACTCCCCCCATCAGGCTCCTGATGTCAGTTTATAGGATAGATTTGGCACTCGCAGGACAGTAAGGGTTCCAGCTTCTGGGAGCTTGGATCTGGCAGATATCCTGTGCTGAATTTTTTTTTAGCAGGCAGTAGCCCTCTCTGGGTCAGAGGGCTCTGTGCAGGAAGCGTTGCCCCTTTTCTGTGGGATCTGGACTCACCGCATCAGGTTCCTAATGTCAGGTTGTAGGAGACATTTGGCACTCCAAGGACAGTTAGGGTTCAGGCTTCTGACAGCTTGGTTCTGGGAGTAATGTGCACTGTTCAGAATTCTAAGTGGCAGAAGCCCACTCCCGGGCACAGAGCTCTGTGCAGGAACAATGGCTATCTTCTGTGGGAAGCTAAACTCACCCCTCCAAGTTCCTGATGTCAGGCTGTAGGAGACATTGGGCACTCCAAGGACAATTAGGGTTCCAGCTTCTGGATGCTTGGATCTGGCAGAAGTCCTGTGCTGAACTTATTTTTATCAGTTAGCAGCCCACTCCGTGGCCGAGAGTTCTGTGCAGGAATGGTGGGTCTTTTCTGTGGAAAGCTAAACTCACCCCTCCAAGTTCCTGATGTCATTTTGCAGGGGGTGTTTGGCAGTCTAAGGGCAGCTAGGGTTTCAGCTTCATGGCAGCTTGGTTGTGGGAGTAAGTACACTGTTCAGAATTCTAAGTGGCAGAAGCCCACTCCCGGGCACACAGCTCTGTGCAGGAACAGTGGCTCTCTTCTGTGGGAAGCTAAACTCACCCCCCGAAGTTCCTAATGTCAGGTTGTAGGAGACATTGGGCACTCCAAGGACAGTTAGGGTTCCAGTTTCTGACAGCTTAGTTCTGGGAGTAATGTGCACTGTTCAGAATTCTAAGTGGCAGAAGCCCACTCCGAGGCACAGAGCTCTGTGCAGGAACTGTGGGTCTTTTCTGTGGGAAACTAAACTCACCCCAGCAGGTTCCTGATGTCAGGCTGTAGGAGACATTTGGCACTCGCAGGACAGTTAGGGTTCCAGCTTCTGCATGCTTGGATCTGGCGAAAGTCCTGTGCTGAACTTATTTTTATCAGTTAGCAGCCCACTCCGTGGCCGAGAGTTCTGTGCAGGAACGGTGGGTCTTTTCTGTGGAAAGCTAAACTCACCCCTCCAAGTTCCTGATGTCATTTTGCAGGGGGTGTTTGGCAGTCTAAGGGCAGCTAGGGTTTCAGCTTCATGGCAGCTTGGTTGTGGGAGTAAGTACACTGTTCAGAATTCTAAGTGGCAGAAGCCCACTCCCGGGCACAGAGCTCTGTGCAGGAACAGTGGCTCTCTTCTGTGGGAAGCTATACTCACCGACTAAGTTCCTAATGTCAGGTTGTAGGAGACATTGGGCACTCCAAGGACAGTTAGGGTTCCAGCTTCTGACAGCTTGGTTCTGGGAGTAATGTGCACTGTTCAGAATTCTAAGTGGCAGAAGCCCACTCCAGGGCACAGAGCTCTGTGCAGGAACGGTGGGTCTCTTCTGTGGGAAGCTAAACTCACCCCCCGAAGTTCCTAATGTCAGGTTGTAGGAGACATTTGGCACTCCAAGGACAGTTAGGGTTCCAGCTTCTGGGTGCTTGGATATGGGAGAAGTGCAGCAGTGTTCAGAATTCTAAGTGGCAGAAGCCCACTCCCGGGCACAGAGCTCTGTGCAGGAACTGTGGGTCTTTTCTGTGGGAAACTAAACTCACCCCAGCAGGTTCCTGATGTCAGGCTGTAGGAGACATTTGGCACTCGCAGGACAGTTAGGGTTCCAGCTTCTGCATGCTTGGATCTGGCGAAAGTCCTGTGCTGAACTTATTTTTATCAGTTAGCAGCCCACTCCGTGGCCGAGAGTTCTGTGCAGGAACGGTGGGTCTTTTCTGTGGAAAGCTAAACTCACCCCTCCAAGTTCCTGATGTCATTTTGCAGGGGGTGTTTGGCAGTCTAAGGGCAGCTAGGGTTTCAGCTTCATGGCAGTTTGGTTGTGGGAGTAAGTACACTGTTCAGAATTCTAAGTGGCAGAAGCCCACTCCCGGGCACAGAGCTCTGTGCAGGAACAGTGGCTCTCTTCTGTAGGAAGCTAAACTCACCCCCCGAAGTTCCTAATGTCAGGTTGTAGGAGACATTGGGCACTCCAAGGACAGTTAGGGTTCCAGCTTCTGACAGCTTAGTTCTGGGAGTAATGTGCACTCTTCAGAATTCTAAGTGGCAGAAGCCCACTCCGGGGCACAGAGCTCTGTGCAGGACCTGTGGGTCTCTTTTCTGGGAAGCTAAACTCACCCCCCGAAGTTCCTAATGTCAGGTTGTAGGAGACATTTGGCACTCGCAGGACAGTTAGGGTTCCAGCTTCTGGGTGCTTGGATATGGGAGAAGTGCAGCAGTGTTCAGAATTCTAAGTGGCAGAAGCCCACTCCCGGGCACAGAGCTCTGTGCAGGAACAGTGGCTCTCTTTTGTGGGAAGCTATACTCACCGACTAAGTTCCTAATGTCAGGTTGTAGGAGACATTGGGCACTCCAAGGACAGTTAGTGTTTCAGCTTCTGGCAGCTTGGATCTGGCAGATATCCTGTGCTGGACTTATTTTTAGCAGGCAGAAGCCCACTCCCCGGCACAGAGCTATGTGCAGGAACGGTGGCTGTCTTTCGTGGGAACCTAAACTCCCCCCATCAGGCTCCTGATGTCAGTTTATAGGATAGATTTGGCACTCGCAGGACAGTAAGGGTTCCAGCTTCTGGGAGCTTGGATCTGGCAGATATCCTGTGCTGAATTTTTTTTTAGCAGGCAGTAGCCCTCTCTGGGTCAGAGGGCTCTGTGCAGGAAGCGTTGCCCCTTTTCTGTGGGATCTGGACTCACCGCATCAGGTTCCTAATGTCAGGTTGTAGGAGACATTTGGCACTCCAAGGACAGTTAGGGTTCAGGCTTCTGACAGCTTGGTTCTGGGAGTAATGTGCACTGTTCAGAATTCTAAGTGGCAGAAGCCCACTCCCGGGCACAGAGCTCTGTGCAGGAACAATGGCTATCTTCTGTGGGAAGCTAAACTCACCCCTCCAAGTTCCTGATGTCAGGCTGTAGGAGACATTGGGCACTCCAAGGACAATTAGGGTTCCAGCTTCTGGATGCTTGGATCTGGCAGAAGTCCTGTGCTGAACTTATTTTTATCAGTTAGCAGCCCACTCCGTGGCCGAGAGTTCTGTGCAGGAATGGTGGGTCTTTTCTGTGGAAAGCTAAACTCACCCCTCCAAGTTCCTGATGTCATTTTGCAGGGGGTGTTTGGCAGTCTAAGGGCAGCTAGGGTTTCAGCTTCATGGCAGCTTGGTTGTGGGAGTAAGTACACTGTTCAGAATTCTAAGTGGCAGAAGCCCACTCCCGGGCACACAGCTCTGTGCAGGAACAGTGGCTCTCTTCTGTGGGAAGCTAAACTCACCCCCCGAAGTTCCTAATGTCAGGTTGTAGGAGACATTGGGCACTCCAAGGACAGTTAGGGTTCCAGTTTCTGACAGCTTAGTTCTGGGAGTAATGTGCACTGTTCAGAATTCTAAGTGGCAGAAGCCCACTCCGAGGCACAGAGCTCTGTGCAGGAACTGTGGGTCTTTTCTGTGGGAAACTAAACTCACCCCAGCAGGTTCCTGATGTCAGGCTGTAGGAGACATTTGGCACTCGCAGGACAGTTAGGGTTCCAGCTTCTGCATGCTTGGATCTGGCGAAAGTCCTGTGCTGAACTTATTTTTATCAGTTAGCAGCCCACTCCGTGGCCGAGAGTTCTGTGCAGGAACGGTGGGTCTTTTCTGTGGAAAGCTAAACTCACCCCTCCAAGTTCCTGATGTCATTTTGCAGGGGGTGTTTGGCAGTCTAAGGGCAGCTAGGGTTTCAGCTTCATGGCAGTTTGGTTGTGGGAGTAAGTACACTGTTCAGAATTCTAAGTGGCAGAAGCCCACTCCCGGGCACAGAGCTCTGTGCAGGAACAGTGGCTCTCTTCTGTAGGAAGCTAAACTCACCCCCCGAAGTTCCTAATGTCAGGTTGTAGGAGACATTGGGCACTCCAAGGACAGTTAGGGTTCTAGCTTCTGACAGCTTAGTTCTGGGAGTAATGTGCACTCTTCAGAATTCTAAGTGGCAGAAGCCCACTCCGGGGCACAGAGCTCTGTGCAGGACCTGTGGGTCTCTTCTGTGGGAAGCTAAACTCACCCCCCGAAGTTCCTAATGTCAGGTTGTAGGAGACATTTGGCACTCGCAGGACAGTTAGGGTTCCAGCTTCTGGGTGCTTGGATATGGGAGAAGTGCAGCAGTGTTCAGAATTCTAAGTGGCAGAAGCCCACTCCCGGGCACAGAGCTCTGTGCAGGAACAGTGGCTCTCTTCTGTGGGAAGCTATACTCACCGACTAAGTTCCTAATGTCAGGTTGTAGGAGACATTGGGCACTCCAAGGACAGTTAGTGTTTCAGCTTCTGGCAGCTTGGATCTGGCAGATATCCTGTGCTGGACTTATTTTTAGCAGGCAGAAGCCCACTCCCCGGCACAGAGCTATGTGCAGGAACGGTGGCTGTCTTTCGTGGGAACCTAAACTCCCCCCATCAGGCTCCTGATGTCAGTTTATAGGATAGATTTGGCACTCGCAGGACAGTAAGGGTTCCAGCTTCTGGGAGCTTGGATCTGGCAGATATCCTGTGCTGAATTTTTTTTTAGCAGGCAGTAGCCCTCTCTGGGTCAGAGGGCTCTGTGCAGGAAGCGTTGCCCCTTTTCTGTGGGATCTGGACTCACCGCATCAGGTTCCTAATGTCAGGTTGTAGGAGACATTTGGCACTCCAAGGACAGTTAGGGTTCAGGCTTCTGACAGCTTGGTTCTGGGAGTAATGTGCACTGTTCAGAATTCTAAGTGGCAGAAGCCCACTCCCGGGCACAGAGCTCTGTGCAGGAACAATGGCTATCTTCTGTGGGAAGCTAAACTCACCCCTCCAAGTTCCTGATGTCAGGCTGTAGGAGACATTGGGCACTCCAAGGACAATTAGGGTTCCAGCTTCTGGATGCTTGGATCTGGCAGAAGTCCTGTGCTGAACTTATTTTTATCAGTTAGCAGCCCACTCCGTGGCCGAGAGTTCTGTGCAGGAATGGTGGGTCTTTTCTGTGGAAAGCTAAACTCACCCCTCCAAGTTCCTGATGTCATTTTGCAGGGGGTGTTTGGCAGTCTAAGGGCAGCTAGGGTTTCAGCTTCATGGCAGCTTGGTTGTGGGAGTAAGTACACTGTTCAGAATTCTAAGTGGCAGAAGCCCACTCCCGGGCACACAGCTCTGTGCAGGAACAGTGGCTCTCTTCTGTGGGAAGCTAAACTCACCCCCCGAAGTTCCTAATGTCAGGTTGTAGGAGACATTGGGCACTCCAAGGACAGTTAGGGTTCCAGTTTCTGACAGCTTAGTTCTGGGAGTAATGTGCACTGTTCAGAATTCTAAGTGGCAGAAGCCCACTCCGAGGCACAGAGCTCTGTGCAGGAACTGTGGGTCTCTTCTGTAGGAAGCTAAACTCACCCCCCGAAGTTCCTAATGTCAGGTTGTAGGAGACATTGGGCACTCCAAGGACAGTTAGGGTTCCAGCTTCTGACAGCTTAGTTCTGGGAGTAATGTGCACTCTTCAGAATTCTAAGTGGCAGAAGCCCACTCCGGGGCACAGAGCTCTGTGCAGGACCTGTGGGTCTCTTCTGTGGGAAGCTAAACTCACCCCCCGAAGTTCCTAATGTCAGGTTGTAGGAGACATTTGGCACTCGCAGGACAGTTAGGGTTCCAGCTTCTGGGTGCTTGGATATGGGAGAAGTGCAGCAGTGTTCAGAATTCTAAGTGGCAGAAGCCCACTCCCGGGCACAGAGCTCTGTGCAGGAACAGTGGCTCTCTTCTGTGGGAAGCTATACTCACCGACTAAGTTCCTAATGTCAGGTTGTAGGAGACATTGGGCACTCCAAGGACAGTTAGTGTTTCAGCTTCTGGCAGCTTGGATCTGGCAGATATCCTGTGCTGGACTTATTTTTAGCAGGCAGAAGCCCACTCCCCGGCACAGAGCTATGTGCAGGAACGGTGGCTGTCTTTCGTGGGAACCTAAACTCCCCCCATCAGGCTCCTGATGTCAGTTTATAGGATAGATTTGGCACTCGCAGGACAGTAAGGGTTCCAGCTTCTGGGAGCTTGGATCTGGCAGATATCCTGTGCTGAATTTTTTTTTAGCAGGCAGTAGCCCTCTCTGGGTCAGAGGGCTCTGTGCAGGAAGCGTTGCCCCTTTTCTGTGGGATCTGGACTCACCGCATCAGGTTCCTAATGTCAGGTTGTAGGAGACATTTGGCACTCCAAGGACAGTTAGGGTTCAGGCTTCTGACAGCTTGGTTCTGGGAGTAATGTGCACTGTTCAGAATTCTAAGTGGCAGAAGCCCACTCCCGGGCACAGAGCTCTGTGCAGGAACAATGGCTATCTTCTGTGGGAAGCTAAACTCACCCCTCCAAGTTCCTGATGTCAGGCTGTAGGAGACATTGGGCACTCCAAGGACAATTAGGGTTCCAGCTTCTGGATGCTTGGATCTGGCAGAAGTCCTGTGCTGAACTTATTTTTATCAGTTAGCAGCCCACTCCGTGGCCGAGAGTTCTGTGCAGGAATGGTGGGTCTTTTCTGTGGAAAGCTAAACTCACCCCTCCAAGTTCCTGATGTCATTTTGCAGGGGGTGTTTGGCAGTCTAAGGGCAGCTAGGGTTTCAGCTTCATGGCAGCTTGGTTGTGGGAGTAAGTACACTGTTCAGAATTCTAAGTGGCAGAAGCCCACTCCCGGGCACACAGCTCTGTGCAGGAACAGTGGCTCTCTTCTGTGGGAAGCTAAACTCACCCCCCGAAGTTCCTAATGTCAGGTTGTAGGAGACATTGGGCACTCCAAGGACAGTTAGGGTTCCAGTTTCTGACAGCTTAGTTCTGGGAGTAATGTGCACTGTTCAGAATTCTAAGTGGCAGAAGCCCACTCCGAGGCACAGAGCTCTGTGCAGGAACTGTGGGTCTTTTCTGTGGGAAACTAAACTCACCCCAGCAGGTTCCTGATGTCAGGCTGTAGGAGACATTTGGCACTCGCAGGACAGTTAGGGTTCCAGCTTCTGCATGCTTGGATCTGGCGAAAGTCCTGTGCTGAACTTATTTTTATCAGTTAGCAGCCCACTCCGTGGCCGAGAGTTCTGTGCAGGAACGGTGGGTCTTTTCTGTGGAAAGCTAAACTCACCCCTCCAAGTTCCTGATGTCATTTTGCAGGGGGTGTTTGGCAGTCTAAGGGCAGCTAGGGTTTCAGCTTCATGGCAGTTTGGTTGTGGGAGTAAGTACACTGTTCAGAATTCTAAGTGGCAGAAGCCCACTCCCGGGCACAGAGCTCTGTGCAGGAACAGTGGCTCTCTTCTGTAGGAAGCTAAACTCACCCCCCGAAGTTCCTAATGTCAGGTTGTAGGAGACATTGGGCACTCCAAGGACAGTTAGGGTTCTAGCTTCTGACAGCTTAGTTCTGGGAGTAATGTGCACCCTTCAGAATTCTAAGTGGCAGAAGCCCACTCCGGGGCACAGAGCTCTGTGCAGGACCTGTGGGTCTCTTCTGTGGGAAGCTAAACTCACCCCCCGAAGTTCCTAATGTCAGGTTGTAGGAGACATTTGGCACTCGCAGGACAGTTAGGGTTCCAGCTTCTGGGTGCTTGGATATGGGAGAAGTGCAGCAGTGTTCAGAATTCTAAGTGGCAGAAGCCCACTCCCGGGCACAGAGCTCTGTGCAGGAACAGTGGCTCTCTTCTGTGGGAAGCTATACTCACCGACTAAGTTCCTAATGTCAGGTTGTAGGAGACATTGGGCACTCCAAGGACAGTTAGTGTTTCAGCTTCTGGCAGCTTGGATCTGGCAGATATCCTGTGCTGGACTTATTTTTAGCAGGCAGAAGCCCACTCCCCGGCACAGAGCTATGTGCAGGAACGGTGGCTGTCTTTCGTGGGAACCTAAACTCCCCCCATCAGGCTCCTGATGTCAGTTTATAGGATAGATTTGGCACTCGCAGGACAGTAAGGGTTCCAGCTTCTGGGAGCTTGGATCTGGCAGATATCCTGTGCTGAATTTTTTTTTAGCAGGCAGTAGCCCTCTCTGGGTCAGAGGGCTCTGTGCAGGAAGCGTTGCCCCTTTTCTGTGGGATCTGGACTCACCGCATCAGGTTCCTAATGTCAGGTTGTAGGAGACATTTGGCACTCCAAGGACAGTTAGGGTTCCAGCTTCTGACAGCTTGGTTCTGGGAGTAATGTGCACTGTTCAGAATTCTAAGTGGCAGAAGCCCACTCCCGGGCACAGAGCTCTGTGCAGGAACAGTGGCTATCTTCTGTGGGAAGCTAAACTCACCCCTCCAAGTTCTTGATGTCAGGCTGTAGGAGACATTGGGCACTCCAAGGACAGTAAGGGTTCCAGCTTCTGGATGCTTGGATCTGGCAGAAGTCCTGTGCTGAACTTATTTTTATCAGTTAGCAGCCCACTCCGTGGCCGAGAGTTCTGTGCAGGAACGGTGGGTCTTTTCTGTGGAAAGCTAAACTCACCCCTCCAAGTTCCTGATGTCATTTTGCAGGGGGTGTTTGGCAGTCTAAGGGCAGCTAGGGTTTCAGGTTCATGGCAGCTTGGTTGTGGGAGTAAGTACACTGTTCAGAATTCTAAGTGGCAGAAGCCCACTCCGGGGCACAGAGCTCTGTGCAGGAACAGTGGCTCTCTTCTGTGGGAAGCTATACTCACCGACTAAGTTCCTAATGTCAGGTTGTAGGAGACATTGGGCACTCCAAGGACAGTTAGGGTTCCAGCTTCTGACAGCTTGGTTCTGGGAGTAATGTGCACTGTTCAGAATTCTAAGTGGCAGAAGCCGACTCCTGGGCACAGAGCTCTGTGAAGGAATGGTGGGTCTCTTCTGTGGGAAGCTAAACTCACCCCCCGAAGTTCCTAATGTCAGGTCGTTGGAGACATTTGGCACTCGCAGGACAGTTAGGGGTCCAGCTTCGGGGAGCTTGGATATGGGAGAAGTGCAGCAGTGTTCAGAATTCTAAGTGGCAGAACCCCACTCCGGGGCACAGAGCTCTGTGCAGGAACGGTGGCTGTCTTTCTTGGGAACCTAAACTCCCCCCATCAGGCTCCTGATGTCAGTTTATAGGATAGAATTGGCACTCGCAGGATAGTAAGGGTTCCAGCTTCTGTGAGCTTGGATCTGGCAGATATCCTGTGCTGAATTTTTTTTTAGCAGGCAGTAGCCCTCTCTGGGTCAGAGGGCTCTGTGCAGGAAGCGTCGCTCCTTTTCTGTGGGAATC
Source organism: Chamaea fasciata (assembly GCF_029207755.1). Classification (NCBI taxonomy): domain Eukaryota; kingdom Metazoa; phylum Chordata; class Aves; order Passeriformes; family Sylviidae; genus Chamaea; species Chamaea fasciata. The sequence continues at coordinate 236,862 of NW_027094179.1, forward strand.
TGGACTCACCGCATCAGGTTCCTAATGACAGGTTGTAGGAGACATTTGGCACTCGCAGGACAGTTAGGGTTCCAGCTTCTGGGAGCTTGGCTATGGGAGAAGTGCAGCAGTGTTCAGAATTCTAAGTGGCAGAAGCCCACTCCGGGGCACAGAGCTCTGTGCAGGAACGGTGGGTCTTTTCTGTGGGAAACTAAACTCACCCCAGCAGGTTCCTGATGTCAGGCTGTAGGAGACATTTGGCACTCCAAGGACAGTAAGGGTTCCAGCTTCTGGATGCTTGGATCTGGCAGAAGTCCTGTGCTGAACTTATTTTTATCAGTTAGCAGCCCACTCCGTGGCCGAGAGTTCTGTGCAGGAACGGTGGGTCTTTTCTGTGGAAAGCTAAACTCACCCCTCCAAGTTCCTGATCTCAGTTGGCAGGGGGTGTTTGGCAGTCTAAGGGCAGCTAGGGTTTCAGCTTCATGGCAGTTTGGTTGTGGGAGTAAGTACACTGTTCAGAATTCTAAGTGGCAGAAGCCCACTCCCGGGCACAGAGCTCTGTGCAGGAACAGTGGCTCTCTTCTGTGGGAAGCTAAACTCACCCCCCGAAGTTCCTAATGTCAGGTTGTAGGAGACATTGGGCACTCCAAGGACAGTTAGGGTTCCAGCTTCTGACAGCTTAGTTCTGGGAGTAATGTGCACTGTTCAGAATTCTAAGTGGCAGAAGCCCACTCCGAGGCATAGAGCTCTGTGCAGGAACTGTGGGTCTTTTCTGTGGGAAACTAAACTCACCCCAGCAGGTTCCTGATTTCAGGCTGTAGGAGACATTTGGCACTCCAAGGACAGTTAGGGTTCCAGCTTCTGGATGCATGGATCTGGCAGAAGTCCTGTGCTGAACTTATTTTTATCAGTTAGCAGCCCACTCCGTGGCCGAGAGTTCTGTGCAGGAACGGTGGGTCTTTTCTGTGGAAAGCTAAACTCACCCCTCCAAGTTCCTGATGTCAGTTTGCAGGGGATGTTTGGCAGTCTAAGGGCAGCTAGGGTTTCAGCTTCATGGCAGCTTGGTTGTGGGAGTAAGTACACTGTTCAGAATTCTAAGTGGCAGAAGCCCACTCCCGGGCACAGAGCTCTGTGCAGGAACAGTGGCTCTCTTCTGTAGGAAGCTAAACTCACCCCCCGAAGTTCCTAATGTCAGGTTGTAGGAGACATTGGGCACTCCAAGGACAGTTAGGGTTCCAGCTTCTGACAGCTTAGTTCTGGGAGTAATGTGCACTGTTCAGAATTCTAAGTGGCAGAAGCCCACTCCGGGGCACAGAGCTCTGTGCAGGACCTGTGGGTCTCTTCTGTGGGAAGCTAAACTCACCCCCCGAAGTTCCTAATGTCAGGTTGTAGGAGACATTTGGCACTCCAAGGACAGTTAGGGTTCCAGCTTCTGGGTGCTTGGATATGGGAGAAGTGCAGCAGTGTTCAGAATTCTAAGTGGCAGAAGCCCACTCCCGGGCACAGAGCTCTGTGCAGGAACAGTGGCTCTCTTCTGTGGGAAGCTATACTCACCGACTAAGTTCCTAATGTCAGGTTGTAGGAGACATTGGGCACTCCAAGGACAGTTAGTGTTTCAGCTTCTGGCAGCTTGGATCTGGCAGATATCCTGTGCTGGACTTATTTTTAGCCGGCAGAAGCCCACTCCCCGGCACAGAGCTATGTGCAGGAACGGTGGCTGTCTTTCGTGGGAACCTAAACTCCCCCCATCAGGCTCCTGATGTCAGTTTATAGGATAGATTTGGCACTCGCAGGACAGTAAGGGTTCCAGCTTCTGGGAGCTTGGATCTGGCAGATATCCTGTGCTGAATTTTTTTTTAGCAGGCAGTAGCCCTCTCTGGGTCAGAGGGCTCTGTGCAGGAAGCGTTGCCCCTTTTCTGTGGGATCTGGACTCACCGCATCAGGTTCCTAATGTCAGGTTGTAGGAGACATTTGGCACTCCAAGGACAGTTAGGGTTCCAGCTTCTGACAGCTTGGTTCTGGGAGTAATGTGCACTGTTCAGAATTCTAAGTGGCAGAAGCCCACTCCCGGGCACAGAGCTCTGTGCAGGAACAGTGGCTATCTTCTGTGGGAAGCTAAACTCACCCCTCCAAGTTCCTGATGTCAGGCTGTAGGAGACATTGGGCACTCCAAGGACAGTAAGGGTTCCAGCTTCTGGATGCTTGGATCTGGCAGAAGTCCTGTGCTGAACTTATTTTTATCAGTTAGCAGCCCACTCCGTGGCCGAGAGTTCTGTGCAGGAACGGTGGGTCTTTTCTGTGGAAAGCTAAACTCACCCCTCCAAGTTCCTGATGTCATTTTGCAGGGGGTGTTTGGCAGTCTAAGGGCAGCTAGGGTTTCAGCTTCATGGCAGCTTGGTTGTGGGAGTAAGTACACTGTTCAGAATTCTAAGTGGCAGAAGCCCACTCCAGGGCACAGAGCTCTGTGCAGGAACAGTGGCTCTCTTCTGTGGGAAGCTAAACTCACCCCCCGAAGTTCCTAATGTCAGGTTGTAGGAGACATTGGGCACTCCAAGGACAGTTAGGGTTCCAGTTTCTGACAGCTTAGTTCTGGGAGTAATGTGCACTGTTCAGAATTCTAAGTGGCAGAAGCCCACTCCGAGGCACAGAGCTCTGTGCAGGAACTGTGGGTCTTTTCTGTGGGAAACTAAACTCACCCCAGCAGGTTCCTGATGTCAGGCTGTAGGAGACATTTGGCACTCCAAGGACAGTAAGGGTTCCAGCTTCTGGATGCTTGGATCTGGCAGAAGTCCTGTGCTGAACTTATTTTTATCAGTTAGCAGCCCACTCCGTGGCCGAGAGTTCTGTGCAGGAACGGTGGGTCTTTTCTGTGGAAAGCTAAACTCACCCCTCCAAGTTCCTGATGTCATTTTGCAGGGGGTGTTTGGCAGTCTAAGGGCAGCTAGGGTTTCAGCTTCATGGCAGCTTGGTTGTGGGAGTAAGTACACTGTTCAGAATTCTAAGTGGCAGAAGCCCACTCCCGGGCACAGAGCTCTGTGCAGGAACAGTGGCTCTCTTCTGTGGAAAGCTATACTCACCGACTAAGTTCCTAATGTCAGGTTTAGGAGACATTGGGCACTCCAAGGACAGTTAAGGTTCCAGCTTCTGGGAGCTTGGATCTGGCAGATATCCTGTGCTGAATTTATTTTTAGCAGGCAGTCGCCCTCTCTTGGTCAGAGGGCTCTGTGCAGGAAGCGTTGCTCCTTTTCTGTGGGAATCTGGATTCACTGCATCAGGTTCCTAATGTCAGGTCGTAGGAGACATTGGGTACTCCAAGGACAGTTAGGGTTCCAGCTTCTGGGAGCTTGGTTCTGCGAGTAATGTGCACTGTTCAGAATTCTAAGTGGCAGAAGCCTACTCCGGGGCACAGAGCTCTGTGCAGGAACTGTGGGTCTCTTCCGTGGGAAGCTAAACTCACCCCCCGAAGTTCCTAATGTCAGGTCGTAGGAGACATTGGGTACTCCAAGGACAGTTAGGGTTCCAGCTTCTGGGAGCTTGGTTCTGCGAGTAATGTGCACTGTTCAGAATTCTAAGTGGCAGAAGCCTACTCCGGGGCACAGAGCTCTGTGCAGGAACTGTGGGTCTCTTCCGTGGGAAGCTAAACTCACCCCACGAAGTTCCTAATGTCAGGTCGTAGGAGACATTTTGCACTCGCAGGACAGTTAGGGTTCCAGCTTCTGGGAGCTTGGATATGGGAGAAGTGCGGCAGTGTTCGGAATTCTAAGTGGCAGAAGCCCACTCCCGGGCACAGAGCTCTGTGCAGGAACCGTGGGTCTTTTCTGTGGAAAGCTAAACTCACCCCTCCAAGTTCCTGATGTCAGTTTGCAGGGGGTGTTTGGTAGTCTAAGGGCAGCTAGGGTTTCAGCTTCATGGCAGCTTGGTTGTGGGAGTAAGTACACTGTTCAGAATTCTAAGTGGCAGAAGCCCACTCCCGGGCACAGAGCTCTGTGCAGGAACAGTGGCTCTCTTCTGTGGGAAGCTATACTCACCGACTAAGTTCCTAATGTCAGGTTGTAGGAGACATTGGGCACTCCAAGGACAGTTAGGGTTCCAGCTTCTGACAGCTTGGTTCTGGGAGTAATGTGCACTGTTCTGAATTCTAAGTGGCAGAAGCCCACTCCGAGGCACAGAGCTCTGTGCAGGAACTGTGGGTCTTTTCTGTGGGAAACTAAACTCACCCCAGCAGGTTCCTGATGTCAGGCTGTAGGAGACATTTGGCACTCCAAGGACAGTAAGGGTTCCATCTTCTGGATGCTTGGATGTGGCAGAAGTCCTGTGCTGAACTTATTTTTATCAGTTAGCATCCCACTCCGTGGCCGAGAGTTCTGTGCAGGAACGGTGGGTCTCTTATGTGGAAAGTTAACTCACCCCTCCAAGTTCCTGATGTCATTTTGCAGGGGGTGTTCGGCAGTCTAAGGGCAGCTAGGGTTTCAGCTTCATGGCAGCTTGGTTGTGGGAGTAAGTACACTGTTCAGAATTCTAAGTGGCAGAAGCCCACTCCCGGGCACAGAGCTCTGTGCAGGAACAGTGGATCTCTTCTGTGGGAAGATAGACTCGCCGACTAAGTTCCTAATGTCAGGTTGTAGGAGACATTGGGCACTCCAAGGACAGTTAGGGTTCCAGCTTCTGGGAGCTTGGATCTGGCAGAAGTCCTGTGCTGAACTTATTTTTATCACTTAGCAGCCCACTCCGTGGCCGAGAGTTCTGTGCAGGAACAGTGGCTCTCTTCTGTGGGAAGCTATACTCACCGACTAAGTTCCTAATGTCAGGTTGTAGGAGACATTGGGCACTCCAAGGACAGTTAGGGTTCCAGCTTCTGGGAGCTTGGATCTGGCAGATATCCTGTGCTGAATTTATTTTTAGCAGGCAGTCGCCCTCTCTTGGTCAGAGGGCTCTGTGCAGGAAGCGTTGCTCCTTTTCTGTGGGAATCTGGACTCACTGCATCAGGTTCCTAATGTCAGGTTGTAGGAGACATTTGGCACTCCAAGGACAGTTAGGTTTCCAGCTTCTTGGAGCTTGGCTATGGGAGAAGTGCAGCAGTGTTCAGCATTCTAAGTGGCAGAAGCCCACTCCGGGGCACAGAGCTCTGTGCAGGAACAGTGGGTCTTTTCTGTGGGAAACTAAACTCACCCCAGCAGGTTCCTGATGTCAGGCTGTAGGAGACATTTGGCACTCCAAGGACAGTAAGGGTTCCAGCTTCTGGATGCTTGGATCTGGCAGAAGTCCTGTGCTGAACTTATTTTTATCAGTTAGCAGCCCACTCCGTGGCCGAGAGTTCTGTGCAGGAACGGTGGGTCTTTTCTGTGGAAAGCTAAACTCACCCCTCCAAGTTCCTGATGTCAGTTTGCAGGGGGTGTTTGGCAGTCTAAGGGCAGCTAGGGTTTCAGCTTCATGGCAGCTTGGTTGTGGGAGTAAGTACACTGTTCAGAATTCTAAGTGGCAGAAGCCCACTCCCGGGCACAGAGCTCTGTGCAGGAACGGTGGCTCTCTTCTGTGGGAAGCTATACTCACCGACTAAGTTCCTAATGTCAGGTTGTCGGAGACATTGGGCATTCCAAGGACAGTTAGGGTTCCAGCTTCTGACAGCTTAGTTCTGGGAGTAATGTGCACTGTTCAGAATTCTAAGTGGCAGAAGCCCACTCCCTGGCACAGAGCTCTGTGCAGGAACTGTGGGTCTTTTCTGTGGGAAACTAAACTCACCCCAGCAGGTTCCTGATGTCAGGCTGTAGGAGACATTTGGCACTCCAAGGACAGTAAGGGTTCCAGCTTCTGGATGCTTGGATCTGGCAGAAGTCCTGTGCTGAACTTATTTTTATCAGTTAGCAGCCCACTCCGTGGCCGAGAGTTCTGTGCAGGAACGGTGGCTCTTTTCATTAGGAAGCTAAACTCACCCCTCCAAGTTCCTGATGTCAGTTTGCAGGGGGTGTTTGGCAGTCTAAGGGCAGCTAGGGTTTCAGCTTCATGGCAGCTTGGTTGTGGGAGTAAGTACACTGTTCAGAATTCTAAGTGGCAGAAGCCCACTCCCGGGCACAGAGCTCTGTGCAGGAACAGTGGCTCTCTTCTGTGGGAAGCTAAACTCACCCCCGGAAGTTCCTAATGTCAGGTTGTAGGAGACATTTGGCACTCGCAGGACAGTTAGGGTTCCAGCTTCTGGGAGCTTGGCTATGGGAGAAGTGCAGCAGTGTTCAGAATTCTAAGTGGCAGAAGCCCACTTCGGGGCACAGAGCTCTGTGCAGGAACGGTGGGTCTTTTCTGTGGGAAACTAAACTCACCCCAGCAGGTTCCTGATGTCAGGCTGTAGGAGACATTTGGCACTCCAAGGACAGTAAGGGTTCCAGCTTCTGGATGCTTGGATCTGGCAGAAGTCCTGTGCTGAACTTATTTTTATCAGTTAGCAGCCCACTCCGTGGCCGAGAGTTCTGTGCAGGAACGCTGGGTCTTTTCTGTGGAAAGCTAAACTCACCCCTCCAAGTTCCTGATGTCAGTTTGCAGGGGGTGTTTGGCAGTCTAAGGGCAGCTAGGGTTTCAGCTTCATGGCAGCTTGGTTGTGGGAGTAAGTACACTGTTCAGAATTCTAAGTGGCAGAAGCCCACTCCCGGGCACAGAGCTCTGTGCAGGAACGGTGGGTCTCTTCTGTGGGAAGCTAAACTCACCCCCCGAAGTTCCTAATGTCAGGTTGTAGGAGACATTGGGCACTCCAAGGACAGTTAGGGTTCCAGCTTCATGGCAGCTTGGATATGGGAGAAGTGCAGCAGTGTTCAGAATTCTAAGTGGCAGAAGCCCACTCCCGGGCACAGAGCTCTGTGCAGGAACTGTGGGTCTTTTCTGTGGGAAACTAAACTCACCCCAGCAGGTTCCTGATGTCAGGCTGTAGGAGACATTTGGCACTCGCAGGACAGTTAGGGTTCCAGCTTCTGGATGCTTGGATCTGGCGAAAGTCTTGTGCTGAACTTATTTTTATCAGTTAGCAGCCCACTCCGTGGCCGAGAGTTCTGTGCAGGAACGGTGGGTCTTTTCTGTGGAAAGCTAAACTCACCCCTCCAAGTTCCTGATGTCAGTTTGCAGGGGGTGTTTGGCAGTCTAAGGGCAGCTAGGGTTTCAGCTTCATGGCAGCTTGGTTGTGGGAGTAAGTATACTGTTCAGAATTCTAAGTGGCAGAAGCCCACTCCCGGGCACAGAGCTCTGTGCAGGAACAGTGGCTCTCTTCTGTGGGAAGCTATACTCACCGACTAAGTTCCTAATGTCAGGTCGTAGGAGACATTGGGCACTCCAAGGACAGTTAGGGTTCCAGCTTCTGGGAGCTTGGTTCTGCGAGTAATGTGCACTGTTCAGAATTCTAAGTGGCAGAAGCCTACTCCGGGGCACAGAGCTCTGTGCAGGAACTGTGGGTCTCTTCCGTGGGAAGCTAAACTCACCCCCCGAAGTTCCTAATGTCAGGTCGTAGGAGACATTTGGCAGTCGCAGGACAGTTAGGATTCCAGCTTCTGGGAGCTTGGATATGGGAGAAGTGCGGCAGTGTTCAGAATTCTAAGTGGCAGAAGCCCACTCCCGGGTACAGAGCTCTGTGCAGGAACGGGGGGTCTTTTCTGTGGGAAGCTATACTCACCGACTAAGTTCCTAATGTCAGGTTGTAGGAGACATTGGGCACTCCAAGGACAGTTAGGGTTCCAGCTTCTGACAGCTTGGTTCTGGGAGTAATGGGCACTGTTCAGAATTCTAAGTGGCAGAAGCCCACTCCCTGGCACAGAGCTCTGTGCAGGTACTGTGGGTCTTTTTTGTGGGAGACTAAACTCACCCCAGCAGGTTCCTGATGTCAGGCTTTAGGAGACATTTGGCACTCCAAGGACAGTAAGGGTTCCATCTTCTGGATGCTTGGATCTGGCAGAAGTCCTGTGCTGAACTTATTTTTATCAGTTAGCAGCCCACTCCGTGGCCGAGAGTTCTGTGCAGGAACGGTGGGTCTCTTCTGTGGGAAGTTAACTCACCCCTCCAAGTTCCTGATGTCATTTTGCAGGGGGTGTTTGGCAGTCTAAGGGCAGCTAGGGTTTCAGCTTCATGGCAGCTTGGTTGTGGGAGTAAGTACACTGTTCAGAATTCTAAGTGGCAGAAGCCCACTCCCGGGCACAGAGCTCTGTGCAGGAACAGTGGCTCTCTTCTGTGGAAAGCTATACTCACCGACTAAGTTCCTAATGTCAGGTTTAGGAGACATTGGGCACTCCAAGGACAGTTAAGGTTCCAGCTTCTGGGAGCTTGGATCTGGCAGATATCCTGTGCTGAATTTATTTTTAGCAGGCAGTCGCCCTCTCTTGGTCAGAGGGCTCTGTGCAGGAAGCGTTGCTCCTTTTCTGTGGGAATCTGGATTCACTGCATCAGGTTCCTAATGTCAGGTCGTAGGAGACATTGGGTACTCCAAGGACAGTTAGGGTTCCAGCTTCTGGGAGCTTGGTTCTGCGAGTAATGTGCACTGTTCAGAATTCTAAGTGGCAGAAGCCTACTCCGGGGCACAGAGCTCTGTGCAGGAACTGTGGGTCTCTTCCGTGGGAAGCTAAACTCACCCCCCGAAGTTCCTAATGTCAGGTCGTAGGAGACATTGGGTACTCCAAGGACAGTTAGGGTTCCAGCTTCTGGGAGCTTGGTTCTGCGAGTAATGTGCACTGTTCAGAATTCTAAGTGGCAGAAGCCTACTCCGGGGCACAGAGCTCTGTGCAGGAACTGTGGGTCTCTTCCGTGGGAAGCTAAACTCACCCCACGAAGTTCCTAATGTCAGGTCGTAGGAGACATTTTGCACTCGCAGGACAGTTAGGGTTCCAGCTTCTGGGAGCTTGGATATGGGAGAAGTGCGGCAGTGTTCGGAATTCTAAGTGGCAGAAGCCCACTCCCGGGCACAGAGCTCTGTGCAGGAACCGTGGGTCTTTTCTGTGGAAAGCTAAACTCACCCCTCCAAGTTCCTGATGTCAGTTTGCAGGGGGTGTTTGGTAGTCTAAGGGCAGCTAGGGTTTCAGCTTCATGGCAGCTTGGTTGTGGGAGTAAGTACACTGTTCAGAATTCTAAGTGGCAGAAGCCCACTCCCGGGCACAGAGCTCTGTGCAGGAACAGTGGCTCTCTTCTGTGGGAAGCTATACTCACCGACTAAGTTCCTAATGTCAGGTTGTAGGAGACATTGGGCACTCCAAGGACAGTTAGGGTTCCAGCTTCTGACAGCTTGGTTCTGGGAGTAATGTGCACTGTTCTGAATTCTAAGTGGCAGAAGCCCACTCCGAGGCACAGAGCTCTGTGCAGGAACTGTGGGTCTTTTCTGTGGGAAACTAAACTCACCCCAGCAGGTTCCTGATGTCAGGCTGTAGGAGACATTTGGCACTCCAAGGACAGTAAGGGTTCCATCTTCTGGATGCTTGGATGTGGCAGAAGTCCTGTGCTGAACTTATTTTTATCAGTTAGCATCCCACTCCGTGGCCGAGAGTTCTGTGCAGGAACGGTGGGTCTCTTATGTGGAAAGTTAACTCACCCCTCCAAGTTCCTGATGTCATTTTGCAGGGGGTGTTCGGCAGTCTAAGGGCAGCTAGGGTTTCAGCTTCATGGCAGCTTGGTTGTGGGAGTAAGTACACTGTTCAGAATTCTAAGTGGCAGAAGCCCACTCCCGGGCACAGAGCTCTCTGCAGGAACAGTGGATCTCTTCTGTGGGAAGATAGACTCGCCGACTAAGTTCCTAATGTCAGGTTGTAGGAGACATTGGGCACTCCAAGGACAGTTAGGGTTCCAGCTTCTGGGAGCTTGGATCTGGCAGAAGTCCTGTGCTGAACTTATTTTTATCACTTAGCAGCCCACTCCGTGGCCGAGAGTTCTGTGCAGGAACAGTGGCTCTCTTCTGTGGGAAGCTATACTCACCGACTAAGTTCCTAATGTCAGGTTGTAGGAGACATTGGGCACTCCAAGGACAGTTAGGGTTCCAGCTTCTGTGAGCTTGGATCTGGCAGATATCCTGTGCTGAATTTATTTTTAGCAGGCAGTCGCCCTCTCTTGGTCAGAGGGCTCTGTGCAGGAAGCGTTGCTCCTTTTCTGTGGGAATCTGGACTCACTGCATCAGGTTCCTAATGTCAGGTTGTAGGAGACATTTGGCACTCCAAGGACAGTTAGGTTTCCAGCTTCTTGGAGCTTGGCTATGGGAGAAGTGCAGCAGTGTTCAGAATTCTAAGTGGCAGAAGCCCACTCCGGGGCACAGAGCTCTGTGCAGGAACAGTGGGTCTTTTCTGTGGGAAACTAAACTCACCCCAGCAGGTTCCTGATGTCAGGCTGTAGGAGACATTTGGCACTCCAAGGACAGTAAGGGTTCCAGCTTCTGGATGCTTGGATCTGGCAGAAGTCCTGTGCTGAACTTATTTTTATCAGTTAGCAGCCCACTCCGTGGCCGAGAGTTCTGTGCAGGAACGGTGGGTCTTTTCTGTGGAAAGCTAAACTCACCCCTCCAAGTTCCTGATGTCAGTTTGCAGGGGGTGTTTGGCAGTCTAAGGGCAGCTAGGGTTTCAGCTTCATGGCAGCTTGGTTGTGGGAGTAAGTACACTGTTCAGAATTCTAAGTGGCAGAAGCCCACTCCCGGGCACAGAGCTCTGTGCAGGAACGGTGGCTCTCTTCTGTGGGAAGCTATACTCACCGACTAAGTTCCTAATGTCAGGTTGTCGGAGACATTGGGCATTCCAAGGACAGTTAGGGTTCCAGCTTCTGACAGCTTAGTTCTGGGAGTAATGTGCACTGTTCAGAATTCTAAGTGGCAGAAGCCCACTCCCTGGCACAGAGCTCTGTGCAGGAACTGTGGGTCTTTTCTGTGGGAAACTAAACTCACCCCAGCAGGTTCCTGATGTCAGGCTGTAGGAGACATTTGGCACTCCAAGGACAGTAAGGGTTCCAGCTTCTGGATGCTTGGATCTGGCAGAAGTCCTGTGCTGAACTTATTTTTATCAGTTAGCAGCCCACTCCGTGGCCGAGAGTTCTGTGCAGGAACGGTGGCTCTTTTCATTAGGAAGCTAAACTCACCCCTCCAAGTTCCTGATGTCAGTTTGCAGGGGGTGTTTGGCAGTCTAAGGGCAGCTAGGGTTTCAGCTTCATGGCAGCTTGGTTGTGGGAGTAAGTACACTGTTCAGAATTCTAAGTGGCAGAAGCCCACTCCCGGGCACAGAGCTCTGTGCAGGAACAGTGGCTCTCTTCTGTGGGAAGCTAAACTCACCCCCGGAAGTTCCTAATGTCAGGTTGTAGGAGACATTTGGCACTCGCAGGACAGTTAGGGTTCCAGCTTCTGGGAGCTTGGCTATGGGAGAAGTGCAGCAGTGTTCAGAATTCTAAGTGGCAGAAGCCCACTTCGGGGCACAGAGCTCTGTGCAGGAACGGTGGGTCTTTTCTGTGGGAAACTAAACTCACCCCAGCAGGTTCCTGATGTCAGGCTGTAGGAGACATTTGGCACTCCAAGGACAGTAAGGGTTCCAGCTTCTGGATGCTTGGATCTGGCAGAAGTCCTGTGCTGAACTTATTTTTATCAGTTAGCAGCCCACTCCGTGGCCGAGAGTTCTGTGCAGGAACGCTGGGTCTTTTCTGTGGAAAGCTAAACTCACCCCTCCAAGTTCCTGATGTCAGTTTGCAGGGGGTGTTTGGCAGTCTAAGGGCAGCTAGGGTTTCAGCTTCATGGCAGCTTGGTTGTGGGAGTAAGTACACTGTTCAGAATTCTAAGTGGCAGAAGCCCACTCCCGGGCACAGAGCTCTGTGCAGGAACGGTGGGTCTCTTCTGTGGGAAGCTAAACTCACCCCCCGAAGTTCCTAATGTCAGGTTGTAGGAGACATTGGGCACTCCAAGGACAGTTAGGGTTCCAGCTTCATGGCAGCTTGGATATGGGAGAAGTGCAGCAGTGTTCAGAATTCTAAGTGGCAGAAGCCCACTCCCGGGCACAGAGCTCTGTGCAGGAACTGTGGGTCTTTTCTGTGGGAAACTAAACTCACCCCAGCAGGTTCCTGATGTCAGGCTGTAGGAGACATTTGGCACTCGCAGGACAGTTAGGGTTCCAGCTTCTGGATGCTTGGATCTGGCGAAAGTCTTGTGCTGAACTTATTTTTATCAGTTAGCAGCCCACTCCGTGGCCGAGAGTTCTGTGCAGGAACGGTGGGTCTTTTCTGTGGAAAGCTAAACTCACCCCTCCAAGTTCCTGATGTCAGTTTGCAGGGGGTGTTTGGCAGTCTAAGGGCAGCTAGGGTTTCAGCTTCATGGCAGCTTGGTTGTGGGAGTAAGTATACTGTTCAGAATTCTAAGTGGCAGAAGCCCACTCCCGGGCACAGAGCTCTGTGCAGGAACAGTGGCTCTCTTCTGTGGGAAGCTATACTCACCGACTAAGTTCCTAATGTCAGGTCGTAGGAGACATTGGGCACTCCAAGGACAGTTAGGGTTCCAGCTTCTGGGAGCTTGGTTCTGCGAGTAATGTGCACTGTTCAGAATTCTAAGTGGCAGAAGCCTACTCCGGGGCACAGAGCTCTGTGCAGGAACTGTGGGTCTCTTCCGTGGGAAGCTAAACTCACCCCCCGAAGTTCCTAATGTCAGGTCGTAGGAGACATTTGGCAGTCGCAGGACAGTTAGGGTTCCAGCTTCTGGGAGCTTGGATATGGGAGAAGTGCGGCAGTGTTCAGAATTCTAAGTGGCAGAAGCCCACTCCCGGGTACAGAGCTCTGTGCAGGAACGGGGGGTCTTTTCTGTGGGAAGCTATACTCACCGACTAAGTTCCTAATGTCAGGTTGTAGGAGACATTGGGCACTCCAAGGACAGTTAGGGTTCCAGCTTCTGACAGCTTGGTTCTGGGAGTAATGGGCACTGTTCAGAATTCTAAGTGGCAGAAGCCCACTCCCTGGCACAGAGCTCTGTGCAGGTACTGTGGGTCTTTTTTGTGGGAGACTAAACTCACCCCAGCAGGTTCCTGATGTCAGGCTTTAGGAGACATTTGGCACTCCAAGGACAGTAAGGGTTCCATCTTCTGGATGCTTGGATCTGGCAGAAGTCCTGTGCTGAACTTATTTTTATCAGTTAGCAGCCCACTCCGTGGCCGAGAGTTCTGTGCAGGAACGGTGGGTCTCTTCTGTGGGAAGTTAACTCACCCCTCCAAGTTCCTGATGTCATTTTGCAGGGGGTGTTTGGCAGTCTAAGGGCAGCTAGGGTTTCAGCTTCATGGCAGCTTGGTTGTGGGAGTAAGTACACTGTTCAGAATTCTAAGTGGCAGAAGCCCACTCCCGGGCACAGAGCTCTGTGCAGGAACAGTGGCTCTCTTCTGTGGGAAGCTATACTCACCGACTAAGTTCCTAATGTCAGGTTGTAGGAGACATTGGGCACTCCAAGGACAGTTAGGGTTCCAGCTTCTGGGAGCTTGGATCTGGCAGATATCCTGTGCTGAATTTATTTTTAGCAGGCAGTCGCCCTCTCTTGGTCAGAGGGCTCTGTGCAGGAAGCGTTGCTCCTTTTCTGTGGGAATCTGGATTCACTGCATCAGGTTCCTAATGTCAGGTTGTAGGAGACATTTGGCACTCCAAGGACAGTTAGGTTTCCAGCTTCTTGGAGCTTGGCTATGGGAGAAGTGCAGCAGTGTTCAGAATTCTAAGTGGCAGAAGCCCACTCCAGGGCACAGAGCTCTGTGCAGGAACGGTGGCTCTCTTCTGTGGGAAGCTATACTCACCGACTAAGTTCCTAATGTCAGGTTGTCGGAGACATTGGGCACTCCAAGGACAGTTAGGGTTCCAGCTTCTGACAGCTTAGTTCTGGGAGTAATGTGCACTGTTCAGAATTCTAAGTGGCAGAAGCCCACTCCCGGGCACAGAGCTCTGTGTAGGAACGGTGGGTCTTTTCTGTGGGAAACTAAACTCATCCCAGCAGGTTCCTGATGTCAGGCTGTAGGAGACATTTGCCACTCCAAGGACAGTAAGGGTTCCAGCTTCTGGATGCTTGGATCTGGCAGAAGTCCTGTGCTGAACTTATTTTTATCAGTTAGCAGCCCACTCCGTGGCCGAGAGTTCTGTGCAGGAACGGTGGGTGTTTTCTGTGGAAAGCTAAACTCACCCCTCCAAGTTCCTGATGTCAGTTTGCAGGGGATGTTTGGCAGTCTAAGGGCAGCTAGGGTTTCAGCTTCATGGCAGCTTGGTTGTGGGAGGAAGTACACTGTTCAGAATTCTAAGTGGCAGAAGCCCACTCCGGGGCACAGAGCTCTGTGCAGGAACAGTGGCTCTCTTCTGTGGGAAGCTAAACTCACCCCCCGAAGTTCCTAATGTCAGGTTGTAGGAGAAATTGGGCACTCGCAGGACAGTTAGGGTTCCAGCTTCTGGGAGCTTGGCTATGGGAGAAGTGCAGCAGTGTTCAGAATTCTAAGTGGCAGAAGCCTACTCCCGGCCACAGAGCTCTGTGCAGGAACGGTGGGTCTTTTCTGTGGGAAACTAAACTCACCCCAGCAGGTTCCTGATTTCAGGCTGTAGGAGACATTTGGCACTCGCAGGACAGTAAGGGTTCCAGCTTCTGGATGCTTGGATCTGGCAGAAGTCCTGTGCTGAACTTATTTTTATCAGTTAGCAGCCCACTCCGTGGCCGAGAGTTCTGTGCAGGAAAGGGGGGTCTTTTCTGTGGAAACCTAAACTCACCCCTCCAAGTTCCTGATGTCAGTTTGCAGGGGATGTTTGGCAGTCTAAGGGCAGCTAGGGTTTCAGCTTCATGGCATCTTGGTTGTGGGAGTAAGTACACTGTTCAGAATTCTAAGTGGCAGAAGCCCACTCCCGGGCACAGAGCTCTGTGCAGGAACGGTGGGTCTCTTCTGTGGGAAGCTAAATTCACCCCCCGAAGTTCCTAATGTCAGGTTGTAGGAGACATTTGGCACTCCAAGGACAGTTAGGTTTCCAGCTTCTTGGAGCTTGGCTATGGGAGAAGTGCAGCAGTGTTCAGAATTCTAAGTGGCAGAAGCCCACTCCGGGGCACAGAGCTCTGTGCAGGAACGGTGGGTCTTTTCTGTGGGAAACTAAACTCACCCCAGCAGGTTCCTGATGTCAGGCTGTAGGAGACATTTGGCACTCCAAGGACAGTTAGGGTTCCAGCTTCTGGATGCTTGGATCTGGCGAAAGTCCTGTGCTGAACTTATTTTTATCAGTTAGCAGCCCACTCCGTGGCCGAGAGTTCTGTGCAGGAACGGTGGGTCTTTTCTGTGGAAAGCTAAACTCACCCCCCGAAGTTCCTAATGTCAGGTCGTAGGAGACATTTGGCACTCGTAGCACAGTTAGGGTTCCAGCTTCTGGGAGCTTGGATATGGGAGAAGTGCGGCAGTGTTCAGAATTCTAAGTGGCAGAAGCCCACTCCCGGGCACAGAGCTCTGTGCAGGAACCGTGGGTCTTTTCTGTGGAAAGCTAAACTCACCCCTCCAAGTTCCTGATGTCAGTTTGCAGGGGGTGTTTGGCAGTCTAAGGGCAGCTAGGGTTTCAGCTTCATGGCAGCTTGGTTGTGGGAGGAAGTACACTGTTCAGAATTCTAAGTGGCAGAAGCCCACTCCCGGGCACAGAGCTCTGTGCAGCAACAGTGGCTCTCTTCTGTGGGAAGCTATACTCACCGACTAAGTTCCTAATGTCAGGTTGTAGGAGACATTGGGCACTCCAAGGACAGTTAGGGTTCCAGCTTCTGACAGCTTGGTTCTGGGAGTAATGTGCACTGTTCAGAATTCTAAGTGGCAGAAGCCTACTCCGTGGCCGAGAGTTCTGTGCAGGAACTGTGGGTCTCTTCCGTGGGAAGCGAAACTCACCCCCCGAAGTTCCTAATGTCAGGTCGTCGGAGACATTTGGCACTCGCAGGACAGTTAGGGTTCCAGCTTCTGACAGCTTGGTTCTGGGAGTAATGTGCACTCTTCAGAATTCTAAGTGGCAGAAGCCCACTCCCTGGCACAGAGCTCTGTGCAGGAATGGTGGGTCTTTTCTGTGGGAGACTAAACTCACCCCAGCAGGTTCCTGATGTCAGGCTGTAGGAGACATTTGGCACTCCAAGGACAGTAAGGGTTCCAGCTTCTGGATGCTTGGATCTGGCAGAAGTCCTGTGCTGAACTTATTTTTATCAGTTAGCAGCCCACTCCGTGGCCGAGAGTTCTGTGCAGGAACGGTGGCTCTTTTCATTAGGAAGCTAAACTCACCCCTCCAAGTTCCTGATGTCAGTTTGCAGGGGGTGTTTGGCAGTCTAAGGGCAGCTAGGGTTTCAGCTTCATGGCCGCTTGGTTGTGGGAGTAAGTACACTGTTCAGAATTCTAAGTGGCAGAAGCCTACTCCGGGGCACAGAGCTCTGTGCAGGAACTGTGGGTCTCTTCCGTGGGAAGCTAAACTCACCCCCCGAAGTTCCTAATGTCAGGTCGTAGGAGACATTTGGCACTCACAGGACAGTTAGGGTTCCAGCTTCTGGGAGCTTGGATATGGGAGAAGTGCGGCAGTGTTCAGAATTCTAAGTGGCAGAAGCCCACTCCCGGGCACAGAGCTCTGTGCAGGATCGGGGGGTCTTTTCTGTGGAAACCTAAACTCACCCCTCCAAGTTCCTGATGTCAGTTTGCAGGGGGTGTTTGGTAGTCTAAGGGCAGCTAGGGTTTCAGCTTCATGGCAGCTTGGTTGTGGGAGTAAGTACACTGTTCAGAATTCTAAGTGGCAGAAGCCCACTCCCGGGCACAGAGCTCTGTGCAGGAACAGTGGCTCTCTTCTGTGGGAAGCTATACTCACCGACTAAGTTCCTAATGTCAGGTTGTAGGAGACATTGGGCACTCCAAGGACAGTTAGGGTTCCAGCTTCTGGGAGCTTGGATCTGGCAGATATCCTGTGCTGAATTTATTTTTAGCAGGCAGTCGCCCTCTCTTGGTCAGAGGGCTCTGTGCAGGAAGCGTTGCTCCTTTTCTGTGGGAATCTGGATTCACTGCATCAGGTTCCTAATGTCAGGTTGTAGGAGACATTTGGCACTCCAAGGACAGTTAGGTTTCCAGCTTCTTGGAGCTTGGCTATGGGAGAAGTGCAGCAGTGTTCAGAATTCTAAGTGGCAGAAGCCCACTCCAGGGCACAGAGCTCTGTGCAGGAACGGTGGCTCTCTTCTGTGGAAGCTATACTCACCGACTAAGTTCCTAATGTCAGGTTGTCGGAGACATTGGGCACTCCAAGGACAGTTAGGGTTCCAGCTTCTGACAGCTTCGTTCTGGGAGTAATGTGCACTGTTCAGAATTCTAAGTGGCAGAAGCCCACTCCTGGGCACAGAGCTCTGTGCAGGAACTGTGGGTCTTTTCTGTGGGAAACTAAACTCACCCCAGCAGGTTCCTGATGTCAGGCTGTAGGAGACATTTGCCCCTCCAAGGACAGTAAGGGTTCCAGCTTCTGGATGCTTGGATCTGGCAGAAGTCCTGTGCTGAACTTATTTTTATCAGTTAGCAGCCCACTCCGTGGCCGAGAGTTCTGTGCAGGAAAGGGGGGTCTTTTCTGTGGAAACCTAAACTCACCCCTCCAAGTTCCTGATGTCAGTTTGCAGGGGATGTTTGGCAGTCTAAGGGCAGCTAGGGTTTCAGCTTCATGGCATCTTGGTTGTGGGAGTAAGTACACTGTTCAGAATTCTAAGTGGCAGAAGCCCACTCCCGGGCACAGAGCTCTGTGCAGGAACGGTGGGTCTCTTCTGTGGGAAGCTAAACTCACCCCCCGAAGTTCCTAATGTCAGGTTGTAGGAGACATTTGGCACTCCAAGGACAGTTAGGTTTCCAGCTTCTTGGAGCTTGGCTATGGGAGAAGTGCAGCAGTGTTCAGAATTCTAAGTGGCAGAAGCCCACTCCGGGGCACAGAGCTCTGTGCAGGAACGGTGGGTCTTTTCTGTGGGAAACTAAACTCACCCCAGCAGGTTCCTGATGTCAGGCTGTAGGAGACATTTGGCACTCCAAGGACAGTTAGGGTTCCAGCTTCTGGATGCTTGGATCTGGCGAAAGTCCTGTGCTGAACTTATTTTTATCAGTTAGCAGCCCACTCCGTGGCCGAGAGTTCTGTGCAGGAACGGTGGGTCTTTTCTGTGGAAAGCTAAACTCACCCCCCGAAGTTCCTAATGTCAGGTCGTAGGAGACATTTGGCACTCGTAGCACAGTTAGGGTTCCAGCTTCTGGGAGCTTGGATATGGGAGAAGTGCGGCAGTGTTCAGAATTCTAAGTGGCAGAAGCCCACTCCCGGGCACAGAGCTCTGTGCAGGAACCGTGGGTCTTTTCTGTGGAAAGCTAAACTCACCCCTCCAAGTTCCTGATGTCAGTTTGCAGGGGGTGTTTGGCAGTCTAAGGGCAGCTAGGGTTTCAGCTTCATGGCAGCTTGGTTGTGGGAGGAAGTACACTGTTCAGAATTCTAAGTGGCAGAAGCCCACTCCCGGGCACAGAGCTCTGTGCAGCAACAGTGGCTCTCTTCTGTGGGAAGCTATACTCACCGACTAAGTTCCTAATGTCAGGTTGTAGGAGACATTGGGCACTCCAAGGACAGTTAGGGTTCCAGCTTCTGACAGCTTGGTTCTGGGAGTAATGTGCACTGTTCAGAATTCTAAGTGGCAGAAGCCTACTCCGTGGCCGAGAGTTCTGTGCAGGAACTGTGGGTCTCTTCCGTGGGAAGCGAAACTCACCCCCCGAAGTTCCTAATGTCAGGTCGTCGGAGACATTTGGCACTCGCAGGACAGTTAGGGTTCCAGCTTCTGACAGCTTGGTTCTGGGAGTAATGTGCACTCTTCAGAATTCTAAGTGGCAGAAGCCCACTCCCTGGCACAGAGCTCTGTGCAGGAATGGTGGGTCTTTTCTGTGGGAGACTAAACTCACCCCAGCAGGTTCCTGATGTCAGGCTGTAGGAGACATTTGGCACTCCAAGGACAGTAAGGGTTCCAGCTTCTGGATGCTTGGATCTGGCAGAAGTCCTGTGCTGAACTTATTTTTATCAGTTAGCAGCCCACTCCGTGGCCGAGAGTTCTGTGCAGGAACGGTGGCTCTTTTCATTAGGAAGCTAAACTCACCCCTCCAAGTTCCTGATGTCAGTTTGCAGGGGGTGTTTGGCAGTCTAAGGGCAGCTAGGGTTTCAGCTTCATGGCCGCTTGGTTGTGGGAGTAAGTACACTGTTCAGAATTCTAAGTGGCAGAAGCCTACTCCGGGGCACAGAGCTCTGTGCAGGAACTGTGGGTCTCTTCCGTGGGAAGCTAAACTCACCCCCCGAAGTTCCTAATGTCAGGTCGTAGGAGACATTTGGCACTCACAGGACAGTTAGGGTTCCAGCTTCTGGGAGCTTGGATATGGGAGAAGTGCGGCAGTGTTCAGAATTCTAAGTGGCAGAAGCCCACTCCCGGGCACAGAGCTCTGTGCAGGATCGGGGGGTCTTTTCTGTGGAAACCTAAACTCACCCCTCCAAGTTCCTGATGTCAGTTTGCAGGGGGTGTTTGGTAGTCTAAGGGCAGCTAGGGTTTCAGCTTCATGGCAGCTTGGTTGTGGGAGTAAGTACACTGTTCAGAATTCTAAGTGGCAGAAGCCCACTCCCGGGCACAGAGCTCTGTGCAGGAACAGTGGCTCTCTTCTGTGGGAAGCTATACTCACCGACTAAGTTCCTAATGTCAGGTTGTAGGAGACATTGGGCACTCCAAGGACAGTTAGGGTTCCAGCTTCTGGGAGCTTGGATCTGGCAGATATCCTGTGCTGAATTTATTTTTAGCAGGCAGTCGCCCTCTCTTGGTCAGAGGGCTCTGTGCAGGAAGCGTTGCTCCTTTTCTGTGGGAATCTGGATTCACTGCATCAGGTTCCTAATGTCAGGTTGTAGGAGACATTTGGCACTCCAAGGACAGTTAGGTTTCCAGCTTCTTGGAGCTTGGCTATGGGAGAAGTGCAGCAGTGTTCAGAATTCTAAGTGGCAGAAGCCCACTCCAGGGCACAGAGCTCTGTGCAGGAACGGTGGCTCTCTTCTGTGGAAGCTATACTCACCGACTAAGTTCCTAATGTCAGGTTGTCGGAGACATTGGGCACTCCAAGGACAGTTAGGGTTCCAGCTTCTGACAGCTTAGTTCTGGGAGTAATGTGCACTGTTCAGAATTCTAAGTGGCAGAAGCCCACTCCTGGGCACAGAGCTCTGTGCAGGAACTGTGGGTCTTTTCTGTGGGAAACTAAACTCACCCCAGCAGGTTCCTGATGTCAGGCTGTAGGAGACATTTGCCCCTCCAAGGACAGTAAGGGTTCCAGCTTCTGGATGCTTGGATCTGGCAGAAGTCCTGTGCTGAACTTATTTTTATCAGTTAGCAGCCCACTCCGTGGCCGAGAGTTCTGTGCAGGAACGGTGGGTGTTTTCTGTGGAAAGCTAAACTCACCCCTCCAAGTTCCTGATGTCAGTTTGCAGGGGATGTTTGGCAGTCTAAGGGCAGCTAGGGTTTCAGCTTCATGGCAGCTTGGTTGTGGGAGTAAGTACACTGTTCAGAATTCTAAGTGGCAGAAGCCCACTCCGGGGCACAGAGCTCTGTGCAGGAACAGTGGCTCTCTTCTGTGGGAAGCTAAACTCACCCCCCGAAGTTCCTAATGTCAGGTTGTAGGAGAAATTGGGCACTCGCAGGACAGTTAGGGTTCCAGCTTCTGGGAGCTTGGCTATGGGAGAAGTGCAGCAGTGTTCAGAATTCTAAGTGGCAGAAGCCTACTCCCGGCCACAGAGCTCTGTGCAGGAACGGTGGGTCTTTTCTGTGGGAAACTAAACTCACCCCAGCAGGTTCCTGATTTCAGGCTGTAGGAGACATTTGGCACTCCAAGGACAGTAAGGGTTCCAGCTTCTGGATGCTTGGATCTGGCAGAAGTCCTGTGCTGAACTTATTTTTATCAGTTAGCAGCCCACTCCGTGGCCGAGAGTTCTGTGCAGGAAAGGGGGGTCTTTTCTGTGGAAACCTAAACTCACCCCTCCAAGTTCCTGATGTCAGTTTGCAGGGGATGTTTGGCAGTTTAAGGGCAGCTAGGGTTTCAGCTTCATGGCAGCTTGGTTGTGGGAGTAAGTACACTGTTCAGAATTCTAAGTGGCAGAAGCCCACTCCCGGGCACAGAGCTCTGTGCAGGAACGGTGGGTCTCTTCTGTGGGAAGCTAAACTCACCCCCCGAAGTTCCTAATGTCAGGTTGTAGGAGACATTTGGCACTCCAAGGACAGTTAGGTTTCCAGCTTCTTGGAGCTTGGCTATGGGAGAAGTGCAGCAGTGTTCAGAATTCTAAGTGGCAGAAGCCCACTCCGGGGCACAGAGCTCTGTGCAGGAACGGTGGGTCTTTTCTGTGGGAAACTAAACTCACCCCAGCAGGTTCCTGATGTCAGGCTGTAGGAGACATTTGGCACTCCAAGGACAGTTAGGGTTCCAGCTTCTGGATGCTTGGATCTGGCGAAAGTCCTGTGCTGAACTTATTTTTATCAGTTAGCAGCCCACTCCGTGGCCGAGAGTTCTGTGCAGGAACGGTGGGTCTTTTCTGTGGAAAGCTAAACTCACCCCCCGAAGTTCCTAATGTCAGGTCGTAGGAGACATTTGGCACTCGTAGCACAGTTAGGGTTCCAGCTTCTGGGAGCTTGGATATGGGAGAAGTGCGGCAGTGTTCAGAATTCTAAGTGGCAGAAGCCCACTCCCGGGCACAGAGCTCTGTGCAGGAACCGTGGGTCTTTTCTGTGGAAAGCTAAACTCACCCCTCCAAGTTCCTGATGTCAGTTTGCAGGGGGTGTTTGGCAGTCTAAGGGCAGCTAGGGTTTCAGCTTCATGGCAGCTTGGTTGTGGGAGGAAGTACACTGTTCAGAATTCTAAGTGGCAGAAGCCCACTCCCGGGCACAGAGCTCTGTGCAGGAACGGTGGGTCTCTTCTGTGGGAAGCTAAACTCACCCCCCGAAGTTCCTAATGTCAGGTTGTCGGAGACATTGGGCACTCCAAGGACAGTTAGGCTTCCAGCTTCTGACAGCTTGGTTCTGGGAGTAATGTGCACTGTTCAGAATTCTAAGTGGCAGAAGCCTACTCCGGGGCACAGAGCTCTGTGCAGGAACGGTGGGTCTTTTCTGTGGGAAGCTAAACTCACCCCAGCAGGTTCCTGATGTCAGGCTGTAGGAGACATTTGGCACTCCAAGGACAGTAAGGGTTCCAGCTTCTGGATGCTTGGATCTGGCAGAAGTCCTGTGCTGAACTTATTTTTATCAGTTAGCAGCCCACTCCGTGGCCGAGAGTTCTGTGCAGGAACGGTGGGTCTTTTCTGTGGAAAGCTAAACTCACCCCTCCAAGTTCCTGATGTCAGTTTGCAGGGGGTGTTTGGCAGTCTAAGGGCAGCTAGGGTTTCAGCTTCATGGCAGCTTGGTTGTGGGAGTAAGTACACTGTTCAGAATTCTAAGTGGCAGAAGCCCACTTCCGGGCACAGAGCTCTGTGCAGGAACAGTGGCTCTCTTCTGTGGAAAGCTATACTCACCGACTAAGTTCCTAATGTCACGTTGTAGGAGACATTGGGCACTCCAAGGACAGTTAGGGTTCCAGCTTCTGGGAGCTTGGATCTGGCAGATATCCTGTGCTGAATTTATTTTTAGCAGGCAGTCGCCCTCTCTTGGTCAGAGGGCTCTGTGCAGGAAGCGTTGCTCCTTTTCTGTGGGAATCTGGACTCACTGCATCAGGTTCCTAATGTCAGGTTGTAGGAGACATTTGGCACTCCAAGGACAGTTAGGTTTCCAGCTTCTTGGAGCTTGGCTATGGGAGAAGTGCAGCAGTGTTCAGAATTCTAAGTGGCAGAAGCCCACTCCGGGGCACAGAGCTCTGTGCAGGAACGGTGGGTCTTTTCTGTGGGAAACTAAACTCACCCCAGCAGGTTCCTGATGTCAGGCTGTAGGAGACATTTGGCACTCCAAGGACAGTAAGGGTTCCAGCTTCTGGATGCTTGGATCTGGCCGAAGTCCTGTGCTGAACTTATTTTTATCAGTTAGCAGCCCACTCCGTGGCAGAGAGTTCTGTGCAGGAACGGTGGGTCTTTTCTGTGGAAAGCTAAACTCACCCCTCCAAGTTCCTGATGTCAGTTTGCAGGGGATGTTTGGCAGTCTAAGGGCAGCTAGGGTTTCAGCTTCATGGCAGCTTGGTTGTGGGAGTAAGTACACTGTTCAGAATTCTAAGTGGCAGAAGCCTACTCCGGGGCACAGAGCTCTGTGCAGGAACTGTGGGTCTCTTCCGTGGGAAGCTAAACTCACCCCCCGAAGTTCCTAATGTCAGGTCGTAGGAGACATTTGGCACTCACAGGACAGTTAGGGTTCCAGCTTCTGGGAGCTTGGATATGGGAGAAGTGCGGCAGTGTTCAGAATTCTAAGTGGCAGAAGCCCACTCCCGGGCACAGAGCTCTGTGCTGGATCGGGGGGTCTTTTCTGTGGAAACCTAAACTCACCCCTCCAAGTTCCTGATGTCAGTTTGCAGGGGGTGTTTGGTAGTCTAAGGGCAGCTAGGGTTTCAGCTTCATGGCAGCTTGGTTGTGGGAGTAAGTACACTGTTCAGAATTCTAAGTGGCAGAAGCCCACTCCCGGGCACAGAGCTCTGTGCAGGAACAGTGGCTCTCTTCTGTGGGAAGCTATACTCACCGACTAAGTTCCTAATGTCAGGTTGTAGGAGACATTGGGCACTCCAAGGACAGTTAGGGTTCCAGCTTCTGGGAGCTTGGATCTGGCAGATATCCTGTGCTGAATTTATTTTTAGCAGGCAGTCGCCCTCTCTTGGTCAGAGGGCTCTGTGCAGGAAGCGTTGCTCCTTTTCTGTGGGAATCTGGATTCACTGCATCAGGTTCCTAATGTCAGGTTGTAGGAGACATTTGGCACTCCAAGGACAGTTAGGTTTCCAGCTTCTTGGAGCTTGGCTATGGGAGAAGTGCAGCAGTGTTCAGAATTCTAAGTGGCAGAAGCCCACTCCCGGGCACAGAGCTCTGTGCAGGAACAGTGGCTCTCTTCTGTGGAAGCTATACTCACCGACTAAGTTCCTAATGTCAGGTTGTCGGAGACATTGGGCACTCCAAGGACAGTTAGGGTTCCAGCTTCTGACAGCTTAGTTCTGGGAGTAATGTGCACTGTTCAGAATTCTAAGTGGCAGAAGCCCACTCCTGGGCACAGAGCTCTGTGCAGGAACTGTGGGTCTTTTCTGTGGGAAACTAAACTCACCCCAGCAGGTTCCTGATGTCAGGCTGTAGGAGACATTTGCCCCTCCAAGGACAGTAAGGGTTCCAGCTTCTGGATGCTTGGATCTGGCAGAAGTCCTGTGCTGAACTTATTTTTATCAGTTAGCAGCCCACTCCGTGGCCGAGAGTTCTGTGCAGGAACGGTGGGTGTTTTCTGTGGAAAGCTAAACTCACCCCTCCAAGTTCCTGATGTCAGTTTGCAGGGGATGTTTGGCAGTCTAAGGGCAGCTAGGGTTTCAGCTTCATGGCAGCTTGGTTGTGGGAGTAAGTACACTGTTCAGAATTCTAAGTGGCAGAAGCCCACTCCGGGGCACAGAGCTCTGTGCAGGAACAGTGGCTCTCTTCTGTGGGAAGCTAAACTCACCCCCCGAAGTTCCTAATGTCAGGTTGTAGGAGAAATTGGGCACTCGCAGGACAGTTAGGGTTCCAGCTTCTGGGAGCTTGGCTATGGGAGAAGTGCAGCAGTGTTCAGAATTCTAAGTGGCAGAAGCCTACTCCCGGCCACAGAGCTCTGTGCAGGAACGGTGGGTCTTTTCTGTGGGAAACTAAACTCACCCCAGCAGGTTCCTGATTTCAGGCTGTAGGAGACATTTGGCACTCCAAGGACAGTAAGGGTTCCAGCTTCTGGATGCTTGGATCTGGCAGAAGTCCTGTGCTGAACTTATTTTTATCAGTTAGCAGCCCACTCCGTGGCCGAGAGTTCTGTGCAGGAAAGGGGGGTCTTTTCTGTGGAAACCTAAACTCACCCCTCCAAGTTCCTGATGTCAGTTTGCAGGGGATGTTTGGCAGTCTAAGGGCAGCTAGGGTTTCAGCTTCATGGCAGCTTGGTTGTGGGAGTAAGTACACTGTTCAGAATTCTAAGTGGCAGAAGCCCACTCCCGGGCACAGAGCTCTGTGCAGGAACGGTGGGTCTCTTCTGTGGGAAGCTAAACTCACCCCCCGAAGTTCCTAATGTCAGGTTGTAGGAGACATTTGGCACTCCATGGACAGTTAGGTTTCCAGCTTCTTGGAGCTTGGCTATGGGAGAAGTGCAGCAGTGTTCAGAATTCTAAGTGGCAGAAGCCCACTCCGGGGCACAGAGCTCTGTGCAGGAACGGTGGGTCTTTTCTGTGGGAAACTAAACTCACCCCAGCAGGTTCCTGATGTCAGGCTGTAGGAGACATTTGGCACTCCAAGGACAGTTAGGGTTCCAGCTTCTGGATGCTTGGATCTGGCGAAAGTCCTGTGCTGAACTTATTTTTATTAGTTAGCAGCCCACTCCGTGGCCGAGAGTTCTGTGCAGGAACGGTGGGTCTTTTCTGTGGAAAGCTAAACTCACCCCCCGAAGTTCCTAATGTCAGGTCGTAGGAGACATTTGGCACTCGTAGCACAGTTAGGGTTCCAGCTTCTGGGAGCTTGGATATGGGAGAAGTGCGGCAGTGTTCAGAATTCTAAGTGGCAGAAGCCCACTCCCGGGCACAGAGCTCTGTGCAGGAACCGTGGGTCTTTTCTGTGGAAAGCTAAACTCACCCCTCCAAGTTCCTGATGTCAGTTTGCAGGGGGTGTTTGGCAGTCTAAGGGCAGCTAGGGTTTCAGCTTCATGGCAGCTTGGTTGTGGGAGGAAGTACACTGTTCAGAATTCTAAGTGGCAGAAGCCCACTCCCGGGCACAGAGCTCTGTGCAGGAACGGTGGGTCTCTTCTGTGGGAAGCTAAACTCACCCCCCGAAGTTCCTAATGTCAGGTTGTCGGAGACATTGGGCACTCCAAGGACAGTTAGGCTTCCAGCTTCTGACAGCTTGGTTCTGGGAGTAATGTGCACTGTTCAGAATTCTAAGTGGCAGAAGCCTACTCCGGGGCACAGAGCTCTGTGCAGGAACAGTGGCTCTCTTCTGTGGAAAGCTATACTCACCGACTAAGTTCCTAATGTCACGTTGTAGGAGACATTGGGCACTCCAAGGACAGTTAGGGTTCCAGCTTCTGGGAGCTTGGATCTGGCAGATATCCTGTGCTGAATTTATTTTTAGCAGGCAGTCGCCCTCTCTTGGTCAGAGGGCTCTGTGCAGGAAGCGTTGCTCCTTTTCTGTGGGAATCTGGACTCACTGCATCAGGTTCCTAATGTCAGGTTGTAGGAGACATTTGGCACTCCAAGGACAGTTAGGTTTCCAGCTTCTTGGAGCTTGGCTATGGGAGAAGTGCAGCAGTGTTCAGAATTCTAAGTGGCAGAAGCCCACTCCGGGGCACAGAGCTCTGTGCAGGAACGGTGGGTCTTTTCTGTGGGAAACTAAACTCACCCCAGCAGGTTCCTGATGTCAGGCTGTAGGAGACATTTGGCACTCCAAGGACAGTAAGGGTTCCAGCTTCTGGATGCTTGGATCTGGCCGAAGTCCTGTGCTGAACTTATTTTTATCAGTTAGCAGCCCACTCCGTGGCAGAGAGTTCTGTGCAGGAACGGTGGGTCTTTTCTGTGGAAAGCTAAACTCACCCCTCCAAGTTCCTGATGTCAGTTTGCAGGGGATGTTTGGCAGTGTAAGGGCAGCTAGGGTTTCAGCTTCATGGCAGCTTGGTTGTGGGAGTAAGTACACTGTTCAGAATTCTAAGTGGCAGAAGCCCACTCCAGGGCACAGAGCTCTGTGCAGGAACGGTGGCTCTCTTCTGTGGGAAGCTATACTCACCGACTAAGTTCCTAATGTCAGGTTGTAGGAGACATTGGGCACTCCAAGGACAGTTAGGGTTCCAGCTTCTGACAGCTTAGTTCTGGGAGTAATGTGCACTGTTCAGAATTCTAAGTGGCAGAAGCCCACTCCCTGGCACAGAGCTCTGTGCAGGAACTGTGGGTCTTTTCTGTGGGAAACTAAACTCACCCCAGCAGGTTCCTGATGTCAGGCTGTAGGAGACATTTGCCCCTCCAAGGACAGTAAGGGTTCCAGCTTCTGGATGCTTGGATCTGGCAGAAGTCCTGTGCTGAACTTATTTTTATCAGTTAGCAGCCCACTCCGTGGCTGAGAGTTCTGTGCAGGAACGGTGGCTCTCTTCTTTAGGAAGCTAAACTCACCCCTCCAAGTTCCTGATGTCAGTTTGCAGGGGGTGTTTGGCAGTCTAAGGGCAGCTAGGGTTTCAGCTTCATGGCAGCTTGGTTGTGGGAGTAAGTACACTGTTCAGAATTCTAAGTGGCAGAAGCCCACTCCGGGGCACAGAGCTCTGTGCAGGAACAGTGGCTCTCTTCTGTGGGAAGCTATACTCACCCCCCGAAGTTCCTAATGTCAGGTTGTAGGAGACATTGGGCACTCCAAGGACAGTTAGGGTTCCAGCTTCTGACAGCTTAGTTCTAGGAGTAATGTGCACTGTTCAGAATTCTAAGTGGCAGAAGCCCACTCCGGGGCACAGAGCTCTGTGCAGGAACGGTGGGTCTTTTCTGTGGGAAACTAAACTCACCCCAGCAGGTTCCTGATGTCAGGCTGTAGGAGACATTTGGCACTCCAAAGACAGTAAGGGTTCCAGCTTCTGGATGCTTGGATCTGGCAGAAGTTTCGTGCTGAACTTACTTTTAGCAGGCAGAAGCCCACTCCGGGGCAGGGAGTTCTTTGCAGCAGTGGTGGCTCTGTTCGGTGGGAAGCTAAACTGCCCGCACCAGGTTCCTCATGTCAGGTGGTAGGAGACATTTCGCACTCGAAGGACAGTTAGGGCTCCAGATTCTGGCAGCTTGGCCATGGGAGAAGTGCAGCAGTGTCCAGAATTTTAAGTGGCAGAAGCCTACTGCTGGGCTCAGAGCTCTGTGCAGGAACGGTGTCCCCTTTTCTGGGGAAACTAAACACACCCCCCTGGTTCAGATTGTCTGTTTTAAGGTGCCATTTGGCAGTCTAAGGGGAGCCAGGCTTCCAGGTACTGACAGCGTGCATCTGGGAGTAAGTGTGGTGTTCAGAATTCTAAGTGGCAGAAGCCTAGTCCGGGGCACAGAGCTCTCTGAAGGAAAGGTGGCTGTCATTCGTGGGAAGCTAAACTGTCCCCATCAGGGTCCTGATTTCAGTTCATAGGATAGATTTGGCACTCCATGGGCAGTAAGCGTTTCAGCTTCTGGCAGCTTGGATCTGGCAGATGTCCGGTGCTGAACTTAATTTTATCAGTTTGCAGCCCACTGCAGGGCAGAGAGTTCTGTGCAGGAACGGTGGCTCTCTTCTTTAGGAAGCTAAACTCACCCCTCTACGTTCCTAATGTCAGGTTGTAGGAGACATTTGGCCCTCCAAGGACAGTTAGAGTTCCAACTTCTGAAAGCTTGGATCTGGCAGATATCCTGTGCTGAATTTATATTTAGCAGGCAGAACCCCACTTCGGGGCCGAGAGTTCTGTGCAGAAACATTGGCTCTCTTCTGTGGGAAACTAAACTCACGCCTCCAAGTCCTTCATTTCAGGTTGTAGGAGACATTTAGCCCTCCAAGGACAGTTAGGGTTCCAGCATCTGGCAGCTTGGATCTGGCAGATATCCTGTGCTGAACTTATTTTTAGTAGGCAGAAGCCCACTATGGGGCTAGGAGTTCTGTTCAGCAGCTGTGGCTGTGTTCGGTGGGAAGCTAAACTGCCTGCACCAGGTTCCTCATGTCAGGTGGTAGGAGACATTTCGCAGTCGAAGGACAGTTGGGGCTCCAGATTCTAGCAGCTTGGCCATGGGAGAAGTGCAGCAGTGTTCTGACTTTCAAGTGGCAGAAGCCCATTCCGGGGAACAGAGCTATTTGCAGGAACAGTGGATCTCTTTTGGGGGAAGCTGAATTCACTCCCTAAGTTCCTAATGTCAGGTTGTAGGAGACATTTGGCAGTCCAAGGACAGTAAGGGTTCCAGTTTCTGGCAGCTTGGATCTGGCAGAAGTTTTGTGCTGAACTTATTTTTAGGAGGCAGAAGCCCACCCAGGGGCAGAGGGCTTTGTGCAGGAACTGTCGCCCCTTTTCTGTGGGAGTCTAAACTGAGCCCATCAGGTTCCTGATGTCAGGTTGTAGGAGACATTTGGCACTCGCAGGATAGTAAGGGTTTCAGCTTCTGGGAGATTGGCTGTGGGAGAAATGCAGCAGTGTTCCGAATTGAAAGTGGCAGAAGCCCACTCCTGGGCACAGTGCTCTGTGCAGGAACAGTGGATCTCTTCTGTGGGAAGCTAAACTCACCCCTCCAAGTTCCTGATGTCAATTTGCAGGAGGTGTTTGGCAGTCTAAGGGCAGCCCGGGTTTCAGCTTCATGGCGGCTTGGTTGTGGGAGTAAGTACACTGTTCAGAATTCTAAGTGGCAGAAGCCCACTCCCGGGCACAGAGCGCTGTGCAGGAACAGTGGCTCTCTTCTGTGGGAAACTAAACTCACCCCCCGAAGTTCCTAATGTCAGGTTGTAGGAGACATTTTGCACTCCAAGGACAGTAAGCGTTTCAGCTTCTGGCAGCTTGGATCTGGCAGATATCCTATGCTGAACTTATTTTTAGCAGGCAGAAGCCCACTCCAGGGCAGAGAGTTCTGTGCAGCAACGGTGGGTCTTTTCTGTGAGAAACTAAACTCCCCCGATGAGGCTCCTGATTTCAGTTTATAGGATAGATTTGGCCCTCCAAGGACAGTAAGTGTTCCAGCATCTGGGAGCTTGGATCTGGCAGATGTCCTGTGCTGAACTTAATTTTATCAGTTCGCAGCCCACTCTGGGGCAGATAGTTCTGTGCAGGAAGTGTCACCCCTTTTGTGTGGGAATCTGGACTCACCTCATCAGGTTCCTGATGTCAGGTTGTTGGAGACATTTGGCCCTCCAAGGACAGTTAGGGTTCCAGCATCTGGCAGCTTGGATCTGGCAGATATCCTGTGCTGAACTTATTTTTAGTAGGCAGAAGCCCACTCTGGGGCTAGGAGTTCTGTTCAGCAGCTGTGGCTCTGTTCGGTGGGAAGCTAAACTGCCCGCACCAGGTTCCTCATGTCAGGTGGTAGGAGACATTTCGCACTCGAAGGACAGTTGGGGCTCCAGATTCTAGCAGCTTGGCCATGGGAGAAGTGCAGCAGTGTTCTGACTTTCAAGTGGCAGAAGCCCACTCCGGGGAACAGAGCTATTTGCAGGAACAGTGGATCTCTTTTGGGGGAAGCTGAATTCACTCCCTAAGTTCCTAATGTCAGGTTGTAGGAGACATTTGGCACTCCAAGGACAGTAAGGGTTCCAGTTTCTGGCAGCTTGGATCTGGCAGAAGTTTCGTGCTGAACTTATTTTTAGCAGGCAGAAGCCCACTCCGGGGCAGGGAGTTCTGTGCAGCAGCGGTGGCTCTGTTCGGTGGGAAGCTAAACTGCCCGCACCAGGTTCCTCATGTCAGGTGGTAGGAGACATTTGGCACTTGAAGGACAGTTGGGGCTCCCAATTCTAGCAGCTTGGCCATGGGACAAGTGCAGCAGTGTTCCGACTTTCAAGTTGCAGAAGCTCACTCCTTGGCTCAGAGCTCTGTGCAGGAACGTTGTCCCCTTTTCTGGGGATACTAAGCACACTCTCCTGGTTCAGATTTTCAGTTTTAAGGAGGCATTTGATCGTCTAATGGGAGCCACGGTTCCATCTACTGACAGCGTGGATCTGGGAGTAAGTGTGGTGTTCAGAATTCTAAGTGGCAGAAGCCCACTCCCGGGCACAGAGCTCTCTGAAGGAAAGGTGGCTGTCATTCGTGGGAACCTAAACTCTCCCCATCAGGCTCCTGATGTCAGTTCATAGGATAGATTTGGCACTCCAAGGACAGTAAGGGTTCCAGCTTCTGGGAGCTTGGATCTGGCAGATGTCCTGTGCTGAACTTAATTTTATCATTTAGCAGCC
This sequence comes from Chamaea fasciata, assembly GCF_029207755.1. Lineage (NCBI taxonomy): Eukaryota > Metazoa > Chordata > Aves > Passeriformes > Sylviidae > Chamaea > Chamaea fasciata. Next base: position 267,843 of record NW_027094179.1, read on the forward strand.
CACTCCGTGGCTGAGAGTTCTGTGCAGGAACGGTGGTTCTCTTCTGATGGAACATAAACTCACTCCTCGAAGTTCGTAATGTTCGGTTGTAGGAGACATTTGGCACTTGAAGGACAGTTAGGGTTCCAGCTTCTGGCAGCTTGGCTCTGGGAGAAGTGCAGGTATGTTTAGAATTGTAGATGGCATAAGTCCACTCCTGGGCATAGCGCTCTGTTCAAGATTGGTGGCCCTTTTCTGTGGCAAGCTGGACTCACCCGATCACATTCCTGATTTCAGTTTTTAGGAGGTGATTGGCACGCTACGGCCAGTCTGGGATTCTGCTTCTAGTAGCATGGGTCTTGGGACAATGCTGATGCATTCAGAATTCTATTTTCCAGAAGTCTAGTTCCATGTAGAATGCCTTAGACTTGACTGGATGTTCCTTTTGTGGGAGAGTTAAGTCACCCCCTTAGGGTCCTGATGTCTGTTTTTATAGTCCGTTGGTAGTATGTACCCTCCCTGCATCCTAGTTTCGGTTTATTGGGTTTGGGTGAAATATTCTTCTATTGCTAATTTTTGGAGGGAGACTTCTCGTCTGACCCTAAAAATCCTGCCTGCCCTAGATTGAAAAAAGTAACTCCCCTAATTTGAAAGCAGTTACATGTCGTTTTTATAAGATGTCCGTCAATCTGCTTGCAACATTGCTACAACCCTCATCTTTCTCCATCTAGATTCCAAAACATTACTCTGCCTGGATTTCATATAGGTGTTCACCCGGTTTCAAAGTATTAAACATGTACGTTTCAAAGTCTCCATTGCAAAATACGGGATGGGTTCTGGAATACCAGAATCACCCAGTTTCAACATGCCAAAACCATTCTATTTCATAATGTTAGAATGTTAAGTTATAACATCTCTAAGACAATTTCTAAATATCAATTTGCAAAGTATCATTTCTTTGATGTCTTCTATGGATGGGATTCCTAATCCCCAAAACTGCCATACTGTCAAAATGGGATCTGTGTGAAATATTTTGCCCTCTGAAAAGGTTTTACCTAATGACCATTAATCTATTTTCATCATACAGCTAGATGTAGTAAAAACCAAGCAAATACTTGTAGTAGTTTTTTGCCTAGATGGATCTCAGAACTGGCATTTGCCAAACTAAGGATGGAGCAGATCTCTTCCCTGGATCATCCTGGAAAATTTGTTTAGTAGGCAAAGGGAATTTTTATAAATTACATTAATATGTTACTGTAATTTAGGGTGGACCAGCCACCGGCAGCAGGACTCCGGTTTGCTCCGGGCCGGTCAGGATTAGACATAAGTCACCTGGCAACCCCCCTGGCTCCTTAAGGGACACGTAGAAGACCTCAACAGAAATACAATTCAGTAAGGATTCCTAAGTAAATATTTCTGGTAATTGCTTACAGTCTGGGAAAAATTTCCTAAATAATTACAAACTTAGGACTTCTGGGAAGGAATTCTGGGGATAGAACTTCCATCTCGGCCACCGGCCACAAGAAGAACAGTTCTCTCCCACAGAACGGAAGCCTAGCACCCCAGCGTTTCACAGGCAGACGAAGGGTCACGCAGGGGAACGAACAATCTGCGGGACCTTTCTCGACCTCATCCCACAATGCCCCCTGTCTTCAGAGGGTTTCCTGGGCACACCCCTGTGGGGAGGTGCTAGTTCAGAGGGGCCTAGCTGTCTCTGCTTTTTAAGGGCTTGAATTTTAGGGAACACTCCCCTTTTTTCTCCTCCCTGGAGAGACTTAAACTGAAGGAAACTCCTCTTTTCCAAAAATTTTAGGAGATTAAGTTAAGGGGCACAAGCCATTTATTTTCCACGTCACAGTTTAAGCAGAGGTAACTGCCCATATGCTAATTTTAAATTGAAGGAACCCGTGCCTTTTTCAGCATTTTAAGGATTTAAAATTGGACTTCAGTTGCACTCGAACGGGTACCCCGGTAACACCTATCTCAGACGGGAGCAATCCAGGCGTATATATAAGCTTAACACCACCTGGGAGTTTATTCTTTTTCTCCTTTGTAATTAATACATTTATATACTTACTTAGAGGTGCTAATGAGCCTTACACCATTCATAATCTTACTGTTCTTTGTCATCCTACTTAGTCACTTGTGGAATACTAATTGCAGTCACCCAGGAATAATTACCCCCGTCAACAGCAAATTACCCAAATTACTATCTTGCTATGTTACTAAAACGCTAAGTTTTATTTTTGCCCTCTAGCCTGAAGTCATTACAGCCAAAACAGAAAAATAGCATTATTACCCCGAGGAGTTTTTTTCTCTATCGAGCCCTGTACTTACCTTGCATTTGAGTCAGAGGAGCCAAACAGCTGCAGCTCCTTCGAGAGCTTTTATACCCCGTGGGAGTTGCCTCCTCCCTTTTCCCGGGCATTCTGGGAACGAGGGGCGGGCCCAATCAGGGGTATATTAACCCCAGCTTTTGCCAAGGGGCTTCATTCCCTCCTGGGAATCAGCCAGGGTAAGAGCTCTCCTCTCATTTCAGCGAAGAGGCTCTATTAGCTTATTTTTGTTAGGTGTTTTTGGGCACCTACAAATAACAGGAGCTTTGAGGACACTACAAAGAAGATGCTATCAAATACAGGGAGTATTTAAGTTCAGGGGTTTTTTTTGCACATTCAGGGGAGGAAAGGCGCTTTTGTAATTTCTGGGTTTGTTCTCATTTTCTTTTAGGAGGAGCAGTACTCCTGAAGTTATAGGTCACATCCAGCACGATCTTCCAGATTCTTTCAGAAGATTTGTCACCTCAAAAGGGCCACTGTACACGTCAGAGGCAACGACCGAGATCCAGGCTTCCGATCGGTAAGGCGAGGACTACGTTCAGGGTACCCGGTTGAGAGTTAGCAGGTTTTGAAGGCAGCAAAATGAGGAACGACCTGCATTTGAGGGCCTCCCCCAAGGCTTTTTTGCAAGTAATAGCAGCTGCATTTATGCGTCTTATAGCACAGAAGAGCACCTAAGATACGTAAATGTGAGCACATAAGTTTTGCTCACAGACCTGCCCTACAGTTTTGCCCCCTGCTAACTCAGGTACCGGACATTGTAACAGCCCTAGGCTTAGATGCGGGACGAAGCCATAGACTCGAGGACCCGGGCACGCTTAGGCGAGGGCGAGCGGCCGCCCCCTCGGGATTCGGCGCACGTGCCGCTAAATTCGTGCATCGATTTTCATTTTTCTTTTTCATAGCTAAGAGGCTAATCGGCGATTGGAGGGCCTTCTGAGACAGACTTATTTCCAGTCCAACGTGGATTCACCGTACCGGTCATCTCAAAGATAAGTCAGGGGCCACGGCCTCGAGATAGGATGACAGGGGTGTCAGAAATTTATGGGTCCGGTTTAACAGCTACCAGAGGGGACAGGGGTGTCCCTTAAGGGGCCACTTAGGACAGCCGAAGGGAACGGCTATACTTCAATAGCAACTACGGGGCACGCAAGGCAGAACGGTCCCCGTCCGCATAGTGCGGTCCGGCGCGCAGCGTCGTCCAGCCCCACTCAGCGATCCCGTTAGCTGTCAAGGGGAAGCATTAATTTTGATCCCAATGCTGTGGTGCAGGGCAGTCCAGTCCTGGTGCATGTCCTGTCAGTTGTCTGTTGTGCACTCTGTGTCTTTTGAGTGTCTTGTATTTCATGTCATTTTCTCTGGCTTTTCAAGGGGCCATCAAAATCCCGGCATCATTTTTAGCATCTCCGGTCCCTCAGTTCCTCGGCCAGGCGCCGATACCATCAAACCATCGACTCGGGAGCTCAGGCCAGCATGGGAATCGTATTTATTTTCAGAAGCATCCAGTTTACTGTCTTTTCAGGTCTTGTTCTGAGCTGTACTGACAGCCAAGCACCACCACGATCCATTCCGGTGGATTAGGACTTGTAAGGATGCAAAGCTAGGGAGAGGATTCTGACCGGAGCATTCTCAAGCGTCCATCTTTGAGGTTCTTGGGATAATTCATCCCCTTAGCATCTTTTTTCCTGCAGGTTTCTCTGAGCCCGGTCAGCTCTCCATCCGTCTTACCTCGATCATCTCCTCCCGAGTTCTCTCGGTCCTCAGGGTCATTCCTCTCTTCGAGATTTTTTCTTTCCCTGTCGCGTCTCCTCGTTTGTTGCGTCTTGTGTCACGGGTGTGGGTGTGTATTTGGCCCAGCGCTGCTCTGCCCTGCCCTGTAGCACAGCTGGGTGTAGGGGTAATAGGACAAATTTGAAGTGCAGGGTGCATTGGCTTCTAGGTGGGATCTGTAGACTGACCAAGATGTGTGGAGCTGTCAAGTTATCCTGCAGCCCTTTGACTTTTGTCCTAACTTTCTTTCAGATGCAGACTGATTAAACCTGTGGCAGAGCAGCCCCTATCGGTGGAGTCGGTTCTCCCGAGAAGGTCAGTCCAAGTTGGTCTTTGCAGGGGAGGTGTAAATGGTGGCTCTGTTACAGCCCTGACCTTTGTCTTTGTTTTTAGGAGCTAATGCAGGATATTGGCAGTCCAGAAGAAGCGGGCAAGGTGAGCATGGACCGGTGAACAGAAGCAGTTGTTATTTCTCCGGTGTCAATTTCTGGTGCAACTCTAACCATCCACTGTTGGGTTTTTTTTTTTTTTTTCAGGTGGTCTGGTTTTGAGATGTCCTCTTTGTGGATTCCAGCGGCCAGGTAGGTGTCAGCTTACGTCAGTTGCAGTTTGTCTTTGCAGGGGCAGTGTAATTGGTGCCCTTGTTACTGCCTGTTTCTTTGTCTCTATTTTTAGGAGGTAAAGCAGGATGTTGGCGGTGAAGGTGAAGCGTGCAAGGTGAGCATTGATCTGCGGACAGAACCGGTTGCTGTTGCTCAGGTCTCAGTTTCTGGTGAAAATCTAATATCTGCTGTTTGTTTTCTTATTTTTAGGTGGCCCGCTTGTGAAATGTCCCGGTCGTGGGTATCAGCAGCCAAGAGGGTGTGTGCTTAAGTCAGTCCCAGTTTGCCTTTGCCGGGGCAGTGTAAATGATGACTGTGTTACAGCGTTGTTTTTTGTCTTTTTTTTTAGGAGGTAAAGAGGGATATTGGCAGTCCAGGTGAAGTGGCCCAGGTGAGCATTGTCCGGTGGATGGAAGCAGCTGTTATCACTCAGGTCTCAATATCTGGTGCAACTCCAAGGTTGTATTTTTGTCTGTTTTAGGCAGTCTGCTGTCATTATGCTGAAGTCCCTTCTCCAATGAGGTGATGGACCGGGTCCCTCTCTTTGGAGCCCTTCAGAAGCATTACAGGACTGTGTGATCAAGCCTCGATTTCTCCGTTTGAAGCTGCTTTCCAGGTAGTCTTTGATAACGGCCGAGGAGTCGGGGAGGCAGGGAGGAGAGGAGGAGCGAGCGTCCTCTCAAGTATCAGCAATGTCAAATCCCTTGTCTGCTCTTAATCCAGACCTACCCCCTGACGATGCCATCACCCTCCAAGCATGGCCGAGGCAGCGGGCCCGAGCACCCAGGCGTTCTCAAGAGGCGGTGGGTAGCAGAATTGTTGGGTTTTGGGCGATGCGGTGCTAAGACCACACAGTGATGTTTGCTTTTCTTTATTGCAGCTGACTAAGAGAGAGCAACCTGGTGTTAGCAGGAATTTCCCTGAGGGAGAGGCGGCCTTCCTTTTCACCTGCCAGGATTCTGCATCTCCAGATGTCTGAGAGATAAGTGGAGGGCTCCGAGCCATGGAGGGGATGAAAGCGGGGGGCCGGGTCGGCTTTCCACCGGGCGGGGGTTTGGAGACGGGGCCATCCAAGAAGCGGCCCCTTAGGCTTCCTACAGGGAAAGTCTCCCTTTTGATCTCTCCACTGAGGTGTGCAGGGCAGAGCAGTCCCGGTGCTTGTCGTGTCCCTCGTTTGTTGCGCACTCTTTGTTTCATGTCTTTTGCCTTAGCTCTTCAAGGGGCCTACCAAAAACCCTGGCATCCCTCTTAGCCTCTCTGGACTCTCAGTTCCTCGGCCAGGTGCCAATGCCCTCGGACCATCGACTCGGGAGCTCGGGCAGGCATGGGCATCGTATCTCTCTTCAGAAGCATCCAGTCCAATGTCTTTCCAGGTCTTGTTCTGAGCTGTACTGACAGCCGAGCACCACCAGCATCCATTCTGGTGGATTAGGACTTGTAAGAATGCATAGCTAGGTAGCAGAGTGTGACCGGAGCATTCTCGAGTGTTCATCTTTGCGGTTCTTGGGATAAGTCATCCCCTTAGCATCTTTTTTCCTGCAGGTTTCTCTGAGTCCGGTCAGCTCTCCTTTCAGCTTACCTCGGTCATCTGCTCCCGAGTTCTCTCGGTCCTCAGGGTCATTCCTCTCATCGAGAGTTTTCTTTCCCTGTCGCGTCCCTTTGTTTGTTGCGTCTTGTGTCACGGGTGTGGGTGTGTATTTGGCCTGGAGCTGCTCTGCCCTGCAGCACAGCTGGGTGTAGGGGTAATAGGACAAATTTGAAATGCAGGGTGCATTGGCTTCTAGGTGGGATCTGTAGATTGACCCAAGATGTGTGGAGCTGTCAAGTTATCCTGCAGCCCTTTGACTCTTGTCCTAACTTTCTTTCAGATGCAGATGGATTAACCCTGTGGCAGAGCAGCCCCTGTGGGATTCATCGGTTCCCCCGAGAAGGTCAGTCCCTGTCGGTCTTTGCAGGGGAGGTGTAAATGGTGGCTCTGATACAGCCCTGACCTTTGTCTTTGTTTTTAGGAGCTTATGCAGGATATTGGCAGTCCAGGAGAAGTGCGCCAGGTGAGCATTGACCGGTGGACAGAAGCAGTTGTTATTGCTCCCGTCTGAATTTCTGGCTCAAGTCTAACCATCCACTGTTGATTTTTGTTTTATTTCAGGTGGTCTGCTTGTGAGGTTGTCGTGGCTCAGGCTGGCAGCGGCCAGGTGGGTGTGAGTTTAAGTCAGTCCCAGTTTGGTTTTGCTGGGGAGGTGTACATTGTGAGTATGTTACAGCCTTGTTTTTTGTTTTTATTTTTAGGAGGTAAAGTGGGATCTTGGCAGTCCAGGACCAGCTGCCTAGGTGCGCATTGACTGGTGGATGGAAGTGGCTGTAATCGCTCAGGTCTCAATTTCTGGTGCACCTCTAAGCTTCTATTATTGTGTTTTAGGTGGTCCACTCTTCTGCTGAAGTACCCTCTGCCATGAGATCATGAACTTGGGCACCTTTTTTTGTGAGCCCTTCAGAAGCATTACAGGACTGTGTGATCAAGCCTCAATTTCTCTGTTTGAAGCTGCTTTCCAGGTAGGCTTTGATAACAGCTGAGGAGTTGGGGAGGCAGGGAGGAGAGAGGGTCCTGTCAAGTTTCAGCACTGTCAAATCCCCTGTGTGTTCTTAATCCAGGCCTACCCCAGGACGATGGCATGACTCTCCAAGCACGGCCGAGGCAGCGGGCTTGAGGGCCTGGGCGTTCTCAAGAGATGGTGAGTAGCAGAATTGTTGGGGTTTGGGTGCTGTGCTGCCAAGATCACACAGTGATGTTTGCTTTTCTTTATTGCAGCTGATTAAGAGTGAGCAGCCTGGTGTTAGCAGGAATTTCCCTGAGGGAGAGCCAGCCTTCCTTTTCACCTGCCTGGACTCTGCATCTCCAGATGTCTGAGAGATAAGTGGAGGGCTCCGAGCCACGGAGGGGACGAAAGCGGGGGGCCGGGTCGGCTTTCAACCGGGAGTGGTTTTTGAGTTGGGTTTGGAGCTGGGGTTGTCCAGGAAGCGGCCCCTTAGGCTTCCTACAGGGAAAGTCTCCCTTTTGATCTCTCCACTGAGGTGTGCAGGGCAGAGCAGTCCCGGTGCTTGTCGTGTCCCTCGTTTGTTGCGCACTCTTTGTTTCATGTCTTTTGCCTTAGCCCTTCAAGGGGCCTACCAAAAACCCTGGCATCCCTCTTAGCCTCTTAGGACTCTCAGTTCCTCGGCCAGGTGCCAATGCCCTCGGACCATCGACTCGGGAGCTCGGGCAGGCATGGGCATCGTATCTCTCTTCAGAAGCATCCAGTCCAATGTCTTTCCAGGTCTTGTTCTGAGCTGTACTGACAGCCGAGCACCACCAGCATCCATTCCGGTGGATTAGGACTTGTAAGAATGCATAGCTAGGTAGCAGAGTGTGACCGGAGCATTCTCGAGTGTTCATCTTTGTGGTTCTTGGGATAAGTCATCCCCTTAGCATCTTTTTTCCTGCAGGTTTCTCTGAGTCCGGTCAGCTCTCCTTTCAGCTTACCTCGGTCATCTGCTCCCGAGTTCTCTCGGTCCTCAGGGTCATTCCTCTCATCGAGAGTTTTCTTTCCCTGTCGCGTCCCTTTGTTTCTTGCGTCTTGTGTCACGGGTGTGGGTGTGTATTTGGCCCGGAGCTGCTCTGCCCTGCAGCACAGCTGGGTGTAGGGGTAATAGGACAAATTTGAAATGCAGGGTGCATTGGCTTCTAGGTGGGATCTGTAGATTGACCCAAGATGTGTGGAGCTGTCAAGTTATCCTGCAGCCCTTTGACTCTTGTCCTAACTTTCTTTCAGATGCAGATGGAATAACCCTGTGGCAGAGCAGCCCCTATGGGTGGCGTCGGTTCCCCCGAGAAGGTCAGTCCCTGTCGGTCTTTGCAGGGGAGGTGTAAATGGTGGCTCTGATACAGCCCTGACCTTTGTCTTTGTTTTTAGGAGCTTATGCAGGATATTGCCAGTCCAGGAGAAGCGGGCCAGGTGAGCATTCACTGGTGGACAGCAGCTGTTGTTGTTGCTCCGCTCTCCATTTCTGCCTCAAGTCTAACCATCCACTGTTGATTTTTGTTTTATTTCAGGTGGTCTGCTTGTTAGGTTGTCGTGGCTCAGGCTGGCAGCGGCCAGGTGGGTGTGAGTTTAAGTCAGTCCCAGTTTGGTTTTGCCAGGGGGATGTACATTGTGACTCTGCTACAGCCTTGTTTTTTGTTTTTATTTTTAGGAGGTAAAGCGGGAGCTTGGCAGTCCAGGATCAGCTGCCTAGGTGAGCATTGACTGGTGGATGGAAGCTGCTGTCATCGCTCAGGTCTCAATTTCTGGTGTAACTCTAACATCCACTGTTTAATTTACTTTCATTTTAGGTGGTCCACTTGCAAGATTTCCTGGTCCTGGATGCCAGTGGCTTGGTGGGTATCAGCTTGAGCTTTATGTATTACTGAGTTCTGTTAGATTGTGGTGGTTGTGTTTTCTCAGTGACTCAGCCTGCTGTTTTCTTTGTGTCTTTGCAGGTGCTGCTACTGTCCTACACATGGCAAGGATTAGGGGCAAGCGGGTAAGTTGGCTTTTAGGCATTAGGGGTGATCCATAGGCATGGGGTGTGTAGCAGCATGCTAAATGTGTACCTTTTCCTTTTGCAGGTACCCTCTGGGTAGACTGTGGAGCCAAATCAGTATCTGAGGTGAGTTGGGGCAGAGGTGCTTGGAAAGCCTGGGGATTAGTTTCCTGTCACACAATTTTCACAGTTTGTACTTTGTTGTCTTAGGTATTGAAAGGAGGTGCGGAGCCTAAGTTTGGATACGGCAGTGCCGAAGTCCTCGGAGGATGGATTTTGTCCGCTCGTCTTCCAAAAGATAAGTGTTGGGGCTTGTGTTTGGGTGCAGGGGAAAGAACTTTGGAAGTGGGAGGCAATTTCACATTAGCTTAGAAGAGAGGGCCCTAGTGGGATGGGTCCCTCTGAAGTAATGCGAGAGGGTTTCCCCTCGGTCTCGCTGGAGCATTTGCCGGGCAGGGCAGTTCAGCATTCTAGCGTGTTTTGCGTCGTCAGCAGTCTTTGAGTCTCGGCGGCCTAGCGGACGTTTTCACCCGACGAGGTCGCCTTTCATCCGGAGGCATCGCCACGGTCACCCGGCAGTCATCGCTTTCTTCACTCGGCTTCCCGAGCTTCTGGAGCGTCCTCTTAACAGCTTAGGCACTTAGTCTAGTGAGCAGTTTTGTTTGTATTGACTTGCAAGTGACTATGTTTGTTTTGTATTGCAAGTGACTATGTTTGTTTTGTATTGCAAGTGACTATGTTTGTTTTGTATTGCAAGTGACTATGTTTGTTTTGTATTGCCAGTGACTCTGTTTGTTTTGTATTGCCAGTGACTCTGTATTGTATTGCATTGCCAGTGACTCTGTATTGTATTGCATTGCCAGTGACTCTGTATTGTATTGCATTGCCAGTGACTCTGTATTGTATTGCCTGTGACTCTGTTTGTATTGTATTGCCTGTGACTCTGTTTGTATTGTATTGCCTGTGACTCTGTTTGTATTGTATTGCCTGTGACTCTGTTTGTATTGCACTGCCTGTGACTCTGTTTGTATTGCAAGTGACTCTGTTTGTATTGTATTGCAAGTGACTCTGTTTGTATTGTATTGCAAGTGACTCTGTATTGTATTGCATTGCCAGTGACTCTGTATTGTATTGCATTACCAGTGACTCTGTATTGTATTGCAAGTGACTGTGTTTGTATTGTATTGCAAGTGACTCTGTATTGTATTGTATTGCAAGTGACTCTGTATTGTATTGTATTGCAAGTGACTCTGTATTGTATTGTATTGCAGTGACTCTGTATTGTATTGCACTGCCAGTGACTCTGTTTGTATTGTAAGTGACTCTGTTTGCATTGCACTGCCAGTGACTCTGCGTTGCAAGTGACTGTTTGTATTGCACTCAAAGTCACTGTGCTTGTATTGCACTGAAAGTCACTGTGCTTGTATTGCACTCAAAGTCACTGTGCTTGTATTGTATTGAAAGTGACTGTGTTTGTATTGCACTCTAAGTCATGATGTTGCTGTATCCTACTGTATGACTTATGCTTGAGCTGCCCTGCCCTGGCACAGTCACAGTTAGGTAGAAGAGTTGTAGGGCTTTGCAGTTCATCTTTTTTCTGTGGAGTTTTGGGTAGAGAAGGTATGGGCCCTGAGGGGGGATGATGCCTAGCTGTCAGGTAACCACTTGTTGACCACCTGTCATTGTCTTGCAGGTCTCCGGGCAGGATTAGTCTCTCTGTGGTTGCTGATGCTACGGAGTCTCTTGGAATCTACTGGGTAAGCTGAAGAGTGACTGTGTATGTCTGAGACTTGTCTGTCTGCTTGGGTTTGCCTGTGCGAGTGTGTGTGCTGACTGGTTCTAACCTTGTGTGTGTGACTTTTGCCTTCCAGGTTTTTCAACACATTTTAAATTTAGAATAAAAAATCCCCAGCCGGGGGGGTTTTTTTTTTTTTCCCCCCGGCTGGGTTTTTTTTTCCTCGGTCCCGGCCGGTCTGCGAGGCGACGTTCATCGCCAAAGTTTGGGCGCCGACGGCCTAGGGACCGGGGTTTTCGTCAGGCAGGCTGATTTTTTCAGGGCTCCCGGGAACCACGTTCCCGAGGAGCGGTGCGAGTGTGTGCTGATGGTAGGGGATTGAGAGGTGAGAGAGGGTGGGTTTGTGTGCATGTTGACTGGTTCTAACCTTGTGTGTGTGACTTTTGCCTTCCAGGTTTTTCAACACATTTTAAACTTAGAATAAAAAATCCCCAGCCGGGGGGGTTTTTTTTTTTTTTCCCCCCGGCTGGGTTTTTTTTTCCTCGGTCCCGGCCGGTCTGCGAGGCGACGTTCATCGCCAAAGTTTGGGCGCCGACGGCCTAGGGACCGGGGTTTTCGTCAGGCAGGCTGATTTTTTCAGGGCTCCCGGGAACCACGTTCCCGAGGAGCGGTGCGAGTGTGTGCTGATGGTAGGGGATTGAGAGGTGAGAGAGGGTGGGTTTGTGTGCATGTTGACTGGTTCTAACCTTGTGTGTGTGACTTTTGCCTTCCAGGTTTTTCAACACATTTTAAACTTAGAATAAAAAATCCCCAGCTGGGGGGTTTTTTTTTTTTTTTCCCCCCGGCTGGGTTTTTTTTTCCTCGGTCCCGGCCGGTCTGCGAGGCGACGTTCATCGCCAAAGTTTGGGCGCCGACGGCCTAGGGACCGGGGTTTTCGTCAGGCAGGCTGATTTTTTCAGGGCTCCCGGGAACCACGTTCCCGAGGAGCGTTGCGAGTGTGTGCTGACTGTAGGGGATTGAGAGGCGAGAGAGGGTGCACGGTGCGCATGCTGAAGGAGGTGTGTGCGGTGGACGATTGTTATGTTTTATGTGTGCTGCTTTTGTTTTGGGTTTCCTGTAACAATAAAACAAGATATAATGAGTGTTTCAGATTTTGAAAAATGGTTCTATTGTGTTAATAGTCATTTGGCTTGTATTGCCTTGTATTGTTCTGTATTGGCATTTGCTGCTGTATTTCAATGTATTGCTCTGTACGTAAATTGTAATTTTATAGGTGTGCCTATGGACTGTATCTGTATTTGCATTTGTATCTGTTGTTTCTGTATGTTTACTAAAGTGTAAAGAAACCCATTCATGCAATAAAAGCTGAATATACCCTAATAAAGATGCCCCCCTGCCCCCCCAATAAAGATACCCCGTGCCCCCCTCTCCCCCATTTGGCTCCTGTGTTTATTTGGTGTCAGAGTCATTTATTCTATTTCCTACCTCAAGGTAAGTCTATTTTCCTCTCTACACCTTCATGCTATTTCCTTTTCTGTCTAATTCTGCTTCTTTCTCTCTTAACTCTTAATCTTTCTCTGTTATTCTATTTCTAGATGTTTTTCTGTTTCTCTTTCTCTTTAACTCTCTTTTTCTGTCTGTTTTGCTTTCAGTCTGTTTCAGTCTGTCTTTTGCTTTCACTCTAACTGTTTCACTCTTTCTCTCTCATGCTGTTTCTCTGTTTTTCTCTTTTGATTTCTATTTTTCTCTAACCCTGTTTCTCTGTATGTCTTTGTGTCTATTTCACTCTCTATTTCACTTCCTTTCTATTTCTCTCTGTCTATTTCTCTCTGGCTCTGTCTATTTCTCTCTCTTTGTCTGTTTCTCTGTGTTTTTCTCTGTTTCTTTCTATTTCTCTGTCTTTGTCTATTTCTCTATTTCTCTCTGTCTTTGTCTTTTTCTGTCTTAGACAAAGACAGAGAGAAATAGACAATTTCTCTCTTTGTGTTTTTCTCTTTCTCTATTTCTCTCTGTCTTTGTCTTTTTGTCTGTCTGTATTTCTCTCTTTGTCTATTTCTCTCTGTCTGTCATTTTCTCTCTGTCTCTATTTCTCTGTCTTTGTCTATTTCTCTCTGTCTCTATTTCTCTCTGTCTCTGTCATTTTCTCTGTCTCTATTTCTCTCTGTCTCTGTCATTTTCTCTCTGTCTCTATTTCTCTGTCTTTGTCTATTTCTCTGTCTTTGTCTATTTCTCTGTCTTTGTCTATTTCTCTGTCTTTGTCTATTTCTCTCTGTCTCTGTCATTTTCTCTGTCTCTATTTCTCTGTCTTTGTCTCTATTTCTCTGTCTCTATTTCTCTGTCTCTATTTCTCTGTCTTTGTCTATTTCTCTCTGTCTCTATTTCTCTCTGTCTCTGTCATTTTCTCTCTGTCTCTATTTCTCTGTCTTTGTCTATTTTTCTCTGTCTCTATTTCTCTGTCTCTATTTCTCTGTCTTTGTCTATTTCTCTCTGTCTCTATTTCTCTCTGTCTCTATTTCTCTCTGTCTTTGTCTTTTTCTCTCTGTCTCTATTTCTCTGTCTTTGTCTATTTCTCTCTGTCTCTATTTCTCTCTGTCTCTATTTCTCTCTGTCTCTGTCATTTTCTCTCTGTCTCTATTTCTCTGTCTTTGTCTATTTCTCTCTGTCTCTATTTCTCTCTGTCTCTATTTCTCTGTCTTTGTCTATTTCTCTGTCTTTGTCTATTTTTCTCTGTCTCTATTTCTCTGTCTCTATTTCTCTGTCTTTGTCTATTTCTCTGTCTTTGTCTATTTCTCTCTGTCTCTGTCATTTTCTCTCTGTCTCTATTTCTCTGTCTCTGTCTCTATTTCTCTCTGTCTCTGTCTCTATTTCTCTCTGTCTTTGTCTATTTCTCTCTGTCTCTATTTCTCTCTGTCTCTATTTCTGTTTCTCTGTCTTTGTCTTTTTTTCTCTCTCTGTCTTTGTCTTTTTCTCTCTTTTCCTTTCTCTCTGGTGCAGCAGTAGGGCTTTTCAGGCGGCCAGGGAATAAATATTAAAAAAAACTTTAAATTTAAAATAAAAATATTTACTCCCTGGCCGCCTGAAAACCCCTACTGCTGCACCAGACTTATTATTTTTATTCTTTTTATTTATATACTATATATAGTATATAGGGTGTATATACATCCCATATACTATATAGCCCCCCAATTAGTACTCCAGATGGGAGTAGCAACCAATAATTATTAATCATCACCACAGTCTACTCCCATCTGGAGTACTAATTACCCCCAATTAACCCCTAATTATGCACATGACGTCACTAATTATGCAAATGAGCTAATTAGCATAATTTTTTCGGCGCGCGCACACACAGACATCCCCTGATTTTGATTGACAGCGACACACCCCCCAGGGTTGATTGACAGCTAGCCCACCAGCCCCACCCCCTGTCGTCGACGTCACCGCAGCCCCACCCCCTGTCGTCGACGTCACCGCAGCCCCACCCCCTGCCGTCGACGTCACCGCAGCCCCACCCCCTGTCGTCGACGTCACCGCAGCCCCACCCCCTGCCGTCGACGTCACCGCAGCCCCACCCCCTGCCGTCGACGTCACCGCAGCCCCACCCCCTGCCGTCGACGTCACCGCAGCCCCACCCCCTGTCGTCGACGTCACCGCAGCCCCACCCCCTGCCGTCGACGTCACCGCAGCCCCACCCCTGTCGTCGACGTCACCGCAGCCCCACCCCCTGCCGTCGACGTCACCGCAGCCCCACCCCCTGCCGTCGACGTCACCGCAGCCCCACCCCCTGCCGTCGACGTCACCGCAGCCCCACCCCCTGCCGTCGACGTCACCGCAGCCCCACCCCCTGCCGTCGACGTCACCGCAGCCCCACCCCCTGCCGTCGACGTCACCGCAGCCCCACCCCCTGCCGTCGACGTCACCGCAGCCCCACCCCCTGCCGTCGACGTCACCGCAGCCCCACCCCCTGTCGTCGACGTCACCGCAGCCCCACCCCCTGCCGTCGACGTCACCGCAGCCCCACCCCCTGTCGTCGACGTCACCGCAGCCCCACCCCCTGCCGTCGACGTCACCGCAGCCCCACCCCCTGCCGTCGACGTCACCGCAGCCCCACCCCCTGCCGTCGACGTCACCGCAGCCCCACCCCCTGTCGTCGACGTCACCGCAGCCCCACCCCCTGTCGTCGACGTCACCGCAGCCCCCACCCCCTGTCGTCGACGTCACCGCAGCCCCACCCCCTGTCGTCGACGTCACCGCAGCCCCACCCCCTGTCGTCGACGTCACCGCAGCCCCACCCCCTGTCGTCGACGTCACCGCAGCCCCACCCCCTGCCGTCGACGTCACCGCAGCCCCACCCCCTGTCGTCGACGTCACCGCAGCCCCACCCCCTGCCGTCGACGTCACCGCAGCCCCACCCCCTGTCGTCGACGTCACCGCAGCCCCACCCCCTGTCGTCGACGTCACCGGGGGGCTGGCCCCGCCAGGGTTAGGGTTAGGGTTAGGGTTAGGGTTAGGGTTAGGGTTAGGGTTAGGGTTAGGGTTAGGGTTAGGGTTAGGGTTAGGGTTAGGGTTAGGGTTAGGGTTAGGGTTAGGGTTAGGGTTAGGGTTAGGGTTAGGGTTAGGGTTAGGGTTAGGGTTAGGGTTAGGGTTAGGGTTAGGGTTAGGGTTAGGGTTAGGGTTAGGGTTAGGGTTAGGGTTAGGGTTAGGGTTAGGGTTAGGGTTAGGGTTAGGGTTAGGGTTAGGGTTAGGGTTAGGGTTAGGGTTAGGGTTAGGGTTAGGGTTAGGGTTAGGGTTAGGGTTAGGGTTAGGGTTAGGGTTAGGGTTAGGGTTAGGGTTAGGGTTAGGGTTAGGGTTAGGGTTAGGGTTAGGGTTAGGGTTAGGGTTAGGGTTAGGGTTAGGGTTAGGGTTAGGGTTAGGGTTAGGGTTAGGGTTAGGGTTAGGGTTAGGGTTAGGGTTAGGGTTAGGGTTAGGGTTAGGGTTAGGGTTAGGGTTAGGGTTAGGGTTAGGGTTAGGGTTAGGGTTAGGGTTAGGGTTAGGGTTAGGGTTAGGGTTAGGGTTAGGGTTAGGGTTAGGGTTAGGGTTAGGGTTAGGGTTAGGGTTAGGGTTAGGGTTAGGGTTAGGGTTAGGGTTAGGGTTAGGGTTAGGGTTAGGGTTAGGGTTAGGGTTAGGGTTAGGGTTAGGGTTAGGGTTAGGGTTAGGGTTAGGGTTAGGGTTAGGGTTAGGGTTAGGGTTAGGGTTAGGGTTAGGGTTAGGGTTAGGGTTAGGGTTAGGGTTAGGGTTAGGGTTAGGGTTAGGGTTAGGGTTAGGGTTAGGGTTAGGGTTAGGGTTAGGGTTAGGGTTAGGGTTAGGGTTAGGGTTAGGGTTAGGGTTAGGGTTAGGGTTAGGGTTAGGGTTAGGGTTAGGGTTAGGGTTAGGGTTAGGGTTAGGGTTAGGGTTAGGGTTAGGGTTAGGGTTAGGGTTAGGGTTAGGGTTAGGGTTAGGGTTAGGGTTAGGGTTAGGGTTAGGGTTAGGGTTAGGGTTAGGGTTAGGGTTAGGGTTAGGGTTAGGGTTAGGGTTAGGGTTAGGGTTAGGGTTAGGGTTAGGGTTAGGGTTAGGGTTAGGGTTAGGGTTAGGGTTAGGGTTAGGGTTAGGGTTAGGGTTAGGGTTAGGGTTAGGGTTAGGGTTAGGGTTAGGGTTAGGGTTAGGGTTAGGGTTAGGGTTAGGGTTAGGGTTAGGGTTAGGGTTAGGGTTAGGGTTAGGGTTAGGGTTAGGGTTAGGGTTAGGGTTAGGGTTAGGGTTAGGGTTAGGGTTAGGGTTAGGGTTAGGGTTAGGGTTAGGGTTAGGGTTAGGGTTAGGGTTAGGGTTAGGGTTAGGGTTAGGGTTAGGGTTAGGGTTAGGGTTAGGGTTAGGGTTAGGGTTAGGGTTAGGGTTAGGGTTAGGGTTAGGGTTAGGGTTAGGGTTAGGGTTAGGGTTAGGGTTAGGGTTAGGGTTAGGGTTAGGGTTAGGGTTAGGGTTAGGGTTAGGGTTAGGGTTAGGGTTAGGGTTAGGGTTAGGGTTAGGGTTAGGGTTAGGGTTAGGGTTAGGGTTAGGGTTAGGGTTAGGGTTAGGGTTAGGGTTAGGGTTAGGGTTAGGGTTAGGGTTAGGGTTAGGGTTAGGGTTAGGGTTAGGGTTAGGGTTAGGGTTAGGGTTAGGGTTAGGGTTAGGGTTAGGGTTAGGGTTAGGGTTAGGGTTAGGGTTAGGGTTAGGGTTAGGGTTAGGGTTAGGGTTAGGGTTAGGGTTAGGGTTAGGGTTAGGGTTAGGGTTAGGGTTAGGGTTAGGGTTAGGGTTAGGGTTAGGGTTAGGGTTAGGGTTAGGGTTAGGGTTAGGGTTAGGGTTAGGGTTAGGGTTAGGGTTAGGGTTAGGGTTAGGGTTAGGGTTAGGGTTAGGGTTAGGGTTAGGGTTAGGGTTAGGGTTAGGGTTAGGGTTAGGGTTAGGGTTAGGGTTAGGGTTAGGGTTAGGGTTAGGGTTAGGGTTAGGGTTAGGGTTAGGGTTAGGGTTAGGGTTAGGGTTAGGGTTAGGGTTAGGGTTAGGGTTAGGGTTAGGGTTAGGGTTAGGGTTAGGGTTAGGGTTAGGGTTAGGGTTAGGGTTAGGGTTAGGGTTAGGGTTAGGGTTAGGGTTAGGGTTAGGGTTAGGGTTAGGGTTAGGGTTAGGGTTAGGGTTAGGGTTAGGGTTAGGGTTAGGGTTAGGGTTAGGGTTAGGGTTAGGGTTAGGGTTAGGGTTAGGGTTAGGGTTAGGGTTAGGGTTAGGGTTAGGGTTAGGGTTAGGGTTAGGGTTAGGGTTAGGGTTAGGGTTAGGGTTAGGGTTAGGGTTAGGGTTAGGGTTAGGGTTAGGGTTAGGGTTAGGGTTAGGGTTAGGGTTAGGGTTAGGGTTAGGGTTAGGGTTAGGGTTAGGGTTAGGGTTAGGGTTAGGGTTAGGGTTAGGGTTAGGGTTAGGGTTAGGGTTAGGGTTAGGGTTAGGGTTAGGGTTAGGGTTAGGGTTAGGGTTAGGGTTAGGGTTAGGGTTAGGGTTAGGGTTAGGGTTAGGGTTAGGGTTAGGGTTAGGGTTAGGGTTAGGGTTAGGGTTAGGGTTAGGGTTAGGGTTAGGGTTAGGGTTAGGGTTAGGGTTAGGGTTAGGGTTAGGGTTAGGGTTAGGGTTAGGGTTAGGGTTAGGGTTAGGGTTAGGGTTAGGGTTAGGGTTAGGGTTAGGGTTAGGGTTAGGGTTAGGGTTAGGGTTAGGGTTAGGGTTAGGGTTAGGGTTAGGGTTAGGGTTAGGGTTAGGGTTAGGGTTAGGGTTAGGGTTAGGGTTAGGGTTAGGGTTAGGGTTAGGGTTAGGGTTAGGGTTAGGGTTAGGGTTAGGGTTAGGGTTAGGGTTAGGGTTAGGGTTAGGGTTAGGGTTAGGGTTAGGGTTAGGGTTAGGGTTAGGGTTAGGGTTAGGGTTAGGGTTAGGGTTAGGGTTAGGGTTAGGGTTAGGGTTAGGGTTAGGGTTAGGGTTAGGGTTAGGGTTAGGGTTAGGGTTAGGGTTAGGGTTAGGGTTAGGGTTAGGGTTAGGGTTAGGGTTAGGGTTAGGGTTAGGGTTAGGGTTAGGGTTAGGGTTAGGGTTAGGGTTAGGGTTAGGGTTAGGGTTAGGGTTAGGGTTAGGGTTAGGGTTAGGGTTAGGGTTAGGGTTAGGGTTAGGGTTAGGGTTAGGGTTAGGGTTAGGGTTAGGGTTAGGGTTAGGGTTAGGGTTAGGGTTAGGGTTAGGGTTAGGGTTAGGGTTAGGGTTAGGGTTAGGGTTAGGGTTAGGGTTAGGGTTAGGGTTAGGGTTAGGGTTAGGGTTAGGGTTAGGGTTAGGGTTAGGGTTAGGGTTAGGGTTAGGGTTAGGGTTAGGGTTAGGGTTAGGGTTAGGGTTAGGGTTAGGGTTAGGGTTAGGGTTAGGGTTAGGGTTAGGGTTAGGGTTAGGGTTAGGGTTAGGGTTAGGGTTAGGGTTAGGGTTAGGGTTAGGGTTAGGGTTAGGGTTAGGGTTAGGGTTAGGGTTAGGGTTAGGGTTAGGGTTAGGGTTAGGGTTAGGGTTAGGGTTAGGGTTAGGGTTAGGGTTAGGGTTAGGGTTAGGGTTAGGGTTAGGGTTAGGGTTAGGGTTAGGGTTAGGGTTAGGGTTAGGGTTAGGGTTAGGGTTAGGGTTAGGGTTAGGGTTAGGGTTAGGGTTAGGGTTAGGGTTAGGGTTAGGGTTAGGGTTAGGGTTAGGGTTAGGGTTAGGGTTAGGGT
The DNA here is from genome assembly GCF_029207755.1 of Chamaea fasciata. Taxonomy (NCBI): domain Eukaryota; kingdom Metazoa; phylum Chordata; class Aves; order Passeriformes; family Sylviidae; genus Chamaea; species Chamaea fasciata. Next base: position 287,059 of record NW_027094179.1, read on the forward strand.
TAGGGTTAGGGTTAGGGTTAGGGTTAGGGTTAGGGTTAGGGTTAGGGTTAGGGTTAGGGTTAGGGTTAGGGTTAGGGTTAGGGTTAGGGTTAGGGTTAGGGTTAGGGTTAGGGTTAGGGTTAGGGTTAGGGTTAGGGTTAGGGTTAGGGTTAGGGTTAGGGTTAGGGTTAGGGTTAGGGTTAGGGTTAGGGTTAGGGTTAGGGTTAGGGTTAGGGTTAGGGTTAGGGTTAGGGTTAGGGTTAGGGTTAGGGTTAGGGTTAGGGTTAGGGTTAGGGTTAGGGTTAGGGTTAGGGTTAGGGTTAGGGTTAGGGTTAGGGTTAGGGTTAGGGTTAGGGTTAGGGTTAGGGTTAGGGTTAGGGTTAGGGTTAGGGTTAGGGTTAGGGTTAGGGTTAGGGTTAGGGTTAGGGTTAGGGTTAGGGTTAGGGTTAGGGTTAGGGTTAGGGTTAGGGTTAGGGTTAGGGTTAGGGTTAGGGTTAGGGTTAGGGTTAGGGTTAGGGTTAGGGTTAGGGTTAGGGTTAGGGTTAGGGTTAGGGTTAGGGTTAGGGTTAGGGTTAGGGTTAGGGTTAGGGTTAGGGTTAGGGTTAGGGTTAGGGTTAGGGTTAGGGTTAGGGTTAGGGTTAGGGTTAGGGTTAGGGTTAGGGTTAGGGTTAGGGTTAGGGTTAGGGTTAGGGTTAGGGTTAGGGTTAGGGTTAGGGTTAGGGTTAGGGTTAGGGTTAGGGTTAGGGTTAGGGTTAGGGTTAGGGTTAGGGTTAGGGTTAGGGTTAGGGTTAGGGTTAGGGTTAGGGTTAGGGTTAGGGTTAGGGTTAGGGTTAGGGTTAGGGTTAGGGTTAGGGTTAGGGTTAGGGTTAGGGTTAGGGTTAGGGTTAGGGTTAGGGTTAGGGTTAGGGTTAGGGTTAGGGTTAGGGTTAGGGTTAGGGTTAGGGTTAGGGTTAGGGTTAGGGTTAGGGTTAGGGTTAGGGTTAGGGTTAGGGTTAGGGTTAGGGTTAGGGTTAGGGTTAGGGTTAGGGTTAGGGTTAGGGTTAGGGTTAGGGTTAGGGTTAGGGTTAGGGTTAGGGTTAGGGTTAGGGTTAGGGTTAGGGTTAGGGTTAGGGTTAGGGTTAGGGTTAGGGTTAGGGTTAGGGTTAGGGTTAGGGTTAGGGTTAGGGTTAGGGTTAGGGTTAGGGTTAGGGTTAGGGTTAGGGTTAGGGTTAGGGTTAGGGTTAGGGTTAGGGTTAGGGTTAGGGTTAGGGTTAGGGTTAGGGTTAGGGTTAGGGTTAGGGTTAGGGTTAGGGTTAGGGTTAGGGTTAGGGTTAGGGTTAGGGTTAGGGTTAGGGTTAGGGTTAGGGTTAGGGTTAGGGTTAGGGTTAGGGTTAGGGTTAGGGTTAGGGTTAGGGTTAGGGTTAGGGTTAGGGTTAGGGTTAGGGTTAGGGTTAGGGTTAGGGTTAGGGTTAGGGTTAGGGTTAGGGTTAGGGTTAGGGTTAGGGTTAGGGTTAGGGTTAGGGTTAGGGTTAGGGTTAGGGTTAGGGTTAGGGTTAGGGTTAGGGTTAGGGTTAGGGTTAGGGTTAGGGTTAGGGTTAGGGTTAGGGTTAGGGTTAGGGTTAGGGTTAGGGTTAGGGTTAGGGTTAGGGTTAGGGTTAGGGTTAGGGTTAGGGTTAGGGTTAGGGTTAGGGTTAGGGTTAGGGTTAGGGTTAGGGTTAGGGTTAGGGTTAGGGTTAGGGTTAGGGTTAGGGTTAGGGTTAGGGTTAGGGTTAGGGTTAGGGTTAGGGTTAGGGTTAGGGTTAGGGTTAGGGTTAGGGTTAGGGTTAGGGTTAGGGTTAGGGTTAGGGTTAGGGTTAGGGTTAGGGTTAGGGTTAGGGTTAGGGTTAGGGTTAGGGTTAGGGTTAGGGTTAGGGTTAGGGTTAGGGTTAGGGTTAGGGTTAGGGTTAGGGTTAGGGTTAGGGTTAGGGTTAGGGTTAGGGTTAGGGTTAGGGTTAGGGTTAGGGTTAGGGTTAGGGTTAGGGTTAGGGTTAGGGTTAGGGTTAGGGTTAGGGTTAGGGTTAGGGTTAGGGTTAGGGTTAGGGTTAGGGTTAGGGTTAGGGTTAGGGTTAGGGTTAGGGTTAGGGTTAGGGTTAGGGTTAGGGTTAGGGTTAGGGTTAGGGTTAGGGTTAGGGTTAGGGTTAGGGTTAGGGTTAGGGTTAGGGTTAGGGTTAGGGTTAGGGTTAGGGTTAGGGTTAGGGTTAGGGTTAGGGTTAGGGTTAGGGTTAGGGTTAGGGTTAGGGTTAGGGTTAGGGTTAGGGTTAGGGTTAGGGTTAGGGTTAGGGTTAGGGTTAGGGTTAGGGTTAGGGTTAGGGTTAGGGTTAGGGTTAGGGTTAGGGTTAGGGTTAGGGTTAGGGTTAGGGTTAGGGTTAGGGTTAGGGTTAGGGTTAGGGTTAGGGTTAGGGTTAGGGTTAGGGTTAGGGTTAGGGTTAGGGTTAGGGTTAGGGTTAGGGTTAGGGTTAGGGTTAGGGTTAGGGTTAGGGTTAGGGTTAGGGTTAGGGTTAGGGTTAGGGTTAGGGTTAGGGTTAGGGTTAGGGTTAGGGTTAGGGTTAGGGTTAGGGTTAGGGTTAGGGTTAGGGTTAGGGTTAGGGTTAGGGTTAGGGTTAGGGTTAGGGTTAGGGTTAGGGTTAGGGTTAGGGTTAGGGTTAGGGTTAGGGTTAGGGTTAGGGTTAGGGTTAGGGTTAGGGTTAGGGTTAGGGTTAGGGTTAGGGTTAGGGTTAGGGTTAGGGTTAGGGTTAGGGTTAGGGTTAGGGTTAGGGTTAGGGTTAGGGTTAGGGTTAGGGTTAGGGTTAGGGTTAGGGTTAGGGTTAGGGTTAGGGTTAGGGTTAGGGTTAGGGTTAGGGTTAGGGTTAGGGTTAGGGTTAGGGTTAGGGTTAGGGTTAGGGTTAGGGTTAGGGTTAGGGTTAGGGTTAGGGTTAGGGTTAGGGTTAGGGTTAGGGTTAGGGTTAGGGTTAGGGTTAGGGTTAGGGTTAGGGTTAGGGTTAGGGTTAGGGTTAGGGTTAGGGTTAGGGTTAGGGTTAGGGTTAGGGTTAGGGTTAGGGTTAGGGTTAGGGTTAGGGTTAGGGTTAGGGTTAGGGTTAGGGTTAGGGTTAGGGTTAGGGTTAGGGTTAGGGTTAGGGTTAGGGTTAGGGTTAGGGTTAGGGTTAGGGTTAGGGTTAGGGTTAGGGTTAGGGTTAGGGTTAGGGTTAGGGTTAGGGTTAGGGTTAGGGTTAGGGTTAGGGTTAGGGTTAGGGTTAGGGTTAGGGTTAGGGTTAGGGTTAGGGTTAGGGTTAGGGTTAGGGTTAGGGTTAGGGTTAGGGTTAGGGTTAGGGTTAGGGTTAGGGTTAGGGTTAGGGTTAGGGTTAGGGTTAGGGTTAGGGTTAGGGTTAGGGTTAGGGTTAGGGTTAGGGTTAGGGTTAGGGTTAGGGTTAGGGTTAGGGTTAGGGTTAGGGTTAGGGTTAGGGTTAGGGTTAGGGTTAGGGTTAGGGTTAGGGTTAGGGTTAGGGTTAGGGTTAGGGTTAGGGTTAGGGTTAGGGTTAGGGTTAGGGTTAGGGTTAGGGTTAGGGTTAGGGTTAGGGTTAGGGTTAGGGTTAGGGTTAGGGTTAGGGTTAGGGTTAGGGTTAGGGTTAGGGTTAGGGTTAGGGTTAGGGTTAGGGTTAGGGTTAGGGTTAGGGTTAGGGTTAGGGTTAGGGTTAGGGTTAGGGTTAGGGTTAGGGTTAGGGTTAGGGTTAGGGTTAGGGTTAGGGTTAGGGTTAGGGTTAGGGTTAGGGTTAGGGTTAGGGTTAGGGTTAGGGTTAGGGTTAGGGTTAGGGTTAGGGTTAGGGTTAGGGTTAGGGTTAGGGTTAGGGTTAGGGTTAGGGTTAGGGTTAGGGTTAGGGTTAGGGTTAGGGTTAGGGTTAGGGTTAGGGTTAGGGTTAGGGTTAGGGTTAGGGTTAGGGTTAGGGTTAGGGTTAGGGTTAGGGTTAGGGTTAGGGTTAGGGTTAGGGTTAGGGTTAGGGTTAGGGTTAGGGTTAGGGTTAGGGTTAGGGTTAGGGTTAGGGTTAGGGTTAGGGTTAGGGTTAGGGTTAGGGTTAGGGTTAGGGTTAGGGTTAGGGTTAGGGTTAGGGTTAGGGTTAGGGTTAGGGTTAGGGTTAGGGTTAGGGTTAGGGTTAGGGTTAGGGTTAGGGTTAGGGTTAGGGTTAGGGTTAGGGTTAGGGTTAGGGTTAGGGTTAGGGTTAGGGTTAGGGTTAGGGTTAGGGTTAGGGTTAGGGTTAGGGTTAGGGTTAGGGTTAGGGTTAGGGTTAGGGTTAGGGTTAGGGTTAGGGTTAGGGTTAGGGTTAGGGTTAGGGTTAGGGTTAGGGTTAGGGTTAGGGTTAGGGTTAGGGTTAGGGTTAGGGTTAGGGTTAGGGTTAGGGTTAGGGTTAGGGTTAGGGTTAGGGTTAGGGTTAGGGTTAGGGTTAGGGTTAGGGTTAGGGTTAGGGTTAGGGTTAGGGTTAGGGTTAGGGTTAGGGTTAGGGTTAGGGTTAGGGTTAGGGTTAGGGTTAGGGTTAGGGTTAGGGTTAGGGTTAGGGTTAGGGTTAGGGTTAGGGTTAGGGTTAGGGTTAGGGTTAGGGTTAGGGTTAGGGTTAGGGTTAGGGTTAGGGTTAGGGTTAGGGTTAGGGTTAGGGTTAGGGTTAGGGTTAGGGTTAGGGTTAGGGTTAGGGTTAGGGTTAGGGTTAGGGTTAGGGTTAGGGTTAGGGTTAGGGTTAGGGTTAGGGTTAGGGTTAGGAGGTTAGGGTTAGGGTTAGGGTTAGGGTTA